>NC_088200.1:18864489-19199932 GCF_028769735.1 Zonotrichia leucophrys gambelii | reverse complement strand
ATAACACCATTTTTGTAATGGCATGCCATTTTATTTTAAGTAAATAAATAAAATGTATACCTTGCAGATATTTTTTTTCAATCAAAAATTTTTGCAAGGAATCATGTACATATCATCTCATTGCAGAGGTTTTAAAAGCAATTAATTTGTGTTCCTGGAATACAACCCTGCTATCTTTGAAATTATCTGAATTTGTATATTTTTGTTCATTATAAAAGCATATGGTTTGAGGGAATATTCTGAATGAATGAATGAAGAACAAATACAGTACAGTTGAATAATCTTGTGGGGTAGATTAATCTATAGCCTTGATTTCTCTCAGGGTGGGTTGCTGTGGCAACCGCCCCAGCTCACTTTAAAATAATTTCATAAAGCTCTCCTCAAGAGCTGCACCCAGCGTGGGCCAAGTTTAAAAGCAGCCAGACATGGGAAGAAGGGTTATACTGTGTTGCTCTTATAAATAAGGAGGTGGTGGAAGAAAGCAAGGTGTAGAGTGGAATGGGTTTTAGCAGGAATTTAAACAGAAAATAGAAACCAAGCTAGCCCGGAGTTAAGACACAAAGGAGGTGGGTAATTTCATAGTAACCTCACTGCTTTTCACTTTAAATACCATTAAAGAATGGCTATCTCATTTCTCCTACTAGAAAAATATGTTCTGGATCCACAAAAGAACAAAAATATACTTTGATAATCATCTTCAGAAGAAATGTTACCTTGTGAAGTAATCACACTTGTAAAGAGATACTTGGATGCACTCTTTAATAAACCTTTGGAGATCTGATTTTATACTTATTACATTATGACTGATGTCTGATGGTTTAAGACACTGCATGCCTCAGGTGGTAGATTGGGGGAAAAAATTGTCATCAGATCTATATACGGACTGTGGACAGCAGAAAAGCTGTCCACAGAAATTTCATGTGCCAGAAATTTGAAAAGGGTGCATTTGTGGAGATTCAGTACACGTACAGACATCAGCACAAAGGGTTTTTTACTGTTTGAAATTATTTCAGGTTTTTAAATTACATCCAAAGAGAGGGAAACAAAAACACCCAAACACGTCAAATTATGCTGCATAAGTTCATGCCTTGTCTAAACCTGAAACAAGTGACAAATCCTGATCCCTCCCCTTATATCTGTTTGTCCATCTGGCATCTGAATCTTGTTTTAAAAATCAAGATGTCCTTTACAGGGATTTGATTAATTGTGCTTGTGACTAAAACTTGGCATGGCTTTAAGGTGCTCCAGTATGTGAAGGTCACCACTATAAAAGGATTAGACCACAAGTGCCCACATGGAGGTGTAATTGAAGTTCTAAACTGCTATATCCTTTTATTTTCTGAAATATTTTCTTAATATTTCAGAAAATAAAACTGTAATAACTACTTTCAAAATATGACAGTGCTCACGTTCTGTCTTGCCAGTTGAAGGGCTGTGTTATTACCAACTACCAGACACCAGAAAACTTACACATCCTGCATAAAATAAAGCAGATGCCAGTCATTTTCAGTTAGAGCACAAACGTGTCAAGTCTTGACATAATTTTCTATTATTTGCCACTAGGCAAAATATTACTGGATAGTTGGGTGCCACACTGGGAGACCAAAATTGTCTATGGAAGAGGCATAGCAAGGGTACAACCTGTGTAACTGTTCTGTATTTCATTCCTGCTGTGCTTCACAGCAAACCTGAAGCTGAGAAAGTATTTATTTCCCAGTGTTTTTCAGGCTGTGCTAACACTGTGGTGCATATGTGCCTCTTACCACCGTGTACATTGTGCTTCACATGTATCTGCCTGGTAGCTCTGAGCACATCAGCATCACTGTCATTATTGGTGTGGGTACATTTGTAGCATGTCACTGCACGGAGCATGGTGCATTCTCACCCAGACAGACCATGACGTGGATGAGACCCTCAGTATTCTCTAAGGGTTTGCATTGTGAGCAATTGCAGAGTGCTTGTTAGAACTACCTGAGCTTTGTTTTGCTCTGCCTGTGCTTTGAGCATCCATGTTTTAAAGAGTGCATTTGAACTGAAAAGGTATTTATTCACTGTCAAATACTTTGGAAGTAGGTCAGCGGCCCAATGAGATGTTTCTAGGGGAAAAGACTGTGAGACCAAGGACTTGTATTAAAATAACCCAAATATATATTTATCTCTGTGTTTGAATAAGTCATTTGGTTTTATCACGTGTGCTGTTCCAGCATCTATCATACAAATAATACTCTTTACAAACTCCCCTGCCCCTCCCAAAGGATCATAAAAGTTGGCTATCGGCACAAAAATTTTAAAAGTATACACAAGATCCAATTTTACTCAAATCACTGCATGTGCTTAATCTGGATTAAAACTAACAGTGCAGTCCTTTCAGTTCAGTTTTAGTAGCGACTGAACCTATCAAAAATAAAATAAATCCCTGTCCACACACAGCGTGCTCTCAAGGCTGCATTTCTGCGGGTGAGACTGGTCCGAGACCGTCTCCGGCAGTTTCCCGCGGCCGGGCCGTGCTGGAGGAGGCGAGCGGGCCGGGATGTGGCCGCTGCGATCGCGGGGAAAGCGCCGCTGAGCCGGCGCTGGGCCGGAGCCGCTCCCCGTGCCGCGGGACGCGGAGCCGGAGGACTTGGGAAAGTTGGGCTGTTCAGCGGGCGCCGCTCTCGGGAGGGGGAGCCCAGCCAAGGGGCCGGGCAGGAGGTCTCGGGGGCGGGGGCAAGTGCCGGAGCGCCGCAGCCCTACTGCGCTCCGGAGGCGGCGCAGGGGTAGGCGCCCTCTGGGTCGCACTGCAGGCCGCGGGCCGGCTGCCCCCTCTCGGCGCCCGCCCCTTCCCGACCGAGGTGAAGGCGCTCCGAAGGTACCGCCTCGGGGGTGGCGGGGATGCGACACGCAGGGGCGTTCCGAACCTTGGGCTCCGCAGGTCCCCGGGCGCGGTGAGCTTGGTTACTCCCCACAGCCGGGACCTGAGTGGCCGCGCTGACCGGCCCCAGATGCGCTGCCGCGGGCGATGCGCGCCTCCCAGGTTCGCAGCCCTCCTGCCTTCCCTCCGCACGCTGTGCTACCCCGCCAGGAGGGGGAAAACACTCAGCGGCTCGCCGCCTTGTCTTCGCTTTGTGTAATAAAGGATGTCATTAGGTTTGCGTGTGGCATATGCCATTACCCCCACCGTAAAACTAAAATTAGCAAAATGTCAGGAATGGAAAGATTGATTCACCCAAGATGCAATTATCATTTTAAAAGTGCTTGATTGAGGTGCTGATGCTCAGTGATTTATTCTGCATACCATATACATAATTAAAGTAGTGTAGTGGAGCAATTTATCAATCTAGTTTAGACTAGAGGGGCAAGGAACTGCTGTCGCTGCTGCTGCTGCTCTATGTTTGTTTTATTAAAACGCTTTCGAGATCTGATCCCGCCCCCTTTTTGTGAGACTGAAACTGATTATTTCTTCAGCTTGGGAGGAGAGAGTCATTCGTTTGGGATTGTGGGAGAGGTAGAGTAATAGATTCACGATAAAAAGAAGAAAAAGGAGGAAGAGAGAGAAGTAGAAAAGGACAACTCATCAGGAGTACGGTTTGAATCCCTTTCTCGCCTCCCCCTTCCCCTCCGCGATGTTACAGAGACTGTGAGCTATTCGCCTTTTCCCATTCGCCTGCTGCCACTTCCTTCCTGGACGATCTCAGGACGAGTCCGGTTACTTTTAATCCGACCAGCAGCTCAGGCACTTTCTCCTCCTCCACGCAGCACACACGCGCACACACGCGCACCACACACACGCACACGCACACACCCCAGGCATCTTCTGGCTGCTTATTGGATTGACTTTGAAGGTTGTGTGTGTGATTCAAGGCGGCTGCATGTTGAACCAGGAGGTGAATATTTAAGACTGGAAGAAGTAAAGGGATTTTTTCTTTTTCCTATGAAAGGAAAATATCTGAAGGACTAGTCTGATCAGCCAAACAGCTAACTGTTTACAATGTAAGTACATGTGAAATTCAGCGTCAAAATAAAATGTGGTGGGCATGGTACAAAAGCCCTAGGTACATTTCCTATCGCGTTTGAATAATGTATCAGTCATTTTATGTAAACTGGGATTGAGGTTGCTTGCAGACTTTTAGTGTGTGACTGTGCAGTTGCTTAAAAGTAGCTTGCTAAAAACGAGTTAAATCTCTGGTAAATTATGGCGAACTTTTCTCTGTCAGTGTCATAAGTGTTTAAACTTCGATGAAGTTAGTTTCCATAATTTTTGTTCTTGATATTATGAAGAATTTGAAGGTTATTTGATTTAGATGCCTCTTAGTTGATTTAAAAGCTATGACCTTGTAGTGCTTGCACTCTGATTTATCAGACTAGGGAAACAATCTAGTTTCAGTGAAATGCTCTTAAACTTAGTTGTATCACAGGCTCTTCAGTCTTGAGTTTAAGTAGTGCATGCTTGCAAGTGTTCAACTTTGTACATCTTTCATCTGAATTACTTATGTTTGAGATGGAAAGACCCCTTGCATTTATGTGGGAACTTAAGTGATGGTCTGCAACCCGATTTTGGAACAGTATGCTTTGGTCTTTACATAGTACTTTGAGTAATTTTTAAATTTTTTTACACAAAGGAGCTAATCAGAATTACAGAACTAGCTGACATAATTGCAGCACAATCACTTACAGGCTAAGATAAAGTTTAATGTAAATGAGAGACTTGTAAGATTATTGTTGCATTATGTAATTAGAATACTTATTATTTCCCATAAAACTTAGTGTGACCTCTTGTCAGCCTGAAAAACAAAACAAGTACAAAAAACAAGTTAATAATGCCATTTCCATACTACTACTACTACCAATAATAATAATAAGAAAGCAATGCAGCATGGCGCAAAACAAAATTCAATGAATCATTGTGGGTATCTAAGCATTGTCTTTTATAGAAAAGTTCTATTTTCTTTATTGTGTGTAATGATTATTATTACTAAATAGCTACATACTTAAATAAATACTGTAATAGACAATTTAAGACTAAAGGTTTAAGAGAATTAAACAAAGGCACTTTACCAGTACTTTGCTGATGATCAGAAAATAATAGCTTTGACATAAAATTTTCCTTGCACATATCTGACAATCGCCTTAATGGCATATGTCCTAGTTTCATATCTTTAATTTAAAATAACTATAAGATGAATGACAAACTATTTTAGAAGCAACTTCTCATTTGGAAGACTGGATATCTTTTATTGTCACTTTCCTGCTATTGTGTTTGAAGAGTAAAGATGTTTATATGATATAGAGTATAATAACTAATCCCTAGATGCTTGGCAGGGCAAGGAAATAGTACCACCTGTGAACCACTACTCCAACACATACTAATTTTCAGTGCAAACGATAAGTCATATGGTTTCTCTGGGCATTTGTTATATTGTGAACTGCATATAAGGATTTCAAGTACCTTACTTTAAGTCCAAAACCCACAAAACTTTCTTACTTTATTAGTTTTCCTAAAATATCCATTATATTATTCCTTCTGTGTTAATGAGTACATAATTCATAACGAGTCTATGCTGAAATATCTGCCCACAAGTCTGTCCTTTTGGAAGTAATAGAAAAAATTCTTGAAAAACAAGACAATGGCCCTTAATCCCAGGTGTCTATGTTCCTGGTTGCACTTGTACTTTTAGTTTAAAAACTCACTGTTCATATATGTTTATACTAATATGCTCTACATAGTATGAGAAGGTAGCTCTGGGACCTGAACGTGGAAAGGCTCTTTCATGCGAGGAGTTCTAACACAACTAGTCCCACTGTCAATGCTGAGACTACTTGTAAGAAAATGAGCAAGTCACAGGGATAACAATTTACAGGATCAGGACCCAAAGAGACTAAACCTCTTGCCTGTCCTAAAACTTTCATAGGATAGAGATGTAAAGAATGTCACTTTCAATGTCTTATAAAACAATGCAGGGATCAAATACTGTCTGCATCCTCTTAAGATTATTTGGCCAAGAAAAAAGGAAATGTAAGTTTAGGAGCCTTATTAAAATTGGTACTAAATGATGAATAGTGTGGGAGATTAAGACTTTTACAGTTATGTTCCTGAATTCATAGTTTTAGACCATAATAAGAAAATTAATTGAAATAATTTCTTACTGTGAATTTTCTTCCAATATGGGATCCACATTTTTTCCCTTTTTTTAGACATTTCATGTACCTGCAACATGTATGTTTAAAACCAGACATGCCTTTCTTAATTATTTCTTTTTTAAAAAATGCCTATAATGTTAAAGACAAAGAGAAATGAAGTTTCCTGAAGCTTTTCACAAAAGTTTGCTTAAGAAATATTTTGGTAACTCATTATTCAGTAGATAAAAGTAATCATATAGAAACTTAGGAACTGATCAGGAGTTGTGAATAGAATATTTTGCCAACTTAATTTCTTTCAGTTTTACTTTTCTCTAGAACAGATTAATTTATTGTTCATCAGGATAGTTTAGTTCATTTTCAGATACAGCTGAAGTTATTTCTACATTTCTTTAAGGAAGAAGTCATTAATTGTTACTAGGCTCTTGAAAGAAAAAAGGCTTGGTGTTTGATACATTAAGGTCCATTTTTATCTGTTTGATATAATTATTCAAAATTGTGTGATAATTTTTCCAAAAATCAAGTAAGGTGTATTGGTATTTTTTCAAAAAAAACTGATGATGGAGATGAATCTATATAAACTGTTATGTAATTTCCAAGAATTTATAGTCCTTGCTTCAGCATCCTGAATCATGGCCAAAACACTTACATTTTTTATGCATTTTATGTTTTTTAATTTTGCTATTTGATATCAGCAGAGAGATTTTGCTATATCCTCATTTATGCTCTGTAATGATTTCGGTACAAAATATTTTTAAAATAATACATTTAATTCTGAAAGCTAGAAAATTTTGAGCTTAACAAACAGAGTTAGAGTTCTGATATTTGAAAATGATGAAAATAGAATTTTGGATCCTGCTTTAGAAGCAAGATGGATTCAGAAGAACTTTGTTCAGCAAACACTGATGGTACAAGTGAAAAATTGAAAAACTGAATTTTTAAACTATTTTTAGAAATAATTACTTGAGTCCTCTGACCAGCTTTAAGGTCATTTTCTTAGAACTGATGATCAGTGATACATATGGACAGGTGATTAAAAGCTAGTGTCTTCAGCCCTCCACTTTATTGTCACTGTCTCATTGACTGCATTGCAGGAGAGGTTGTCTATTCACTGAGATCTGTCATCTCTAGGAAATCAGACCAGCTTATAGGGGCAATTCACAAAACCAACAGTGACAACAAAGTCTTATGTGCCTTACAAAAGAAGGATTAGGCAGTTCACATGTCATTTTGATTGGACAGCAATAAAAGCTGATTGCTGTGGCATATCAAGACACACTTCATTTTTAACTGATTATTGTATGAGACAACTAGAACTCTGTTGCTTAGTCATTTTTAAATATAATTCAAATCATGGAATACTAATTTTGACCATTACTGGACATGTATGACTTTATAGTGAAATACAGCCACTTGTAGCATTGTTACACAAATTTTATAAAAACTTCTTAATACACCACTTTGGAGAAAAACAAATAAAATGTGGTAGATTCTTGGTTCTTGGATTTTTTTAAAAAAGATATTTGCCTAGATATTTTTCTGTAATCACAATTTAAAGTTACTAAAAGTGACTAGGCTCTAATAAGTGTCTAGAACTACACTAAATTCACTGCACTTAACCATATTAAGAGCTTATGAGCAGAGGAGTGTGCCTAAAATGTGTCAGGGCTTCACAGATTTAGCAGAAGTTATTATATTGAATAACAACTAAAGAATCTTATTTTATTCTCTTATTTTTTAAAATATAATGGGTTTAAAAACTGTTATTTGTGTTGCATGTGTGCAGTCTGATTTGAAAATAGCCAAGAAATTAAGTGCTGCCCCTGTATTATTGAATATGTCATTTATCAGTGAGAATAGAGTTTTTTCCCATTTGCATAATTTAGTTAAAATGTACAGCCTTAACATTTAGAAGTACGGAAATAGAAAGCTGATAAATTCTATGATAATTTCATATAATATTTCAAAAGAACTCTTTTTTTACCCAACTGATGCCTCCTAGTGTTTCACATAATAAAACACTAATGAGTCAACCATAAATGTAAACATTATTCCTTCATTTTCTTCATCTTATGTGGTACATAAAATTAATATTTATGTTTTTAATTTTGTATGCATTATTTTAATCAGACAAGAAACTCATATAAATTCAGATGTCTCATTTTAATGGATACTGAAGGTGCATTTCTATTTTCTTTCACTATAGCTTTTGCCTAGCTGTGTTTTGAAAAGTTTAAGTTATATAGTTTAAGTAATATAGGATATGTTTTCATTTTCTCCTTTTGTTTCCTATGTGCATTAAATGAATTTCTCAACAATGCATTATTAGGCCCAAAAAATTCCTTAAAAAGGAATTTTAAACATTTGCTAGCATGATGCTTTGAAAAGTAAACCCTCAAAATAGGCAGTAAATGCAGTTATAGAAATGTTTGAAATGTCCTAAGGGACCTCACAGCCAAATAATATTAAAAACACTGGTCTGCAACACGCTCCCTCACTACAGTCCTCCAGGAATACTTACCGTATTTTGTAGCCATTCCTGATTATTTTACTGTTGTATGATCAAGAAAACTCTGTGAAGACAGTTTTCAAATTCACAAAATGTGCATCTTACTCTTTTAGTTGTGTGTGTGGATGATCAGTACTTCTGAAAAATAGTCCATTTGCATAAAATACTGAGATGGAGTTTGAAGTGGTAAAGACAGTGTCCTTTTCTCACAAGTGCAGTCTGGTCGTATAACTCTTGAATGCCTCAAAAAACCACATTCAGCTCTATCAGACAACAGTAGAATTTTTTACCTTTTATTTTATGGAAAAGTTTAATTTTCAAAAAGTTATCTAGCATCAATTCAAAGCAAAACCTAGGGGCCTCAGCTGTATATTGGATCTGTCAGGTATGCTCTTATAATAATAAAGAAGCAGTCAAGACTGAGAATACTCTTACACAATTAATGCCACAGTTTTATGTAAAGTATGAGATCAATTTAGTGAAAACTGAATTGGAAATAAAGCCTATTATGCTAAGACTTTCAAGAAAAGCAGTGAAATTCCCTGGTACTTATTCTGTTCAAGACGTTTAAAGATATATAGTCAGTTTGCAATTAAAAATCAAAGTTTAAGAGTTAATATGAATAACAAAAATTTGTGTCTTAATGCACATACGATAAATTAAGGGGCCTACTTACAGAAAAATTCTGACCGAATGCAGAGAGTTAAATCTATATATGCAAATTTTGGTCATGAAAATTAGTATCCCAATTTAGAAGATTTTAAAAGTGCATATTTTAGGATTGTGTTTGCTATCAACCCTTTTAACATAGCATTTTTCTCCCAGTAGTTTTAAAGTGCAAGATCAGTAATTTATTTAACCCAAGAAATATGACGTAGAAGGCTGTCCTTTAAACTTCCTTGCATCTTGGAGGTGTTTTAAAGTATGTAAATGATACCTGTTATTCTGTGAGGAAAGCTAACATGCTTAGAATTTTCTGATATATTACATTGCAACTTGCATTGTGAAGAGAAAGTAAATGTGGAAGAAAAATAGGGGGAAGTGTAGCAAAAAAAGAATCCGTGTCATTTCCAGTGTAGGACTGATACTCTGAAATATTCCCAAACAGAACCCCACCCAGCTTTTTTTCCCTTTCTTTTTCCTTGTTTAAACAACTACATTTAGATTGCTGAGATCTAAATTACAGCCTACACTTGTGTTATCGGACTTAGAACAATTTCTGGACAAATTGAGAGTTATTTTAGTCCTATGTGGAATACACTGGCACAATATGGATTCAGTAATCACACCAGTGAGGTCAGATAGACTGTGCCCCATTTGTAATCCTCTGGACAGGTGTTTTAGCAGTCACCTGCTGCAGCAGGGTTGATGTACTTATTTCTGCCTTCTGGCACCTTCCCCAATATTGGAAGCCTGCAAGAGCTCGAGTGAAGAGAGCTTCAGTAAACTTGGCCAGTACAGCTGGTCCTGGAAGTCAGTCAGTATCTGCTTCCTTCATTTAAGCTAACCATAAGGCAGCCCACAGATTAAGGACGGAATTGAACAGATGGCATACAGCTCCTCTGCCTTCTTTTCCCAGGTTATAAAGCTGATATGAAACTTAGATCCAAATCTAACAAGTCTTATCTTACTCTTAGTTCTTCAACTGTATAATTGAATTAAGTTTATAATAAAAATTATCAACCAAATACCAGTGCAGGAATTCACCTTAAATATTACTATCTCGTATTTTTCATGCTGTAATCTCAAGGTCTAAGTGAACTGAATTAGAAAGAACATTATTTATGTTTGCTTTTATAGATATAGGGTGCATGCCACTTGTGGAAACCACGCTCAGTTAAATTTCACTATTTACTTTTAAGTTGTCAGTCAATAGCTGTTAGGAAAGTATGTACAGAGGGCAAGGAGGGAGGCTTGTGAAATTGTTTATAAACCACATCAGAACAAGTTGACAAATTACAGAACACTATCCACGTGGAACATTAATTTTAGTAATATAAAAAATCAAGTCACAGATTAGCATGTGCTATTTGTGTGATTTTGAATAAAATTCTTCCTCATAGTGAAAAAAATTTCAATACGACATTATATTTGAAAGAATAGTCCATTTTTAACAAGATTTTTAAGATCTTGTTGGGTTATCAGAGAAATTACAATGTTTCAGAACATATTCGCCCTGTAAGAAGTATGACTGCAGCACTTTTAATTTAAAAATTCAATATGGACTTCTCAATGAACACTGTTTTAAATAATTTCATCAGAGTTGGGTGGAAAAGATGTCCCTAAAATGGGGGCTAGGACGGGAGGGCATTGTAGACAAACAATAGGACGCTGAGGTCCTGTGACCATCCTGTAATGCTGGCCCATATGTCTCCTTCAGCCTGGCATTTCAGCCTCTGAATTTTACTACCAAGAACTCGCTTTTGATGGCCATATCCCATGGGAATGCCTAAGTTACTACTATAAAAATGTTAATATTCTGGGGATATTCTGTCGAACCAGCAGGAGACAGTATGTTCTCTAGATTTAGCCTCAGGACTGCTATATGTCTGTCCACCAGAGTCCTGAATGTGTTTCTGCTTATGATAAGTGGGAAAACAGCAACAGAGAAGGAAGGCTTTTAGGGCGTTAGAAGAACATGGATATGGTCTATTTGTTAAGATGGGATACAATGAAGGAGAGTTAGTCATGTTAGTCAAACTTAAAACTTTAATCTTGCAGAATTTTCTCATTAAAAGTTCCTGTTGAAGTGTATATAATTAATCTTGCTGTGAATAATCTTTAATTGTTGCAGACATAGGGCAGTGGTCTTACTCATTGTTGATTGAAATATGTTGTAAGGCTGTAAGGAAAGATCTTTGGAACAGTATTTGATGACACAAATTTGATTTGATTTTGCCAACAGAATCTTAGAGAAATCGTCAGTTTTCCCGTAATCTTGTTTATGTTTATGAGATAGACATATCATATGATATGCAGAGGAATGAGAAAAAAATCCATGTTATGACCCCAGTGCAATCTATGAAATTTGTGAATTTGCATACTTACTAATCTTCTTCATGTCATATTTTTTATTTCAGAATACTGAGCCAGAAAATACATTCATGCAGTGGTATGCAAAAATTATAACTTTATCCAAAACACATGTAGACAAATTTTAGAAATTATAAATATGGCCATAAATGTTGGTAAGAGTGTATACTGGTATGGTCATTTAAAACTAAAAGAAATGTCATTCATGTTCTTGAGTATACACATTTAAAAAACTATAAGCCAGGCTAGTACTCTTTGTTATATGATGTGTAGTTAACAATTGGAAATAATATAAATTTATGTTCAAAATGTATATCAAATGGAAAAGAAGTGGAAAAATTTTTTTCCACTTTGCTCTTAAAACATGATGAAATGATTGCCAAGCTACCTAATTGAAGCAAACTTCCTATAATTATAGTTGTATCCTTGGTAGGTAGAAATCTCCAAATCTTCACAGGGGAAACAGGATCTGATGTTTCTATTTTATGGCAGTTGATGCTGCCATAAAAAAGATTATGCATAGGACAGAAAGAGAAAAATGATCGTCTACATTTCCTGTAATATTGGCATACAAGTTGGACTAACATTTTTTTAGGTTTTCCAAAAATTGTTATTGACAAAGCAAAATGAAAATCTATTTTCAATACATATTCCAGTACTTAAATCCTCATTGAGAATCTTGCATTTAGTTCAGTTATGCTTCCAGTAGATAGTGTCACAGGCTTAGTATTGCACTGAGTGGTGACATGCAAAATAGTAATATAGAATGCATCCTTACTGGATGCTATCTTTTCTGGAATTTAATATTTTAAAAATTGCTTGAGAGGTGATACAGTGGTGATAGGCATAATGCAAATCGTTATGACAGATAAAAAGCAAGCAATAGAAAAATTACTATTTTTTGGCATCATATTTTTAATGTTATTAGGATTATTTCCCCATATTTCTAATCATGCAGTAATACACCTATCTGAGGGTGCAAGAATTTCTCAATGGAGGCAGGGTGTGTTTTTATTTCATCAGTATATAACAGCAAGAAGCAATATGCCGTACAACAGAGGTGTGACAAAAATAGAGAGACATTCTGCTCTGTTTTTAGGAGCAGTACTTGCCACCTGTCTGGACAAATTATGATTTTCTTGAGCTGCTTTCTGTTACAAGTCTCTAAAAGTCACCACTGTAGAACAGTAGTAGCCCTCTGTTCTACCACATTTTTATGTATATGATTACAAGCAAACCCCTCATGAGACCACCACTTCATTGACTGCTCCAAGAGGACACTTCTACAGATTTATGATAAAAAGTAATTTTGAGAATAGTCAGGAAGAAAGTATTTGTTCACCCCTTTGCTTTACTGGTTTCCAGATGTGATCAGAAAGAAGTTATTCCACTAAAGGATCAGAAGATTGCTCTATGAATTAAATACCATTCTAAAAATACAACTCCCATGTTTGATAAATATAAATTCAAAATACAATGTGGATATATTAAAAAGGTCTCTTTAAAATTGCAAGGAATCTAAAGATGTATAGTTTTGTGAGATTCTGATGATGATATGTGAAAGAAAGAATCATCAGCATTCTATTTTCATATGTTGGTCTACATCCTACTCTTATATGCAGACTAGTTAAAGAAATACCCACTCTTATGTCTGTTCACTATTACCATGATCGAAACTAGATACCTAAATCTAAAATGTAGGCTTTCTTTTGAAAAGGTGGGCATATGGCACATTCCATTTCAAAGTGTGCTCCAAATTTTGAACAAGTTTCTTAAATGCAATAATTGTCAGCACCAAATGTAACCCATCAGTTTCAATTTCCAAGGAGGCTAGGGAGGAGAATCTTTCAATATGAATTCCAAAACCTTAAAATATTGGGATTATTTTAAAAATGTATGTTTATCCGTAATGTACAATTCAGTAATCATCATCTCCGAAGAGATACATGAACTTTATTTAAGGCAACAGATGCAAGGTAAAAAAAATTGCAAGTGAAGGGAAAAAGCTGAAAAACAGTATAAAAGGGACTCAGAACCACTAAGTGTAAATTTTCAATGGAACTGCAAACTTCTTTTTCTTTTTTTTTTTTTTGTGCAAGTCTGTTATCAAATGCCTGAGTGGAATGAAATTATCACTTTTACTAAAACCTTAAATTTGTGTTGGAATGTGTTCAGAAAATTTGAAAGGACTTAGGGCAACATCTAAAAGTGGAATTTAGGTTTTACTTTGCTGTGTCCTGTTGTCTATGGAATCCACATCCCAAATTAATTCTGTAAGTTCTTTATGAACATTGGTTGAATTTTTATGTCAGAAATTCAAGAGTTGAGAAACATGACTGGAAAGACATCCTACTCCTAACATAGAGCAGTTAAGAGTAAATTCTCTTTTCCATTGATTATAGAATATTGTGGGAGAAAGCTAGTCTCAGTTTCTAAATGTGAGGCCGTTACATTTTTGTATAGGTAATGAGATAGCCATCAAAGCAAGGACTGTAATTGGGTAATGTTTTGCTGGAATGCCATAGTTCCTTACCTATTGAGATAGTCTTTTTTACCTCTCTTACTAAAAAGTGCAAGCCTTTCTATGATTCTAGTCTGTAATATAGCTTTCTGTTTAAACTTAAATCTAGTTTAAACAACCAATTCAATGCTGTCTTTGCTATTGCATTGTCTGAAAAGTTTTATTTTACTTTATAAAATACAAAGTATTAGAAAATAATTATTTTGATTTTACCTTTATAATAGCAAGTGCATTCATCTAAATACATAAAACTAGATAATAAATACTTCTGTCACAGTCTTTCATAATTTTTAGTGACGTCATCCTTTCATTTGAGTTAGCTTTTGAACAGATACTTACCATGTCTAATGAAGCTCTGAAATCTCGGATAAGAGCTAGAAACACAAAGAGATATTTGACTGTGAGGACAGTGAGCACGCTGTGAGTGAGTAATCAATTGATTCTGGTTGTCTGAGACAGGAATTACAGGTCGAGGGTGTGCTAAATCTCTCAGTCTACCTCAGAGTGTTTCATAAACCTATAAGAGAAAAATTACTTCCAAAACAACCATTTTTTTGCATGTTCTCTCTCGTCTTCACACCCAGAGTTTGGGTGGTCTTTTAGGAAAGACCTTGTGGCCTAGCATGCATGACTCTTCAGCCAGTTTCTTGTATAATTAATGTGCCTGTTGAATATGTGGATGTGAGTCAAAAACTGATTTCTTGACCACATTATTAGGCTTGAATTAATGAAGAAGAGTTAAGTCCAGTTAAAAAGTTGTGGATAGTCCATCTTAACTAGTATTTTTGCAACAGCTTGAAGCTGCTCCTAAGTTATAAAAACATGCTGCTTTTTCCTTTTCTTTTACAATAATTTGGAAGTTCTGATCTCTTCTCATGAAGAGAACTTACATCAAAATATAATAAGGCATTTATTTAAGAGTATTTAAGACATAAGTAAATATATGACACTATGTCCTTTGTTCATGTATTTTAGCATAACTTTACTAACTTAATGACCTACTAAAAACTGATTTATATACAGGATTCATACTGTTAATTAACATCCACTTCTTTTTCTCAGTTCTGCTCTGACTCTTTTTCCAGACTCATTAGAAACAAAGGTACCATTTGAATAGAACATTTCAAAAGAAGATCTTCTTATCTTCTCTTCTGGACCACCCTGGGAAGAATGTATAAAGATGTACCACTCCTTTGATCAAGAGCATTATAAACAGACTTAAGCAGTTTTCTAAGTCCCTCTTGGGTGTACGTGTGTGCTTGCCATTCACACATCCCGAAATGAGATGGAATGTGAAGGTACATTTTATGCTTTTCTAGAGCTGTTCTCAGATTAGGAGAGTAGACCTCAGCTTCTGTCTGCTAGATGTTAATTGTATTATGTAACAATATGTGGGGGTTTCACAAAGCAAAATCATTCCATTTTTCTAATGTGATTTTGAAGTACTTTCAGAATACCAGATAATCACTGATGGAGTGTATACAGGCTGAGACTGCTGGCCTCATAAGACTTCCAGGTGCTCCAGATTATTTAAGGTGCTCAGACCATTAGGCAGTGTATGAATCTCCACTCAGCTGGCAGTCCCATTTTATTCCTGATGTATAAGACAAAAGTGTGTGAAACGTCATGACAAAATTCCGAATAGTTTGTATGTTCTTTTTGCTGGAACACTAATTCTCAAAAAAGAGATGGAGGGAGGGAGGGAGGGAGGGAGGAGCAAGCTTATTTGGTCTGTCTTCAAGTATTTAGTTTATCTTGAATTAACCAAAAGGGGAACAATGTAAATTACTTTACAGCTGAAAAAAAAGATTTTACAGACTCATCAGAATTTCTGAATTCTTTCCTGAATATAAGCATGCAGTTCTGGTGCCATGATGAGTCAATAGCTGGAGAGTGCTTTTTACTGTTTACTGAAGGTCAGGTTCTCCTTTTATGTGAGAATACATAGTTACAATTATTTGTGGTGGTAGTTTTTTATTGACCTGTAACTCGCTGATTCTTTTTAAAGCCGTCTTGGGTTCTCAATCCACATATGCAAGTGAAACTTGAGAAGATGCAAGCAGCAATAGCAAAGCTGACTCAATCACGATTTATGCTAATTCAGCACGTGAGAGGACCATATCCTCTAATGCTAGAGTATTCGCAGGTTATTTGTTTTGTATTGGTTTTAGGTATAATGCTACTTTGGTCTGAGAGCATAGCTAAGCAGAGGAAGGATATTCTAGTGTCTGTGATGGCAGCTTTTATTTGGGAAGTGCGGAATCGACTCTTCCAGAGCCTCTTTTAGATCACTGTGAAGATTTCACTTTGCTCATGCATCAATTCCCTGTCTGTAGAATGAGATGGTATTTCCCTGAGGCAGATTCTGTGTGACCCAAGCACTGTGGTAACAGTGTCCATATGAGTACCATGGGGAATAAACAAGGCAATGTAGACTGTAAATATGTGGTGGCTTTTAGAGACTTACAGTCTGAAGCAAAGGAACAGATTCTTAGAACTTCACTTTTGCTAGAAATTCATTTTAATTAAAGTTTAGAACTTTCTGCTTCTTTCTGTCCATTTTTCTTCTACTTCTTTAGTAGTTGTGCCAAGGTATCCATGTGTGTTTCTTCCACTGTCATCTGGCTCATTCCCAGCAGATGCACACAATCTGTTTTGCTGTCATTGATAGGGTTCAGTTATGAAAAAAATGTGGCAGAACATGCTGCTGTAGTCACTTATACAGGATTCTCTTTTCTAAATAACTGAGAAGAAGTTAATTATTTTTATTTTTTTACATATTGTTCAGTCTTAGGGTTTTATCCAGGCAACTTTGCATTGGGTTAAACAGGGTCTTGTTTATCATCTTAGCTTTCTTTCTTAATTCCTACTTTGTAAAGTTAAAATTTGCCAATTATATATACTATAGAAATCACCACAGAATGTTGACAGGCCTCAGTTACATGTGGCAACAGTAATTCTGGCCATTTGGGAATAAATGTAGTATTTCCAACTATTTTAGACAATATTATAATATTTTTTTTATATTCTGTAATATAAATACAAATTTTCCCATTTATAAATAATCCTGATCATCCAAACACATGCACTCTTAAGTATCCAGAATGTACATTAATTATACAAAAAGATTTTGTATACAGGGATAATGTGTTCCTTCTCATGCGAAGTTATAGTCAGTAAGAGGCTGAATAGAAACAA
Organism: Zonotrichia leucophrys gambelii; assembly: GCF_028769735.1. Taxonomy (NCBI): domain Eukaryota; kingdom Metazoa; phylum Chordata; class Aves; order Passeriformes; family Passerellidae; genus Zonotrichia; species Zonotrichia leucophrys. The sequence continues at coordinate 19,182,557 of NC_088200.1, read as the reverse complement.
ATAAAAAAATGATTTTTTTTTACTTTATTGCCTACCGAATAAAAGCTATAAACCTTAATCATTTATTGTGATATTTTGGTAACGTATCTTAACATAGATTAGGGCCTGTACAGGATGCTGTGCAAATACACATTAATGAACGGCTCTACCCTTGGCCTTAACAGCATGAACAAACACGATAATAAAAAAGAAGGTAGATGGAAATAAACAAAGATTTTTTTTTTTTACTATTATGAATGTCTTGCCTTTCTTCCCAGTGTTCAAAAGGAAGACTTGGTGTAAGTAATTAAACTTTATGGAAGGTATCTAACAAGAAAAACACTGTTTATTAGGTGATAGGGTGTTCTCACTGTCTTTGCCAAAGAAAAAACTAATCACCAGCTACAATTTTGTGTTCCTTCTTTGCTGCTTTCTACTTCTATCTCAATGAAGGCAGAGATGACAGCAGCAATTTCCACACTGAGTTTTTAAGTTTACAGTATGAGTCATTAAAAAAACACTAATATTAAATATGTATAGGCATTCTACATGTTTATTAAAAATCAGAATTTGGTTTACAAGCTGATATTGCCTATAATACTTTTATTTTGATCTAAATTTTCCTTTTGAATTGTACTTTGTTCATACGGGCTGACAGCTCTGGCTTCTTTATTTTTTTTTATTCTACAGCTAAAAGAAAAAAATCTTCCACACCTAGAATCTCTATTAATTCCCCAAACTGAAAACTAGTTTAGTGAGCCTAGTTTTGATTGGCTTTGAAATGTCTGCATATATACATTAACATAAATTAAATATATTTAAAGAAATTTGGTCTATATTTTTAGATAAAAAAATAGACCAGGATATTTTTAGGATTTTTTTAAAAGACTATTTCTTTTTGGGAAATGCCTTTATATACTTACAACTCTGAATTCATATTGTTGTCCGTTACCTAGTTACAGATTTTGTATCATTGATAGATTATTATGTTAAAAAGGCTATCTGTAAATACGCTACAGTGGTAGACTGAGATTAACTAGGTGTGTGGTTTTTCTGTAAATTTGTTTCTTATGATCATGTACATATATTTATACATATGTACATGCGCATATATATATATGTATGTATGTGTGTGTGTGAGTATGTGCTTTTTATACAAATATGTATGGTTTTCAAACTATGATTGCATGCTGCTGAGTATGCCTTAAATTGTAAATAAAACTGTCAAAATGTCTCTTCAGTTAGACCTCCAAAAAATAATCAGTCCATAAACATGTGGTGTTCTTTCTCCATATATATACAGTTATTATATAAAATAAAAATCTTTCATCTAAACTAAAATCTTCTGTATTATGCGTTAAAAATACAGTAATTTTAGTGTGGTCTTTATATATACTTGTATATATGTTGGCATATTTTGGTCTTGAAAAAATAAATGTAAGAATACCAAACCTAATTTCTTCTGATTTTATAGATAGGTTGAATTAAAAGATGACTGTAACCCCTGTTTTTTATCATAATATTTTTAATTTGTATGTTTTTTTAAGGAGAGTATTCTTGTATTTTGGAAAGGTCTATTACAAGCTACACCTTGAAAGTTTCTGGAAATAATTTCAACTTTTTAATTTGTCCTAAAATTAATTTATGATGGGATTTGTTAATGTGGGCATTTCTAGGAGAAAAATAGCATCAGTGTATCACATATAATGTAAAAAGCAGACAGAGAAAATAGGGTCCTCAGATGATTACTTTTACTACTTCTACGTCTTGATTGCTAGGCTCAGTTTAACTCCAGAAATATTTTTACGACTTAGTTATTACCCTTTTAAGACTAAGATTGCAGCACACCTATTAGTTGTTTGGGTAGCGAGAAGAGAAAAGGATAATTTAATACATTTCTAGAAGAGTAGAATTTATATCCTAATCCTTGATGAATTGATACTTCTCCGAAGTGTCAGGAAAGATGGTAAAGACCAAATGAAAGACTTTAGAATGTAACATTTTCTCATTGTGCCACCTGTCAACCTTGATTTTTTAAAATTTAATCATATTGATTATGGTTCCTTTATTAAAAACAAATCAAAATCAAAAACCAAACAAAAAATCAAAACCCAAAACAAAAAAACTCCCCCACCCCCAAAATAATCATAATTTAAAAAGACTATAAAATTCATTGCAGCTTAGTACAACAATACACTGCTTTTAGATCTAAATGCTAAACACAAGAATCTCAACACCATTTGACTCGTATTTTATAATCCTACATGGAATCTTATGTGGTCAAAAAGATGACATTTATACACATCCAAACAGGACAAATTAGATTATAAAGTCCAAAGCTGAAGACTTACTATACCGAACTTTATTCGGAATGCTAAGCAGTTTCAGATTCTGTCTCAAACAACAGTGCTGTTCTCACTGTAAATACCTAATAAGCAAGAAGATACGAAATAAAGAAGGTGTTTCAGGTTTTTTGTTTTCATTTTACATAGCTGATAACTTTCCATGAAAAAACAAACAAAGAAACAAAGAAACAAATAAATAAAATCATAAGAGAACTGGTCAAATGATTATCAGAAAAGCAATAGACTGAGAGCTTTTTTTTTTCATAGGTGCTGTAGCTTTTAATTTACATGAAGTTTTGTATTCCATTTATTTTCATCACTACTGTATAGGGACTAGTATTTTCAGTGTCCCAGTAATGTTTCAGGAATAGACATTGATACTTAAGTGATAGTATGCAGATATCTGCGTACCTTCTAATAAGCCAATATATAAAACAGGTCAGTAAATCCTGTATATACTTCCATCTTATACTTCAACAGTAATATAAATAACTTGAAGACATCATTAAAGGTATCAGTTGTATGCATGATTATACACTGGAAAATTAAGGTATAATTAATATTATAGGACTACGTTTTCTTGCTGTTACGGAAGTAGAACAGTTGGGTCTTTTTCCTGTGAAAATATTTTCCAGTGCCTTGCCAGTAGCATGTTTCCAATGGGAGAATCACCCTCTCTAGCTGGCTGAAGCAGATTTTTTTCCTGTGTAAGGCTAGATGTGGATTTTTCATGAGCAGAAACAACCTAATTTTGTGATGTGAGCTGTCCTCAAAAATGTATTATTCATAAAGCATGGTTCTTCAACAGTAATGACAGCTTCAGCTAGTACTGCCCCTGGTGAAAGCACTGTTTGTATGGGGAATTTTTTCTTTATAAAAATACACAATTGTTTATTTAATCTGTTTGCCTGCAGGTGCAGGACAAACACATTACTCAAGAAAAATTTATATTCATACACAGTTTAAGAGAGAAGGGGATTGTCTGGATGGAGACAGAGCTGACCACTAACTCTAACACAGGGCAGAGAATTGCTGTAGTGTAGAGTCATGCTACACCTGCCTAAATCTCAGAAGTTGTGTGCATCTATGCAGTGCAAGATATACCTTACAAATGATTAATATTCAACACAAAAAAATGTATGTACAAATGTTAATTATTTTGCCAATTATATTATGGCCTCTGTTTCTCTAACAATTTATCATTGACAAAAATATAGACAGTGCTTTAATTTTAAGAATATTATTTTGAAGAAAAATACTGTAATTTTGAGGGTTCTGCATTATTCAGAAAATTTAAGCATGTTCACAGTGTTAATATGACTGATGATATAGAGCTCTTTCATGGTAACACTTCTAAATGATCTTATATTGAGCTTAATTGACAAACCTATTAATACCATTCTAATTTTTTTTAGTTGCCAGTGTCATTAAGCTTGCAAATACACTGCCTCCATAACTTCCAGTTTTTTATCTGTTATCTAAACAATGTAAAAATAAGAACAGACAGATAGCTTTGTTGTTTTGAATGTCTTATAATTCCACTTTAGTTTGTTTGAAAACTTGAGTGCGAAAATATCAAACATAAGTAGGTGAAAACATAACACATATCTTTCTGATTGTGTAGATTCTATTGTGTAGAATATATACATTTGATGTTACAGAATGAAACCTCTCTCTTCGGTATGTTGTTAGAAAAATTCCAGGCAAGAAAGCTCTTACTCAAATGCTCAATGTGCATCCCAGTTAAAGTCAGGCCTTTATCAGACCCACTGGGCAATTCAAGCACTGAAAGATCCTGACATATTTTTGAATGAGAAGAGCCAGGGCACTTCTGGAGCTGAGAAAAGAAACAATTAATTTTAAGAAGGTAAAGCAGATGTTTAAGGAACGTGTAATCTCTGATCAACAGGATCATTTTCAAATCTTCAATACTTCCTTAATTTTTATCATGTTTGTCTATATGGGGCATGCAAGGCAAAGAATTTTTCTTCTCTTTTGCAGAGAGTACACTTCCCATAAGCAGAAACTGGGTTATGGACAGAAATATTCTATATTTTAAAATAATAAGGAAAAAAAAGCAGACAAAGCATCAATTTTATATCATAAAAAAGATTTTGTTCACTACAGGTTTCAGTCAGAATTTCTGTACACAGTAGCTTCTCAGAAAACCAGGCAACTGCAGCTATTTCAGCATTATATTAAGCTAATATTTTCTTTCCCTGAATCTCCACTGTTATGTAATAACACTGAAAAATAGTCAACTTGTTTGTACAAACTTATCCGAGAGACCTCTTCCTTTAAGCAATAAGGCCTGGTGGCTGTGGACGATCTTTTTCTGAATGACTAAAATTAATCTGGTTTTGGTTTCATTGCCTATCTTGCTTAATAAAAAAATACATAAGCAGATTTGTAGTTTCTGTTCTGAATTGAAGTGTGAGAAGGTATTCCGTGAAAGCCACAAGGAAACTTGCGTTACTATCTCCTTAAGCTCCTTCTTCCATTTACTGCAGTCTTGCTAGCAAAAGAGAAATTCTTTTCCATATCAGAATACTCACCAAACATGCTCTATTTTCTGGCATCTTTAAGTGTGAAATTCTCACACAGCATGTTACAGATCCTAAAACAGACTGAGAAGCTTCTTCCTGTCTCCATGAAGCCATAGGTGTTCTGAAAGCTTGTATATGCACAAAGCTGATCTAAATGAGATTTCGGGGACACAGTAATATGAGTATATATTGTGTGGCTGTTTTAAGATAAAGGACCAAATTTTAGTAAAAGACCTGAATTGTTTTCCCATCTGTTTCTGTAGACCTGTTGCATAACTCCAAAAATTCCATTTGAAAATTTCTACTTTTGTTGTAAAATTTCACCAGTGTCTATAGGTGATAAGTGAAAAAGAGGAAAAGAAAATATTACTATATAATTTTTTTTATAATCCGTGTATTTTTTTCAGCAGCTTCAAAAGAAATAACACTTGTCATTTGGTAGCTGCAGCTATTAGTCTATTGAGACATAAGAGGAGATGGGCAGATATTGAATTATTCATGAAGGTTATTGCTATAGTTGATGGAAGTTCATCAGCTAATTCCCCCACTCCATTATGGACTTTCTTTCAAATTCAGTCAAGGGTAAAATACAGGAGTACAAGCCATTACTTTTAATAATCATGCTACCAGAAGTTTCATAAATTATATCACATAAGCTTTCTCTTTTAACTCTTTTAACTTAAAAGTTAACTTTTAACTTTTAAGAAAGTTACTGACTGTTCATTAGAGGCTGATAGGTGCTTAATTTTAAATACTTTTAATAGTACTAATTCATAAATAGTGTGAACAATATGATATTCTTTCAAAATGTAACTTTTACAAAAAAGTTTTTAAAATGCATGTAATAATTTTTACCTTAATTCAACTTGATGACCCAAAGTCTGACATTTTAATTTATATGCATATTTAAGTATTTTGTGATTTATGAACACAAGGAGGTTTTGGGTGCTGTAACTTACAACATGTTCTTCAGTTTATAGGCCAATTCAACATGTGTAAATGCAAGAAAATCTCAGTTTGCCCAAGCACAAAGAAATCAAATGCTAATTCTCCTGCTTACATGAGGGAGTTGAAGCAGATGATCTTCAGAGGTCCTTTCCAAACTTAAGTATTCTGGGATTCTGGAAGAAGCCAACAATTTTGTAGTGCAGGCTGTCAGAGTAATGATAAAATGCTGACATTTAAGGTTAGTTTGGCAGACACCAAAATCATGTCATGAAGTGAGTGCTCATAGGTATTGCAGGAATGTTAAATATCAAAGATTTTATCCCAGTTTCAGTGATAAGGAGCTGGGTGACTCTCACACAAAAGATTCCACAAATGTAGCTCTCCTGTTCACATAGGCCAGGTGAAAGGGGGATATTGTCAGCTGTCTCTGCTTTGGCCACAGCAAAAGCACAAATCTTCCAGCATGTATTTGTTTTCTTTAGGAGATTTCCTTCTCTTTTTACACATCACTGCAGTCTGATTTGGGGATTTGAGAGCAGTAAGAAATTGTAGTAAAAATTTATTCTCCAGTTCAGCCCCCTCTCCTTCATGGAGATTTCTGTAGTGAATGAGATTGAAAAATGTCTGTTCTGTGGTGTGCTTGATGCAGACAGTGCTCTTATTTATCCTGTGATGACCTAATAGCAACAGCAACAGCACATGCCCTATTGATAGAGAGGATTATTGTAATTCCCTCCTAGAAAGGCTTCTAGCAGCTCAGCTCTGTCACTTGCAGCCTGTTCAGAATTCAGTGACACACTCCCATCCTGTCTTGAGCAAGTACAATCATTTGCCTTGTACTTGCTACTACTCATTTACTTGATCTGCTATGAAGTAGCTGTTCGATTTGAAAGTATGCTGCCTTAGTTTTGAAATCCGTAGTGATTTAGTTTGGGCTATTTTCGAAAAGTCCTCCGCAAATATCATATTGACAGATATAACCACCCCCACAGCATATTTTAGGAATCTCAGCATCACATCTTAGGTTGCCAAGTTATGTCCTTTGCCAGGATAGGCCTTCAGGTAAGGAACTTCACCAGGAAATCTGTCTTGAACCGTACATACTTATCCGAAAACACTGAAATTAAATATGTAATCTTGGTTGCTTTTTAAAATCACTTTCCTATTGTTCAGTGTAATTTCTATTAGGACTGTATTTATTCCAGTTCCTCTCAGCAGTACTTGGAGTTGTTCTGTCAAACTTTCTTTTTCCCTTATTTCTCTTCAAATTTTATTTTTCCCTAAGCATACTACTGATGTAGTTATGGATAGTGACTTCTTAATAGCATGTGATGTTTCATGTCAAAAGCATGACCTTTTCTGTGTCAACATAAACAGTATGTCAACATAATTGCTTACTAAGTAATACACAGGCTGTTTTTACATTTAATGTAATTCTAAAGCTTGTATTTGAATCTTTATTCCTCTTCTTTACAAGGAATTATCCCTTTCTTCTTCCTATTATGCATTTTAAGTTGCTAGGGTTCAGCTGTACCATGCTGTAGATGGAAAGGAGTTCTCTTTGTCTGCTTGTCTTGCTGTGCATCTTGTTATTTCTATTCTTATTGTTGCAATTTCGGTGACATGTTTACAGCTGTATTAGTATGGTGCTTACTTTTCTTCATTGATGATAAAGTAATAAGGCTATGTTTGAAGAAGCTTAGACAAGATGCCAAATGTTAATGTTTTCAGTGTGGTCAAATGGATTCTGCACTTGTGGGCATCCATGAAGTACTTTGAATAAGAAATAATCTGTTTTCTTCTGTTCCATGTCTGAAATTTCAGTCTAATAATTTATAACCTGAAGTGAGTTATGAAAGTTGTTGGGACACTTTTTACCAAGTTGCTCTAAATACTGTTCCATGCCTGATAATACCCCCTTTCACCTGAATACAGAACTGTATTTAGATGCACAAAACTTGAATGCAGGTTAACTGCATGAGGGATTAGGTTTTTCATCTCACACATACTCATTGATTTCAAATTCTCATTGGCTTACTTGACTTATTTGGGTACAGTAACAGCATCTGTGATTTTATTCATATTAACCCTTACATATGTAATTAACCTTAGGTACAAGAAGAGTTCTGCAGTCCTCAGCAAACAATTTAAGTGCTTCTAATTAGGCATATACATTCATGCTTGTAGGTTTGAGGCTACAAGTCATGGTACTGCAAAGACTTAAGTATTTGTTGAAGTTTACTATTTTTTGATGTTGTACCAATGTCACAATTACTTTCATCAAGTAAAATGCTGTCCCGTTAAGACTTTGCTTAGTAGTCTGGTGTGATGGTGCTTTTTAAAATTATTTTAAATCCTTTGAATTTTACACTATCTCATGGGTGCAAGTTACTTAAATAATCTGATTTAAATGAGCACAATTCAGAATGTTTCCTGGACTGTATTATTAGAAAATTAAAGCTAATCTGAAGTGGAAAAAAATAATTGTTGGTGGGTGGTTTCTTCTTACAGCAAATTTTACAAATCAGTTAATTTCAGAAAAAAAAAACCAAACTGAAGTTGAGGAAGTTGATATGCGTACCTGAAGTTCACTTCATTACGTTTAGATTTTCCTAAATTTTACTTCTGTCCAAACTCCTTACTCTGTAAGATTAGCAAATTGATGACTTTTTTAACTGTTTTCTTTTTTTTTTTGTCTTGTCATTTTTAGTAGTCTTCCAATGGATTACACTCAATGTCAATGCCAAGGAACCTTTTAGCCCAAATAATTCTTGAAACAATCTAAAAGTATTACATACTATTAAGCTGGGAATTTACAAATGCTCATTACTAGATAGTCTTCAGGGTAACTTACTCTTAATCATTAAGCCTTGAACCACAGTCTCAGCAGAATGTGATGTTTTTAATAGCACTGGTTCCTGTGAGCAAATTTTATTGTGGAATCATGGAATAATATGCATTCTTTTGCTTATGATTCATTCTCCGTAGATACAAAATGGTAAAAGAGGTGTGTTAATATATTTTAATTCAAAATACTTAGCTCTTAGTACTTAGCATTTAGCTCTGTTACAGTTCAGAGATTGAATAACCAGTATTAAAATACTACTTGTTTTTAGTCATGCTATACCGAATGCTCACAGTGACAATATTGATCAATTACTGGTAAAGATATACAGCACATTTTACAGATCATTGCTAAATATTATATTCCTCTGTTTCAGTGTTCTCCAAAACACTGCTGAAAATCAGAAGTGTAAAACTACTACATTCAATAATAGATAATGAGTTTCAATGCTGGTTGCAACTTTGTTCTAGAAGAAGACTCACACTGAGGTCACTAAATAGTATCCTTAAAAAATGAAAATATTTTATATTATTGTCATGTCATTGCTATATTATTATTTATATTATTTTCCCTCTTGTTTTGATACTTAGGTAACTTTTCTGGGATTTATGTCCTACATGTGTATGAATTTTCACAACAAAGAAAGTGTGTCAGAATGCAAAATTTATCACAGACTTGAGGGAAACTGTTACTCAATTACTTGGTTTTCAGCATGCAGTTAGAAACTGGCCATAAGGCAGTACAGAAAGGAGAAAAAGACAGCTTATCTTGCTTGTCTCCGAGTTACCAATCTGTGGCTGATAACCCAGGCTGATCTTGATCTTGCTAGCATTGCACAAACAGTGTTTATGAGAGGATGAATTTTTATGAATGTCTCTAATATATTGGACACAAAAAAGCCATTCCTTTTACAAACAAATACATATTTTCTTTTTTCTTCATATCTTGAATAAATGTATTTGGACTAGCATCTGTCCAGGACTTTAAATTCTGTTTCTTGTTCAATCTCAGTCCTCGTTGTAGTATGCTGGGACTTGATGAAGTGCGTAAGGGAGGGTTACTTCTGAAATCCTTTTTTGTCGTTGGTATTGACATGTTCAGATTGTGTTGCTTAGTGATCTAAATAATACTAATATTGCATTAGTATTAACAACATGGCATCAGGGACATATTTTAGTCTATTTAAGATGAACTAAAATGATGAAGTTTTCCCCTTTGTCAAAGGAAAGGTGCTACTACAACCAGAGAAGGTAGGATAAAATGAGGAGTGCCATGAGCATTGACATGATTTCAGATACTAAGATGTACTCAGATACACCAAAAAAGTCAGATGACTGAACAGATCAGAGTTGTTCAATTTCTTTAAGTTCTATGGTTTTTATTCTAATGGAAGCTTCATCTCTTCAGGACATTTCATGTAATGTTAATTTAACTCCAGTTTTACTTAAAATATATGCAAAATTGGAACATTACTACACATTTTCAAAGTGTTTTCCCTTTCTCTTTCATTTTATGTAGGTAATGTATTTATCTTATAAGGACCTCAAAAGGGAAATAAGATACACCTGTATGGAGGCAAAAAATCAGAGCAGAGACTTCAAGCTGTAATATGATCAGGGTTTCAACCTGCTTCATTATATCAGATCAAATCACTGATAAGCAGCAAGAGATTAAAAATGAACTCCAGTTGTAGAATATATTTTCTCAAGAGCTGTATTAATCTTTAAAAATCTTAGACTTTCTGAAGACAACAAGAGCAAAATGTTATACTACAGTGTTATCAGATTTTCAGAGAGACTACACAGTCACTCCTAAAATACAAACTAAAAATTTTTTCATTATTTCCTAGCTGACAGAAGAGAAAAATTATGTAGAACAAATTATTGATCATTATTCCACGAACAAGAATAAAGAGTCACTGCATCCTCGAACAGGTGCACAGCACTGTTGATATGAGCCATTATTTCTACGCAATGCACATATTTACCCTTCACACATCTTGCTTTCATAATGTGCATGACATATACTCCTCCTATACAGCTACAAATCCCACAGCTTTAACACTGGGTCTACTTTCTGCAGTAAAAATGTAAAAAGTCTAGCAGTAGTCAAAACCAATGTGACATTTTATATTAATATTCATTGTGAACTTAACAAAGGATTCAAATTTATAATTGTTATAAAAATCAATCTCACAATAGATATTGACTAAAATATTTGTAATTTCTTACTAATGATCTTAATGTACAGAGTTTGTTGTACATATTTTTCACAACTTACTTTTCTTTCAGTGAGACCAGGCTCAAAATATAGCGTTTCCATGTAATTTTAGGTCAAAATGATTTTGACCCTGTCAAGTAGAAAGTTTCACACATTTCTTTTGAAAGACTGCCAAAATCTGGGGAGAAAACTACATAAAAATATAAGCAAATATATTACTACATTCTCATACAGATTTGACAGCAAGCCAGGATCCAGAAAGTAATGATTATTTTATATGAGTGAATTCTGCCACCTGTAGCTTGGAAAACGGAAGACTAATTTGTTTATTTACAGGCTATATATTTCAGGCATAAGAAGTATCAACCATTAAAAATCTACTCAAAATCAGTGTTGGTATTTGACAAAACTGTACGGAGACTCAGCCTTGGAAAGACAATTTAAGTTTATTCACAAATGCTCAAGAATGAAGTATTGTCATTTCTTTAGGTTTAATCCATTGTTTTCTTTCATGACATTGTTATAGTCATCCATAAGTTGGTATTTCCAAAAATTCCATGCTGTAATCATTTTTATCAGAATGTAGATATTAATTTAATTGTCAGGGAGAGGTGGACTCCAAAAGTTTATGTCTTCATTAATCTTCATTAATTTGAAAGTAAGTTATTATAAGCATCTTTTTTCTCTGTTACTTTTATGGAAAAGTAGAAAAGAAACACTTTGCTCACTCCAGATAAGTTGAAATTCCTATAAATATAAAAGCTGTCTAATTACATATGAAATGGGCCTCTACACAACTTACTTGAAACAAAATATGAGCAAGGAGCACCATTAGTTCACCTGATTCTGAAAGCAGAGCCATGGTGAAGTGTTATTACTTCAAACAGGACAAAATATTATGAAATCTATCTAAACCAAAAAGCAAAGAGTTTCTTCTTCAGCTGCGTTACAAATTGTACAGCAGAACAATAATCCAGGAAGGAATTTGGCCAAGATGTTAGGCATTTGAAAATAATTATGGAATTTATTTGGTATCTTTAACATTCCCAGCAATCAGGATCCTGATTGTAATTCATTAGTAATACATTCTTTTCTGTTAACAGAGCATCTTAAAACATCATCTGTTGAAATGTCTTTATTACCAGTACAGGTGTGGAGTCTTATGACTGGAGGCGCATTATTTAACCTGTTATTCTTTGTACTGTTGGAGTTTATAGGAAGAGACTGTCCCTGTCCTCAAGAATTTGCAATACATAAATCTGACCCTGACTGACCCTGAATAGTTTGTGAGAATCAACAGGATCACAGCACATGCTGGTTTGACTGTAGCAGCTTGAGGAAGTGTCTTTTTCATTCGTGGGGTGACCATACACCATACAATTTAAGAGCATTTGACGCCTCTTTGATTGAGGTTGACAAGTCTTACAAAGATGAACAACTAATGCCACCATTTTACATAGCAGCAGAGCATGACTCTAGCTTAAGGTTTAGGAAACAAGCAATTACTACTCTCTAGGCATATCTGTCTTGATGCAGAATATGCTCTGTCTGTGGCAGATGCAAAGCCTGCTTAATTTTGAAAGTATCCTTACAGTCTGTTCCAGGTAGCATCAGACTCTATTCTTGCTGGTCTTCTACTTTATTATCAGATAAGCCAGGCTGAGCAGGGTGAGCTGTGGTTTTAAAACTTTGTGCTTTAAATCTGTCTAAAACCAGCCTGCCATGGACATGACACTGTACATCATGATCAGTGCATTTTTTGACTGAAGAGAAGAGAAATGGGTGATGCAGTAGTTTAACCAAATTTTAAAAAGAATGCACCTTGTCGTTTCCATGCTTTTCTAGCAGACAAGGTATTGTACAGTAAGAATGATAACTACCAGTCTGCGCACATCTGAATTCATACCATAAATTCTTGCATATGTCTTGTCAGTGGTTATTTCTGCGGAATAATGCAACAATAGGATTTCCAGAAACAAACTCATGTAGATTGGCTACACTCTCTATTCATCCCTGCAAGAGGTTTCAGCAGGACCTACTAACACATGGTTCTCATATGAGGAGACTGCTCTGTGAACTGGAATAAATTATCTGGTAATCTAACATCAAAGGACAACAGACAAACAAAAAAATATGAAAGTAAAGACTTCAACCTGAAGAAACAGCCCCAAAACCACACTAAACTTATAATCCAGCAAAAGATTTGCTTCCATCTATTGCAGCCAAGGCAAAAAAGACAACTGTGCCACAAGATCTTCTAACATGGGAAATAAATCTGCTAATTCTTGTCCCAGGGCACTAGTGTTGAAAAGTAAATCCATGAGCTGGTATGGGAAAATGTTGGATGATTAAAATGACATGACAGTATCCAAAGTATCCCAGTAACTTCATTCCAAAATTCTCAATAATTTAGGAATTTTAACAGCAAAATCTGTAATTGTTAAAGTTCCTAATTTATTTGTGAAGACATTGGAAGTATTTTATAGTTGTTGCATGAAAAATTGCAGAATGGAGCCATTTAATTTCTCAGTGTTCATCTCTAAGTAACAGGAGTAGAACTTTTGTATTAATGAGGCACATGGAGAGTAAGAGGATGATGATGAATATTCCTATTTGAATGTTTTGTGCTTAATTTTTGTGATGCTTCATTACTGTATAACACTGCTGTAATCTGTGAGGATTTATACCCTTTCACATCATGGCAACTCATCTCTCCTCTCCAGAGCCAACCAGTGGACTTACTGGAGAGACTGGGAAGAACAAGCATATTTTTCTTTCATTTATATGGGATAATGCCATAGAGATGTGTGGGTTAAGGCCATTTAGAGTCTGCAGCTTTGACATCAAAGTGATCTTGGGCATTTAATACAGTATTTATCAACTTTTTTCCAAAGTCCTAGCTTGTAAAAATCAAAAGAAAGATTCCGACAGAATTACATATGCACAGAAGCAATCAGGAAGTGAGATATTATTTTCATGAACTCTGTTTGCAAACATTCTGATTTTGAAATAATTTTAAAAACATCTTAAATTAGGTTATGGCATGCTGTTGACATTTCCATTTAGTAGAAGCTGTTACTGACTCAGATAGTTTTCATTTTGCAGCACAACATGGGTAGATAGCAGGAAGAATGTACTTACAGTATTCCATCATGCATAGTTTGTTATATCTGATGTATAAAAGAGAATGCTGGAGATTTCTTACCTGGAGATAATGTGATAAATAAACCACAATTTGATACATTTTCTTGGAAAATATGCTGATGATAGCAGTGCACTGATATTTATTGGTCATTTATGCATGACATAGTTGTGAAATTATATTAGTATTACCTACAAAGAGAGGAAATTAAAGTTTACAACCGAGGATATCCCTCTGACACAATATTTCCATACATTTAAGAACTTACTTCAATTATTCTGTTCTTACCATTAGCAGAATATTTTAAAGCAGATTTATAATCAGGAATACATATTAACCTTGAGTCTTATCCAAAATGTGGTTTTATTCTAAAAAAGTATACAAAAAAATATACAGTTTTCATCTGGTTCTTGTTTATTGCATCATTTTTAAAGTACTGTTTTGCACTTGGAATACTATTACTCACCTCAAACTGTCTCTAGAGCCAAAACTGAATTTTTTGTTACAAACATAACAATTTAATAGATATTGAATGCATTTTGTCCAGTCTTTTTTTTTTTTTTCTGTTCATTGCAAAATTAAAATTAATCTATTTTGCTTGAGGCTGCATAGTTTACTGTCATTAATTTGGTACAGTAAAAGTCATGAATTTTCAGTAGTAGAGAAGCCTTGGGATATTCAGCTGAGATCTTAATCAAAAATGTTACTGATTGCTTGGGAATCAATGAACTCACATCCCCATGAACACACTGAGGGGGAAAAAACCAGCATAACCCTAACACTATTCACAATGTTTTGTCAAAAGGAGCAGGGATTCATAATGAGCATCTTTTTATCATAATGTAACGTAGTGAGGAATGACAATATTATCCATTTGGGGTCCACATAAATGGCTCAGAAATATCAATGCTTTTGATCTTTTTGAAGTAGTCGTGCTCACATGAATAGCTTTTAACACTTGGGTTTTCTTTTTGACCTCTCAGCATTTTAAGTTTTAGCATATCCAAAAGTCTTAGCCAATTCAGCGGTTGTGAATCCATAGCTTTGCAGTCACCAGACACTTCAGTGTCAACATAACAACTATATAACAAATTCTGGTTTTAGAGAGTTAACTGATGTCAGAGTGTCATCTGCTGATGACAGAAACTCCAGCCTGTAATATTAGTGGAAATAGCATTTCTGAGTCCTTGAAGGACTTTAAAGGTGAGAAAAGGACCTTAAAAAACATGTCATTTCACTTCACTTTTACTATTGCCATTATATTGTTCTTCATTAGCACCAACTAAAATTTGTCCAATTTTGACCATGTATAACTGAATAGGAGTTGAGCATTTTAAAAAATACATTGACTAATGTCCAGTCAGATATTAGTCCAGACTACTGAGTTTCAAATCCTTGGGGTTTTTGGGATCTCTTTTAAGCAGAAAGGAGGAAGTACTTCCTTTTACAACACCATGTCAAGACAAACACACTCTCATATATGCACGGACATACAAAAAAGCTACAATGCAAGTAACTTCAGAGTTTACCAGTTGCCACATGGGATCGTAAATAATAATAGGAAGAAAAATTAATAATGCTTTGTGAAAAACCAGCAGCTTATTTATGCAGTGTTTCAAGAATTAAAATAGTGGTGTGCAAAATATGAGGAGTAAAGATAGTTGTTCTAATTAGGCGTCACAGCCAGTATTCTGTCTTAATAAAGCAATGGGTTAGCATATATATGAACATATATGCTTTCCATTCATATATGTGCATAAAGTACTTTAAATCCTTCTCTTTTTAAAAATTACGGTTGCAGGCAGCATTCAGATTTCATTTTCAGCAGTGTAAATATGAAATAACAGGACTAGCTGGAGTGCAGTTGCACTCAGGGCTATGCATTTGAATAGCCAGGATCACAGTGCTGGCCCTGGAGCCAGCATATCTTAAAAATGCATTTTTGGTAGCAATAAAGATATGCTGTGTTTCCAGAGGATTGTGTTGACAGCAAAGTATATCAATGAAGTCCACCTCTCTCAGAGTGAAGGTCTGCATTTTAAAACAGCACTAAAACAAAATAGTTATTGTGTTTTAACGAGGGTCTTAACCATTTATACCATAACAGCCAGAACTGCAAAAAGTGCTGGATCTCTCAGAACTCCTAACTCCACACCAGAGGACACAGTGTTACTAGGGGCTTCTTCTTTGCAGCTTTTTTAAAATACAGCCTCCATTGTCAGTGTAAACATTCAGAAACCCAGGCTAATACTTCTTTTTAAAATGCAGACTTGATTTATGACAGCTGCATTGGATCGTTAATCATATATTATCTTTATGAGAGCTTTTTTCTAACATATGTTAATTGGCTGTTTTCTGTGACAAATTATGAGCTCTTACTTTGATGAGGTTCAATTGCAATCATGTTTTAGTTGAGTATGTAGAGTTTCCAGCCCCCACTGGCTCCTTAAACCACTACAAACATCTGTACATCACTGCAGTGCTGAGTAATGACAGGATTTGGGTTGATCTGATCTCTGTACTGAATTTTTTTTCCACAGGATATTTTCAGCTCTTTGCACTAAATCTGTCACATGATTTGCTGGTTTTAGCAAAAGAGCTAAAATTAATATCTTGTATGTGATTATTAGAATACAATGAGAAGTAATTAAGAATATACTGTATTTAGAGATTTCAATACCTTATTAGAAATCCTCTCTCAGCTTTATTGCATGGAAATTTAC
Source organism: Zonotrichia leucophrys gambelii (assembly GCF_028769735.1). Classification (NCBI taxonomy): domain Eukaryota; kingdom Metazoa; phylum Chordata; class Aves; order Passeriformes; family Passerellidae; genus Zonotrichia; species Zonotrichia leucophrys. The sequence goes on along the minus strand of NC_088200.1, from coordinate 19,165,809 downwards.
TGGTGTCATATAGCATTTCTAGAAGCAAAAATGCTGCCTGCTTTTTGGAGGCAATGTTTTTTAACTCTTAAATGTCATATTTGCAAGTAAAATATATATATATATATACTTTACTTGAGAAATGGTTGGCCCCACATTAACTTTTTAAATTGTTACCAAAACCAAAAAAGTGTATTTCCCAGTTCAACAGGAGATGTGTCTAATGGTGTTTTACATAAGCTTGTACATTTTCATGTTAGTGAAGAAAATTTTGTACTGAAAGTTAGTGTCTTTCTAACTTTTTTATATCAAAGAAATCATGCTTTCATATGTTCAGTACATAAATTAAGGAAAATCAGAAAAAAAAATACCACAATGGAAGTTGACACATTTTTTATTTGGTACCTAATCTTTTGATGACACTTGGACACCTTATTGTATTTTATACGGTAATTCATTGGAAATGCTGAGACAAAAAAATGTGTGCTGTATTTGCTCAAAGATGTACTTAGGGTGAATGTGCAGAAATATGCAATCTTATGTATTTTAATAGTGAGAGAACAGCCTGGTCATAAACCTGTGTCAAACAGTATCAATTACATTGCAATTAATTTAGCAGAACACTACACAGCTCAGCTTTGACCTAAACCAAATGGCATTAGATCAACATGTCTCATTTATTCTTCAGAGAATGATGGAGGTTAAATTTCCAAGCAGGTGTTAGAGTTTAGAACAAGAACCAGATGTGTATGGAAGCTACTTCAGTCTCATGATGGATGTTTTAATTCAGCTATTTCCCTGGAGTACCACACAATCAATGAGTTCCAAATCCTGGGGCTACCTACCTTTATGTAAAATCATGGGGATATTTCTTCACAGATTATCACTGCACATGTGTGGAAAAACTAGATCAGAAATTAGAGATAAAAAATATTAACCTCAGAATTTAGATGAACATCATATTTGCTTGAATTTCTGTAGTGGAGAGGTGACAATCAAGTGGAAATGCTTACAAAAGAGATGTATTCCCTATAAGGAGAATTGTAAGTGTAGAACTCAGACCATGGATATTTAATATGTTTCTCTAGTCACCGCTTGTTGTCAGCAGTATTTTACAAGTGAGGATATGTAGGTCATATGCAGCACAGCGAAGATCATTAAAGATAGGCAGATTGAATTAGAGAGAGGTTTCAAAATGATGATTTTAAATGTGTTGTCCCTACTTCAAAATGTTGGTGAAAGTAAAGTGATGCATTTTATCTTGAAATAATCTACAAATGACATTCAGTTGTGCTTACTAACATGAGCTTAGTTGGCTTTAAGGAAATAAAACAAGGTAAAGGGAGATATACATGTGAAAGACAGAGATTGGCACTTTATTGGATTTTGAGGCCTGTGAGCCATGTGTCTTAATTGGGGCCAGTTGGGATCATTTAATAATTGCTGTCAGAAGATCAAATTTAATTCTCTTTATAAAAAGACCACAGTGGGATAGAGTAAAACAAATTGCCATCTGAGATTTCAAATGAACTAAGCTTTAATTAGGCTGATTAGGATGCTGTAAGAGAGAGAAGGAAACAGGAAACTGATTTATCTGCTGTATATCATGGTGGACCTTATATGACAGTACTGTCAAATATCTTTATTTCAAGAAGATACAGATTAGCATAAAGGATGATAGAGCTTCAGCCACATATATATGCCTGTATAATGTGTTAGGTATGCAAGGTAACTGTAACTTTCTGAAATTAGTGGTTTTAAATATAGGCATCAATATATTTATGATCCTAATTTTGGCCTTCAACATTACTTTCATATATTTTAAAATATTCTTTATTTCTTTCTTAACTCATTGATTATGCCAGATGAGAAGCATAGCCCTTAGAATGTCTCTATTGCATAATAAATATTCACTGTCCTTTGTTCTCAAAACATTTGCTTGAGTAAATCCACATGTTCCTTATCCCCAGATATCCAACAGAGAAACTGACTAAAAATGAAAGTGACATGAAATATTTTTGACAGAAAAGGGAGCAGATCTCACACATGTTTACATCCCAACACTGAATCCAATTCTTTGAATTAAGCTGACTGCTACTTTTGCCACAACTGGCTGTTTCTAAGGATATATTTTATCAGAAACCATCTTACATATCAATAGAGCTCAAAAAGTGCCATTTCTGAGAAAACATAATGTACATTCATAGCCACAGTAAGACTTAGCTAATGTATCTTTGTATTGATTATGTTTTTGCTTTTCCAGCATGCTTTTAGGATGATTGTAAGATGAGCCATGCTGCCGGAGATCCTATTAGACAAACAAAATACTCACTGAAGGTGGAATGGAGACTATCAAGCAAATTCCTCTGTATTTTCCTTCTGCAAATTAAGAATATTTTATTTCTGTTTTCGGGTATTTGTCAAGGATGTTGACTTTTTGCATTGGCTATTGCCAAATGCAGTGCATTGTATACAAGCAAGAAATAAATAAATCCAGATGCATGTGCTAGTGAAGAGGTTATAGCTGAGGTTCTGTATGCAGGATATGATGCTTACTTGTGGCTTTAGTAGTTACAGAGAGTAGCAGATGTACTCTGTGGTAAACAACAACCCTTTTGGTGAAAATTTTTTCTTTTACAAGTCTTGAGGTGAGAGCTGTTATACTCCAGTTCTGGGAAAAATTAGAAGATCAAATCCTCATGTGGAAAGTATGAATTAGCTACCTAGCACAGTTTTCAAACACTAAATATAAACTGTGATGTGGTTGAGAAGCACACTTTATTAGATGAGTCTATTTATGTCTTTGCAAGTAATGCAGATACAAAGTTGAAGCTCTTTTATCTCTTTATCATATCACAGCATAACTCCTCAGTGTGTTGTATATCCTAGGTTTCTCTCTTTCTCTATTTTCATGTGAATTCTGTTAACAGAAATATATATAATGTTTGTCTGGTTTTAACCATGAAGGACAAAATAAAATTTGTAGAATATCCCACTAAGCTAGAACAATAGAAAATTTCTTCCTCAATAGATTTTTAAGCCAGTTATTTCAGACAAATTTTTTTCCCATGAGGCATTTTTTTTTACCTTTTTTACACAGAAAATTCCATGCTATCTTTCTTTTCTTATAAACAGTTTCATCTGTTCATGCAGTTTCCTAGTTCGAAACCTGCAGGAATCCAGTTTGTATCTTCTAGCATAGAGAGATCCTTCTTGTCAAGATGCATCCTGGAGATAGAAAGCAAATAGCTTCAGCCAGTGATGTATGATGGGCTAATGCTAACAGATATGGCCACATACTGGCCACACATTATTTCCCTGTAGTCAGAATCTTCCATTTCTTCAACAGATGCTTTATCCTGGACATGCAGAATTGCAGACATGAGGCACAAGGCAATATATGTGCAAGGTTAATTTCCTATCAAATGGCTTGTAAATTCTTTGTAATTTTAAGTGCTTCGTTGCTATACTGCCACTGTACTTGTCTTCCCCTTTTTCAAAGCAAATCCATTCTGAATTCATGTGTTTCTGTGTAATTTGTCTGTATTTTGTTTGTTTAACAGCAGCAATCTGTCCTAGTTTATGAGCTTTGCCATTTCAGGTATTCATATTTCAGAGGTAGTTAGTTCCTCACTTCTCTGCAGTGAAATGTAGGTGTGAGGTTTCTTTTTTTATTATTAGCCTTATTATGTACCTGACATGCATTTGATTTCCTTTTGTCCTTGGGGAAAAAAAAAAAGCATCTGCGTGGGATTGGAAGAAATTTGAATTGTCATGGTCATTGGGAAGATTGATATATTTCCCTTGCTTTTTTCCCCCACTTCTTCTTCCTTCCCCTCATTTTAAGCCTGCAGTTCTGTATCTCTGGGCAAGCAGTTGCATTCAGGGAGTCTCATAGTTTTTATATTCATATCTATCATATTATCATTCATACAAAAAGATGGAGCTGTTACCAGCTTAGCAGCTCTCCACAATGGTTTGCAGTCTACGTTTTCAGAAGAACTGTATTTAGTTCTTGACATTTCTAAAAAGGTCAGGAATTAAAGCAAAAAAAAGAGTTTCTAGAACTGAGTTTACACAAAAGAAAATCAGAACATCTCTGTGTCTAATCATTCCTCTTTAAGAAGGAAATTACCAAATGAAGGGTATACTGATCTGAAGTTGCATTAAAAATCTAAGAAAGGTAATTAAACATGAGTTATACATTTTTGTTTATAAGAAAACCGACTTTTTGTTTCTATGGTAGTATAGTTTTAGTTGAAATGGTCTAACACCACAGAATTATTTCTAGACAGAAATAATATATCTCATTTTCCAGCTTCTATAGTGGAAATAAAGAATCATTTTGGGGTACACTGAGCAGTCAAAAAATCATACAACATAAAGGTAATTGATTTTTTCCAAAATTTCTAGTCTACATTAGGTACTAAATCTGTTTACAGCATTTATCTGACTTCTTTTTTCAGTAGTAGCAGTGGATCTGTTATCATGTTAGTATGAGCTAAAAGGGGCAGAAATAGAAACTAGTAATAGAAATCAGTAATATTCTCTAAATTTAAAGTCGTGTCTGTCTGAGACTCCTTCCATATCTGGAGAGTCAGTGATGAACTTGGGTGGCTGGTTGCATCATACAAGATCTAATAGTGAAAAATAAATTTTAAAATATCTAAAGTATTATAATCAAAATTTTCAAGGCTGAGTAGGTGTTATCATATAGCAAAATGCTGTAGAATAGCTTGAGAGTCTGGCATACAGAGATTTCATGGGACACCAAAGGTTTGTACAGATTTTGTGGAATTTCAGTGGCTAAGGACATGTGAATACCTTTTATTTTTAATTCCTTCATTTCTCTGGTAGGAAGCTGAACCATGTTAAGGCATATGCTTAAGAGTCATTGCTCATTTTTGGCTTGAGTAGCTATCCAAATTCAAGGTATTATAAAGGTTGTTGCCATTAGGGCAGGGAAACTGATAAGGGACTCAAATATTTCCTTAATATTCTTATGCCCCCCCAACATATTTATACAGTTTTCCCATCAAGATATTTCCCATCATAGATCTGAAACAGTTTTATTTTCATTCAAGCTTTACCTAAGGAATTTTTCTAACTTGCTTTAATTATTCTGGAAAGCATTCCTTTCATTAACTCCTTAACAATGTTTCCATAGAGTCTGTTCTCTGTTAAAAGTTTTTCTTGTAATTAGGAACTTATTCTCATCTCAGGGCTTTTTCTCTTAGTTTCTGTATTCATGTTCCCAGTTTTATGTCATTTTCATCCACAGTTTTTTCCCCTATTCTACCTCTTTAGATGATCCTTCCTAATTCTCAGCTTAGTCTTACAGTCTTAGACTGTAACTTTGAACCAGTTACAGTCCTCAGTCATTCATTTGCTTGGTAATTTAAAGACATTTCACGTTCTTATTACAGTTTGTTCCATTTATGTATGCCACAAAAATACTGTTTCTAAAAGATTTTTCGTTTCTCTAAAAACTTCCTGAAATGATTCATTTGCAAGTGTGTAAGACATTCCTTTTCAAAATACGATTATGAGGTTTCTGCAATCCAAGCCTTTGTTCCTCTTCACAGAGATGAAATGGTTGTGCAAAACAAACCTGGAATAGCAGAACTCACTTATGTTGTTAAACTATAGATGCACATGATTACAGTGAGAAAAAGGAGTATTCTTCTGGAGGATTTCAGAGAATTCTTTGAGTGAGAAGAGGATTCTGGGTCAGGGTGTATAAGATTTCTCTGGAGCTTGTTGGATGAAGACAAAGGAGACAGAGCTTGTGTAGATCTAGACAATTCCATCCATTTTATCCAAAATTTAATTGTCATCTCTATCCATTTCACCTATTGCTTCTAGCCTCATCATTGACCATAGGTTAGACAGACACTAAGTCATGTAACAAGCTTCCCAGTATTCAGCAAATTATCAGCAGAAAGTAATCAAATTCTGTTATGAAATAATCCTTTTTAGAATTAATCCATAGTTTCTTCAATAGAGGAAATCTCAGATTGCCCGTCACTGATGCTGGCATCACTAAGCACCTGTACCCAAGTACAGACTATGGTTTGATATTGTATTTTATATTTTTTTCCAATAATACCGAGGTATTATTGGAAAAAATACCAATTATTTAAATTCCACAGACTCCCTCACATGCAAACATTAGTAACAAATCTGTACGTCTAGATCTAACCACAGTCAGAGATTGCTTTCAGGTGATGCAATAACTTAACACTAGAGATCTTACATTTTCCTGTAATAAGCCAACACTCTCCAAAGTCCTTTGTGTTTAAGACTGCTCCCAGACTGTAGCACTAGTATTTTACCTCGTGTGTAATATGTCTTTCAATGCAAGCAGACCCAAACCAGAGGAGCTCCATGACCTTTTCAACTCACAAGGTGCTAAATCTTACCCTGTTGACCACTGAGGTGCTTTCTCTTCTTTAGCTCAGTAAATGACAGACTGAATTTGTAAAACACCTTTCATTACGTTCTTTGTGCATCTAGTAACTATAATGCAATCCAATCAAATTATTACCTCAAAACTGTCAAGACTCCTAGTTGAATTTCTAGTGGTCCAATTTCCCCACTCCATTTTCAGTCAGGTTCCCATTCCTAGCCACAGTCTCCATTTCAGACCAACTAGGTAATTCAGTTTTCAATCCTTTATTTTTTCCCCCTTTTATTGCTAGTGTGTCCAAGTGACACCTTATGGATCTTATTCCCTATATGTTGGCCAGACTGCCATTATGTCTAGCAGCTAAAGGTACATCAGGGACTTACCTGATGTAGGTTTAAACATATAAACCTTTTCTTCAGACTATTTACTTTAAGATTTTTTTGTTTGGGTGATGGGTACACCTGGAAATACCACCAAATAATTAGTGTAGTTTTAAAATTGACTCTTCACAGGTATATATTTTATACTAACATTTCCCTTAATTGTTTTCCTTAAAATCTAAGTAGTGTCTGCTACATTTGCTTTAGAAATCCAATACTCCTCTTCATTTTAGCCATCTTCAGAAATGTTGTAAAATAGCCAGGTCTTCCTTTCTTCCTCAGACATAGCAGGCACGTATCTACTGGAGTCCAGGCAGCTAATTTTCATCTGGTGGTTGCCTCTTGTGGTCCACTGCTGCAAGGAATGACTCATCATCTGCAGCAAATTCCATGATTACATGGAAGTATTTTGATCTTTTGTCATGGTTCTTTATCAGCATGATCAGGTTTGGTATAGCATGCATGCAACATTCATAAAATCTTCTACCTCTGCATTGGATGGATGTCTGTCAGCACATATTGTGAAAGATAAGCTGAAGTCACTCTTTTTCTTTCATACAGGCATGGATTGGCTTAAATAGAGAGGCAGCTACAGACAAGATATTCTATGTCTGGATATCTGAGTCTCTTGACAAGCAGGGTGTGGGGTACAGTGAAATACGGCAGTTGTTAGGAAGTTGTTAGGAATCTTCTCTGCTATTTTGGCAGTGATGTTTAGTTTGCCACAAAAAACTTTTCAGGGGAACTTTGCAAAACAAGAAACTCTTTCACCCGTGGTGCACAAGTTCTGGCTCTGTGAGATAACTTGGTACTGTATTTGAGTTATAAGCTACATAGGCCACAATTGTGTGAAGCATTCTTACAGTTTGTCTTCAGAAGTGCTTAATTCCAAATTTTTAAAAATAAATCACATTGCAAAATATTCTCATGGCTGTTCCAAGGCATAGAAAATTTGAAAGTTATTGGCTTAATCAGAAAATACAGATTAAGCCAGTAACTTACGTGCAAGGAAGGAAATTTCTGCAATTCATTGCTATATTGTCATTATACTAGGAGTATGTTGAAATGTAAGCAAGCAAATAAAGTACAGCTGTAGAAGTTCAGATTTAAAATATACACATTTTACTATCCTTTATACAAAAGCAAACAAATAAATGGACTATCAGTAGAAGTAAACTTATGAGTCCAGCAGATGATTTCAAAAGCAGTAGAAAAAATATTGAAGTATGAATTCAAACCAAATAATTCAAGTTTTCTCTTAAAATTCTAAATAGCAATTTACATATTGGGAATAGTTTTATCGTTTGCAGCTTTATGAACATTTTCCTTATTCCATAAGTCAGAAGTCAGGTTAAATAACTGATAATATAATAAGCCTTGGTAGTTACAGATTAGAAATATTTTCTTTATTTACAGATTTTTTGGTTTGGCATACCGTCTCTCTAGTAGTCTCTAGTACTTCATCTATTATAATTTTTCTGTTATGACTTGAATGTTTGTTTTATATTTCCTGAGAGTTAAATTTAGTCGATTAAAATTAACTCCCTTTCAACCTTTTTGTATGGCAGCCTGGCCTTAAGATCTAAACACCAAAGTGTAGGTTATGTTTAATTTCTAGATCAGAATGTTGTGGACAGATGTTTGAAAGCTTAAGATGACTCCAATTCATTTTTACATGGCTTTCTGCCTGGAGAAACATACTGTAGATCGTACTGTTGCTGCTTTACTGATATATTGCCATGGTGATGACATACGTAATTTTATCACAACCTTCTGTCAATGGCCCAAACTCTGTCCTTTGTTATGATCATGCAAGTAAACCACCATGTAAATGTGAAAGACAATGTCAGCTGATATCAGTCAGATAACATGATAGATAATTATTTTCACACTTCTCTGCATTTCTTTAAACATACCCAACTCAAAGTGACAGTGAATGATGTCTTCAATTGCTGCAGTATGCCCAGCTGTTTCTGCATTGTGTAGCTGTCTTTGTAGGTGTGTAGAACATAGGATTTTACAGAAACCATTTGAATGACCATTTTATCTTAGTATGTGTCCTTCATTGTCAATGTTCATGGTTACATTTTGCAGTTAAGTTTTCATCTGAAAAGTGGATGATGTGTTCCTACTCAGTATATTCAAATTTTTAGACACAGATTCAAACCTGTTTGAGAAAACAGGTTTGCATAAAAAGATTTCATAGACCTTTTAAGTTACTTTTCTATATCAAGATAAGAATGGTAAGGGAAAGGGAACAGCACTTTTTTCTTTAATTCCTTAGACAGTATAATAAAGAAAAGATTATTTTATTCTTCAGTTTTAACCTGATTATTCAACTCAGAATGTAGGCTGCCTACATTCTGGACGAGGACATCATTATGACAAGTTAGTTACTTTTGTAAAGCAACCATGAAAATGTTATAAACTCTAGCACATTTTAACTTGGTTTTTCTCTGTCTGCATTCTTTCTTTTGTTTATAAATAAAATATTTTTACTGTCTTGTTTTGATACTTCTTATTTCTCCTGGTGTAACTGCTCAAAGGATTTTCTGTCTCGGGTGTTGCAGCAGAGCAAATTCAGACTGTTTTGCTCGGAGAAGGAAGTGGACAGTTTTGGTTCCCATTTTGCACTTCTGGAACAGTTTAGGGAAGGAAGCACCTTTACACCTTTTATTGTTCGTGGTTGCTGACATAATATCCTTCCCTGACTGCTCTGTGCGTGCTTCCTGCCATTCTGTCAGGATTCTTCTGTGTTGCAGAGAAGGGATAGCGGGCGTGCATGTGTGTCTATGTGTGTGCATATGTCTGTGTGTCCGTGTTCAAAAGAGAGACAGTACTGGTCAAGCGATTTGCTACATTTTTCCTTTTATCTTCTTGAGGGTCAGATCAATCTTCTGTCAGCTACCACTGCCTTTTACCAAATCATATAATGAATAGAAGACCGCCAAAAATAAAGTTCCTCTTTTTTAAAGCAGTCTAGTTTGTTTTAGTTTTGATTTTTTTTCTTTAACTACTCAGCTTTGCAAAAAAATGCAGAAAATTACAACAAAATAACATTTAACTCCATGTTTCTTTAAATGTAATTTGTTTGCACATGATTATATTATTAAGCTGGAAGTTTTATGTGGAGCTATTTCAACAAAACTCCTTTTTAATTTCATTTGGATAGTTGAGGCCTGCAGTACTATTTCATTTTTGTAGTATATTCAACTTTTCTAGTCAATGCACTTTATTAGTGTTAGTAAAATAACAATTAACAGGGACTTTAAATACTTACTTATTACTGTAATAATAAACTTTAAATGCTTAGTTCTGCAATCCTTGGTTCTGCAAGAACTTTCAGAAATTCTTGAGAGCACTGATGAAGTCCTAATCAGCCAGGGGATTTGCTGGTCTCCAGAGTTCTTTACATTCTGTTTGAATTAGAAATTACAAGCTTTGCAGGTTATAGCCCTTGCATAAGATGTCTTGATTTACTTATCTGAATTTCATTAATTGGGAATCAGTCCTATGATCTTTTTTATGTTAGTAGTAATGAAATATATAGAACTATGAGTTAACACATAGTAAGAATAGCACTTGAAAGACAATGTGTTGATAGGTGTGTGTGGTGGGGGAGGGGTGGTTCTAACAGGAAATTAATTTAATAGAAAAATTGAAAACCTTTTCTTTAAAATTGGACTAGCAGTTGGACAAAGAAAAAGGCAAACTAGGACATATAGGAAGAAAGATTTTTTTTAATCCAAGAAAACCTAACTCACTGCCTGTTGAAGCAAATTTATGTTTCCTTGCAAATTATATGTTTCATACAGATGACCTAATTATAGGTTTTATACAAAATTCTGCTTATCAAGTCTTGCATCAATTACTTGCAAATAAATTTGTGTAGATCACAGGAATTTTAAGGTTCTGAGTTTAAACTGTTGTAAAAGCTGTTGTTGTTTGAAGACTGGTCTTAATGTAGAACTGATAAGTGTGTGGGAGAGACTCAACATACTGCTCTTCTGCTGTGATTTTTATCCTTCCTGACAGAGTTTTCTCCATATTAAGAGATTTTTTCCGACCTCACTAAGCATCTTGATCTGCAGAGCAGCTCATCTTCACTAACCAGCCACCACTGCTCTAATCTGCCCGCCCTGACCCTCCACATTGCAGTGAATAGCTTAGGCAGACAGTGCTGTAAACCAATAGCGCCACTGGCCTCAGCTGAATGAAAGAAAAGGAAGCTATTCCATATGCCCCTGCTGTGGATTAGAGTATGGGTTTGCTTCTGCAGAGAAAGACAGTTAGACTCTTTGAGTCCCACATGTGCATGGGAAACACCATTCTAATTTGTGCTTTGGGTTGGAGGTAAGACTATAGGAAAAACAGGAAAGAAACCCAAACCAAGGAAAAGTAAAACTGTGTCTAAAAATAGACAGGGTTTGTTTGTCAACACTGAAAATCAGATAAGACTGCCTAACTTTGTTTGGAAAAGAAGCTTTTAAAAATACATTTACAAAATAAGTTTATTTTAAATTTTTTGCCTTCTTTTTTTGTTGTTGCTGCAAATATGATCAACAACCTTTGTATCTGTTTAAGCAGTGAGTAGCTATTGTTTTCAAATATAAAATATAAATATGAAATAAATATAAATATATAATAATATAAAATATAAAAAGCAACTAAGAATTTTTGCAGTCTATATTTTCTTATAGTTGCAACATGAATTATTCCACGTTCTGTGTTCTGCATTATGGTAATAATATACAAATATGCCCAGAAAATAATATTAAAAATACATTAATATATAGAAATATAATAAGTACTGTACTTGAAGATTTGTTTTGCCCAACAGATTAATTACACCATAGTGGCTAGCTAGAAAACTCAGACTAACTGCTTATTTGTTAATTTTTTTTCATTAGAGTTCTAAAACACTTGAGCAACCTAAAGTTTAATGTATGCTATGTAAGAAAATCGAAAGAGAATTGAAGATCAAAAGGAGTGAGGTCTAACTTTTCTAGCTCAGTAGCTTTGAATCAGAGCCAAATAATGAATTAAATGACCAGGATATCAGCTTAGTATTATGCATTATTTTGTGACAATTTATCAAGTTAGCTGAGATACTGTAAGTTTAGAATAAATGAGGAAATGCCAGGTTCTGTTTTAAAATTACAATTTTTTAAATTCCAAGACAATATTTTTACTGGACTTCAAAAGAACATTTATATTCATATTGTTCAGATTTCTTTTTCCTTTTCTGTGTTTCAAAAACCTTTGTGCTGTTCGCTTAAAACATATAAAAATATACCAATATGGTAAACTAAGATTATAAAGCAGAAAAACTTGTGTTTTTTACCTTATACAAGACAAAATAATTTTCGTATTTTTAACTATTTCCATGGACTCTTTTATTATTAAAATAAAAGTATTTTATTGTTAAAATACTTTGAATATTATATAAATTAATTATGTGGTCTATAACATTTTGTGAAATATGTTTCCTGCATTGTGTATTTTTTTTATACTATACATTTCTCTCCTTAAGTCTGTGACAGAGCCAGTATTGTAAAACTCATTCATTACTACAACAGTGAAAATATTTTTCAAAACATTCTTTATCTGCCTCTGTTGTTCTGTTTTTATAAGAAAACATGTGTTTGCAGGTTAGAAGTCCTTTGCAGAACATTTTAGAATTTACACTGAAATGACAGAAAAGAGCACTAGTATTTTTTTCACATATTAGAATATGTGAAATATCTTCAGTAATATTTTCACTAATTTATATTCTTAAAGAATAAAGCTAGGAACTTTGGATTCAAGGTAGCTGGCAACTCTTATATATCAATTAACACTTAAATAAATGTCCATTGTATTTGCATAATGAGGGAAATTATCACCTCTGCTGTCAAAGTACAAAATTGTTTTCCCTTCAGAAATAAATTAGCTGGCCTGCTTAGCATACATAGGTACAGAATAGTTTATTAACTCTCTGATTTAGGTAATTTTTCATATTAGAGCTGTGAGTGATATTTAAAATTAGAGACATTAATTCCATTGAAATTTTCACTACTTGTACTTCAATATTTTTCTTTATTTCTTGATATATTTGTATTTGGTGTTTTCTTTCATAGAAATAAGCCTTTGAATATTGGTTTTTTTTCTTCTGTGCATTACTTGTTTTATAGGTGCAGTAAATTTTAGTTCAAATTTACTTGTACACTAAATTATAATGAGGATGTTTGGCCAGCTCCATGTAATAACTTTCTTCTGGTTATCAATTTCATGGTAACATTTGATTTCCTTTCTGTGTTTAGCAGGAACGGATGCAGAGGACTGTGAACTGAGTGGTGCAAGTGCTGAAGAAGGAGGTTTGTTTTGAGGAAACAGGAAAGAGGAATAAAAGAGAAGGGAAAAATACGTAATTGTAAGGAAGAAGGAGAGAAAAAAAAACGGGGACTATGGGGAGAAAAAAGATTCAGATTACAAGGATTATGGATGAACGTAACAGACAGGTGAGTTGAAAAAATACATGACTTAAGCATCATATTATATTTATAGGGTAACTTATTATTAAAGGTGATTAAAAAGTTGATCAGTCTCTGTACCTATGCATATACCAACATATACATATACATATACACAATGTATGTTAGACTATCAAAGAAAAATACTTTTGTAAGCAGCCAGAAACCTCACACACAGTGTTTTCAAGTTCAGTAACATGCACAGTTAGGAAGTTATTGCTTGAGGACTTTATTCTATAAAGACTGCTGTGTGCGCTCTACTTGCCTTGAGTTCAGTCTGGAATATACATGGTTAAGCACACCTGTGAGTTGCTACAGGACACAGGCTTCTAGTACTATATTTTCTGAACTGTGTTCAATCTGAGTTATTATAATATGAGCACTTTCATTTAAGTTCAGACATCCCAGTTCTTGAAGGTGAAGATGCTCCTTCACATTTGCAGCATCTTTATTTTTACCTCCTTCATATAAAAAAGATACTACTTCATAAAAAAGTTTCCTCTTTTCCTGTCTGAATTTTAAGAAGAGTTTGAGTAGCCTAACACATTCTAAAACTCACATACAATATTACTAGCATGTTGTAGTCATAAAACCAAGTGACCATCACTATTTAGCTAAGGCTAAATAGATCCAATAGGACAGATTAACTAATTTTTAACTCTGCTTTAAATAAAATTGTTAGGGAGCAATCACATATTATCAACACTATCTCTGCTAGTTGAAATATGATCATTTAGGAATTAGGAAATTTTCTTCCTTGTGGTCACAAATATAAAATTCAGTAACTGATATTTTCAAATAATACTGGTGAAAATTGCTGCTGTTTACATTTTATATAAATGAATGGATGTGGATGTTATGTTGAATCTGGAGATCCACAACTGTGATAATCTCTCCACATAATTATTTAATACTCTATTTAATGTTCTTCCTACCCCTGGCTGCAATTTTGGAATAATCTTCAGTAGCTGATTTTTAATAACTTGATATTGAGTTACTATTAATATAGTAGTACTACTAATTTGATCTATAAATTTCTTCATATCTTTAGGAATTTTTTTAAGAATCTGTTAGTCATGGAGGATTTTATAAAGCCTTAAAAAACTCAGCCTAAGCATATTTATAAAGCCATAAAAAACTCAGCCTAAGCATAACAACAAATAATAGTCCTTAAAAGAATGTTTAAAAATTGTAGTGTTAGTAGTAACTTGTGATCTCTATGGCAGAAAATCATGTGTAACAGCAAAATGTTCCTTATGATAGATGCATTTAGTGTTTTCCCTAAAAGTTGCGTGTTTTGGTAAGACAGGCTAAAAGGCAATAATTCTAACAATGTATAAATGTAATCCTATTTATTTTAATTGTCTTATAGCATGGAGTTAAAATGGGATGTTAAATATTGAATTGAATTTATTATAAATATTAAGTCAGTAGTTGTTTGAAACTTGCCCATGCTATAATGACTTCTTTTTGAAGGGAACCTGAATTATTTTGTAAATGATACCACAGAATTTTGCCATTCACAACATTAGTTCATACAACAGTTTCAATCTCAACTTGCTTGCTCAAATATAGTATTTAGAGAGATTTTAGCCCCACATCTGTTAAAAAAAACACTTTTAAAAAGTTAAATATACTTTTTTAAAAAAGGAGACAGCTAGTCTTGAAATTATTCACTGTAGAGCTTCAAGAATTACAGAATCAGTTTTGGAACTAATAATTTTGAATAAAACTGTAACACTAGAATACTAACAACTGTAATGTTAGTGCAGGAAGTGTTTGTTTCACCAGCATTTCTTAGACTCATAGAATCACAGAATGGTTTGGATTGGAAGAAACCTATTTCCAACTCCACTGCCATAAGCAGAGACACCTTCCAAAAGATCAGGTTGCTCAAAGCCTGACCTCATACACTTCTAAGGAACAGGGCAGCCATAGTTTCTGTTGTTAACCTGTATGTGTGCTTCACCACCCCCACAGTGAAAACTTTTTTCCTAATGTGTAATCTAAACCATCTAGACCTACTCTCTGTCGGCTTGAATACATTCCCCCCGTCTTGTCACTCCATGCCCTTGTGAGAAGTCCCTTTCCCTCTTTCTTGTAGACTCCCTTCAGGTACGGGAAGGCTGTAGTTTAGTTCCAGTCTTCTCTTTTCCTGTCTGAACAATCCCAGTTCGATATTTGCTAATGTGTCTTAGCCACTGTGAGGCTGGAGGTAGATTTACATTATTTTACTTTCCATAATGTAAAATTGTCTTGATTATGCTTCTTATTTCTACTAATATATTAATAATTTTTTAAAAATTTCTACTGACTTTATCTTGCATTTAGTGCTCTGATTTAAAGCTCAATGAACCAAATGAAAAGATTTTCATCATTTCATTGGACTATGGTATTAGGCTTTTTAATTTTAATAATATATATGTGATTAAATACAACTGGATTTTTAATAATAGCTGATTGTTTTAACCATTTATATGAGATGTACTCTCTCACAAACCTCCCCAGTTCTTAAAATATTGCTGCTTTAGCATAGCAATATTAATGTATTGCGGCTTTAGCATCACAGCATCAGTTTGTTTCCTAACTTGCACATTTCCTGTAATCTTAAAATATGAACTTGCTTCTATTCCTATTTTGTCTTCTTATTTGATGGTATAAATGAATTTTTAAAAAAAAATTTAAATGTTGCACCAGACAAAAATGGTTAAAATTTTTGAATTAGTGAAGCTAAGATACCAGCTCAAGCACAATTCCACAAAGCCTATTTTTAGCTTCATTTACAGATGGAGATATTTTCTTTCTCCCTCACCAAAAAGCATTTGCAAGAACAGCATCAAGTGGCTTGGCTAGAAACTGCCTAATTGTTTGTTGCTTACATTCAAACACAGAATGATTTCACAATACAAGGTATGTTATATATGGTATACCTGAATGGTGCATCCTCAGTTGTTCTCAAGCACATAAATTCTCTGCAGTACGGCACATGCTGGTAAAAATACGTGGAACATGTATCAAATGAGGAGCTATAGCAGTAGTTTTATTATTCTGTCTCCTCTCCTAGTGCAAAGGTGAATCTATTTGGAAATTAGAATATTTGTAAAATGGTTCAAGTTGATACAAGGTCCAGGGAGCAAAATTCTTGTCCTTGATTTTCCACTCAATTTTCCAGCCGCTTTTATGTCAGCCATTGAATGATGTACTTTTCCTCTTTGTGCAAAAGCGGTTTTCTTCCACACTGCTATCTGCTATAGTAGAAGACTCCCCTGCTCTTCAAAATGCTTGTATGAGTGGATTGGGAAGGACAAAAATAGAGTTGATCTCCCTTCAAGAGAATTTCTTCTGAGCAAATCTAGTTGTTTGGATTTGTGCACTTTAGTGACTGTACTGGTAATAAAAGTAATTTCAAACTACCCAGAGTCATATTTGTGGCTGCAAATATCACAGACATGCACAATTTTAGGATACAAAACTATTCCAGAAACTATTTTAAGCCTTGACTTTTTGGGATAAATTAAAGGGAAAGTGCTTCAATTAAGTCATCAGAGGCCCAGTCCTTTTACCCTGGCCTGCTTAAGAGTTCTCATATTATTGAATGACTAATGATTGCAGAATTCAGGATTTTAACTGGCAGAAACCATTAATTTAATGATGTTTCTTGTGGACTGCAAGTTGGCTATATTTTTCTAGTCCTCATTGATACTTTATGGTGACAAAGATGGCACGAATGTTTGATGCTATGAATGATCATGGATTTTCTTTGGTTGGAAAGGTTCCAGACTACCTGAAAAATTCCCTTTCACTGTTTCTTGACACCTGGCAAATGGATAATTGCCAGGTCTAGATAAAATATTTATTTCTTTTGTGTGATTTGGTTACTACCATAGCATTAAATGAAAATTGAAACTCTCAAGTGAATCCTGTTATAATTAGTCAATGTGACCAAGTATTTTCTTTTTATTCCAGTGATAATTCATGGATAATATGGTCTTTATAAATTTATATCAGGAATGAATCCCTGGTAATATTGTTCAGGCTCAACAAGGTTGTGGAGTTGTGCTAGCTTTGTCAACGGACCAATCAAATAGACTGTAACTGCTTACACAGTAGTTCCACCATCGGCAGAATCAATAGCATTTCGGCAAATAGCCAAAAATGTTAGCGTTGACATCCGATGCCAGAAGTTCCTGACTGCTACAAGTTCTTTCTGCAGAAATTTCAATTCAGCAGATTGGAGAAGAATTCTGGTAACACTTCTGGGATGGTTAAAAAAAGAAAAAGAGGGAGATCATTTGGGAAAATGTGTGAACCTTATTTTCCTGTTTTCTCAATTGAAAGAAATTATTTATCTACCTTTGCTATGGTCAAGATATGAAGGAAAAATTATATTCCTCTGTCACAGAAAAGTCCTTGTGTTTTTTCTGGGTTTTGTATAAATGTGAAATATTTTGTTAGTTTATAATGATAGCCTTTTGCGGTCTGCTTCAGATGAGGACTATCTGAAATTTTTTGCAGCCATCCAGACAGAGCTGTCCAGGCCTAAAATACATAGGTCTAATGACATAACTGATATTGTCTTACTGTTATACAAGGTCTCACAAAATATTTCATTAAATCTATGGTCTGTAAGCTAAATCCAGAGGTATATTGACCCAGGAGTGGGGGTGTATTGATCCAGTGATTTTCTGGTGTCAGATCTGGAACACAGTCTTGCATTTAATCCCCATTTTTGTCTAATTAATATTAGGAAATATGAAGCCTTACATGGTAATTTCTTGTGTCTTTGATTTTCTTGCTCATTAGTTTTGCATTTTTTCCTGCTTCTGAATAACGACAATTACAACTGAGGTTTTCATATTTAATGATTCTGCTCAGCATTCATTTCTTTCCATTTGCAATGAGCAGCTGGGGTCTTAACTTTTGTTAAATACTATAGTAAGTCTATAATTCAATATTAAGGTGTTTGACATTGAGATAACCTTTTTAAAGCTTCATGTCTGTGTAAATCTGTAGCGTATAACAATAACATACACTTCTGTTTAAATTTTTCATGCCCAGACTTTTTGCCATTCTCTAATTTCAGAATATCTGTAAAGCTATAAACTGAGCATTATTGAGCTATCAGTTCAATAGAGAACAAATCAAATCAGGTATTAAAGGAAAGTTTTGGGGCACGGGAAGAATATCCTGGAAGGAAGTGATCATATGCAGGAAGACATAGATTTGTTCTACTGCCTTTGATACCTAATGCTGCTAGTTTCAAAAATAATTTCAACCTCATGTATCTATTTTTGTCTGTGTTTCAGCTCTATTTAAAAGGAAAGGTTTAGAGACTGTTGTCTGAATCAGAAGTTTCCCTGTTGAAAGAGTGAAGAACCTTGAATATTAATGCAAACATGAGCACAAGATAAAAAACATTTTCTCCACCTATTTACTTATATTTTTATTATTCCTTCATTGAGCATCTTCATTTTTTCCTAGACATAACATTTCACAACCTGTCTCCAGGGAAATTTTTTCACATGAAAACATAACTGCTTGACAAAGCATCTAAGCATAATTTTTTGTTCAATTAACCTTTGTCTTAAAAATCACACATTTTATCTTTTACATATTTTTATTAATTGCTTATATTAAATTGAACACAGATATATACTTGAAATATAGCATTAAAACCAGACAGTGATCCTGGTTTTTCAGAGGTAAAGTCAGGTTTCTGCAAGAAAAGAGTTGCCCTCCAAGTTTTCAAGACTCCTAATTTGTGGTGATCTGTGCAACTCGGGCAACATTTTTCATGTTATTCCAGACTCCCTGAGAAGTAAAATTTTAACAGAGCTACTGAAAGGAACCATGGATTTCTAGAATGCAATATTTTGAGGTTAAATGTACTTGTATTACAAATTGATGTTCTGAGCATAATTTGGAGTGAATCATCCTAAGGTAAATATTTAGGTCAAATTACTTTTAATTTGAAGTGTGAGCAAGAAGCCTAAGTAGAGAGAGTGCAGTACATCTGCCAACATAGCAGAGCGGAAAAATAGTGCAGACACAGGCACAGTCTTGCTGTCTTGCAAGGAATGGTTTAGAAAGCCCTGGGGGAGAAAGAGCTAGAGGTGGGAAGCAGAACTGAAGCCATTGTGGAGAGGAAGAAGTTACACTCTTCCTGTTATGACAGGAAATGCAGACAAATGTGCTTCCTGACCATTTGCTCACCAGGGAATGAAATACTCTTTGACCTTTACCTTATGAACATTTTAGCAGCACAGAACTTATAAACATGTTTTTTACTATAAGCATATGTTTGTATCTGCCATAACTGGTGATACCATACAAAAAAAAAAGTCAGCTTTTGTGTATGTTGTGTCAGCTACTGTGTATTTGAGATTGGTTTTTTGCCTAATATTTGTACATATCTGTAGATTTGTCTATAAAGGACATAATCATATCTCTGTATTCAACAAAAGGAGGTGAAGCATCAAAGATTAGCCTTTATTTTTCTTTCATTCCTGTTTGATCTTAGATCTTAATTTATAAATTAAAATAAGAAGCATATTGATACTGGCTGACCTCCTAATTTTTGAGGTTGCTGTATCATCTTTAATTAAGACATCTTTCAATTTTTTATCCCTCCTTTCTTTGTTTACACAGAAAAAACTTACAAGATTGATGTAAGTACCAGATCAAATACTTAAAGTAGTAGTGATACTATTCAGTCTGCCCAACCCTCATGACTTGGGTTTGGGCAGACTGAATAGTATCACTACTTTAAGTATTTGATCTGGTATTTATGCACAAAGATTCTAAAAATGTGGTGTAACATACAAAGCCTTCTTTTTTTATATGGGTTAATCATGAACATTTTATTTGTTATGGCTATAATTTTAGAGCATCCTCTTAGAATCCCTCTTTATCTGGACTATTCATCAAGTCATAGCATAATATGCTTGGGGCTTTCTGGGACAATAGCCCATTTACCAGCATAAATCAAGGCTGTCTCATCCCTGTAAGTTTTGCTGGAGGGTTGTAAGAATACAGAAGCAGTCTGCTGAAAGTCTTTTATTTAATGTGGTATGCCCAGCTGTTGCATAAAGAAAGGTTTGTCTAGATCAAATTCTGCTCTAGTGCTGTTCACCACTCCCATTAGAGAGTTATTTTAAATATTGTTTCAGCCAGACCTCTTCATATGACAAGCAGTTCTGAAAAAGAATCAGAGGAAAATAAGAGGAAAAATGGAAGAGAGGATATGACCACAGTTTTTGCCTCTCCAGTAGTTATTTGATGTTTCAACAGGATAGGCTTGTGTGCTTGGCAGTGACATTTTAGTGAAGAGCCCCTCTAATTACATATGGCCAACTTGGCCTTATGCTTGAATTTGGATAGACTGCTCACATAGTATCTCCTTTTTATCACATACATCATATCTACTGTGCTTGCTCTAGTCCCTGTGTCAGAAATTTAGACATTCCAGATGAAATAAGGACAAACAACTAACATTTATTTTTGACAACATGGTGCCATTATCAGATACTTCTGTGCATCAGTGATCCCTCTTCTTCACCTGTTTAATGGCTGGAAATATACTTGGGAAGCATTTGTGAAAATTCTGTATCTCTCATTTTCCTATGTCAGCAGCTATATATCTGTATAGAAAGAATAGGAAGAAGTAAGAAGAGCACTGATATTCTGACACTGGCTGGACTGAATCACTTGAAGCATCATGGTACCACTGCTTTGGAAACATAGTGTTAGCACATATATTGTGTTTGCTAGTGACACATATGGAGTGATGTTATGGGTCAGCCTGTCATAGTTTGTGAAATTTGAGAAAAAATTATTCAAAGAATCCAAATTAAAACTAAAACTAAACTAAACTGAACTAAACTAATTCCAAACCATCTCCCATCAAAAGAAAGGCACGATCATCACGTGGCAAAAAACATAGATCATGTATCCTTAAGGTTGTATTCATTAAATGAGAATATTTATGGATGCTTCTGTTTCTTCACTGGTATATTAAAATGTATAAGAATTATAAAATTGTTGTTAGAAATTTACTTAAAGACTATTTCCAGTGGCTAGCATCCCAATTTGCAAACCCACATAGCTAAATTAAAATTTAGGCAGTTGAAAGAATTTGTAATTGCTACCAAGTGTCAGTATCTTCTAATTTATATAGTTTAAGTAAGTTTAATTTAATAATGATTAAACAAGAAAGTCTTCTCTGCACCAAATTGCCCTCTAAATTGGGCCTATCATTGTGTGACATGCACACTCAAATTCAGACTCTGGAGCTTCACTTGCAGATATAGACTAGGCTATTTGAAAGCTGTTCTCAGGGAACTGAAGAGTCAGAGTTGTAGTTGAAAATCACCCTTTTAACAATTCTTTTTTCCCAATACCTTTCTTTTAGCACATTTCACCGTTAGTTAGAACTTCAACCAAAATATATAAAAAGCTCACCTTGATTTATATCAAGGAAATTGAAAGTTTACTTCACTGTAAGTATTTTATAATCAAGTAATGTCTTGATTAGCCCACACCATACAAAGTCATAAGCATTAATGCTTATTCATATACAAAAATGCTTCAGATTTTAGTAACCTATCTTCTTGATGCCACCATTCTTATTAAGAGAATATTTAAAATAAATAAATAAAAATTAAATAAGTAGAATAACTATAGTTTTAAGACAAACATAAAAGACTAGTGGGTTTTGAGTTAATACAAAGGAATAGAATTTAGTTATTTCTGGTAGGATGCAGAAATAATTTTGGTGATCTCCACACCCTGCTCTTTTTGTAATATATATAAAACAATGCATTCACGCATCTCATACAAGTATTTAGAAACTGTATCATTGTCAAAACCCTCATGTTTTATATACACATGCTTAAAAAGGTTTTAAAGACCATTGAATATTTGCCTCCTATCTGTTCCACTTCCATTCCACTTTAATTTTTCATTATTTTCACCCTGTCATTATAAAATATTCTATCCCAAAAGGATCTCCTAAACTACTTATCATTCTCCTAAAAAGAAGTAGGTTTCTTACCTGAAAAATCTGCAAATTAGCAGTGATTTAGATAGTGGGGATAATGAGGCATGTCTTCACTAATATTGTCAGGAAATAACATGGAGTGATTTGATTCTTGATGCTGAAAAAATTAAATGTTACAGAGATATTGAAGAGTATACACTTTTTGGAGGCATCTTTTTTGAAATATGTTGATGAATTTTCTCACTGTGTGTTTTCCTTCAGTGTCAATAGCGTTATGTCAAATGACAAAGTGACATTGTCAGTTGTTACATGACACTACCAAGACTTTGAACATAAATTATAAGACTATGTCAACACATGAATTTTTTGGTGATGCAGCTACAGTTTGTGTTCATGACAATACGACTGTCTTGTTAATTATCAGCACTAAGTCAGTTCAAGTACAATCAGAGATTTTTCAGTGAAGATTCCACACTCCCTTCCAACTAGACAAATGAGAAGTATTAAATATGCTATTTTTACCTCACAACAAAACCTTTTCTTTACTAGAATGTTATTGGCTACCTTAGAGAATATTTATTAGATGGTGTTTAATTTTTTGGTGTGGACAAGAATGGTTCACATAGCAAATCAAACAAATAACGTTAAATAATAAAAACTCTGTTTATTTATATTGCTCACAAAAGTATTTTAGCATATGGCATATTCATATTTGTTATGTAGCCACACAGAAGAATGCATGCAAAAAGCTAATTTTGTTTTTTAAATGGCTTTAAGAGTATTAGTAATTTTTTGTGAAGTCACTGACACGACATTTCACTATAGATTTGAAAAGTTCTATTATAAACTTTTATAAAAGCATAATAAATTTACATCTATGTATATGAATTATGTATGTGCAAAGAACCACTATGAATTACATATTCAAAATTAAAATTCCAAATCGCAAGTAGTGAAACAGTAGTAGACACAATTGCCTTTAATTAATTAATTATAAGTTACAGAGGCTTTATCTGATCAATGTAGAAAATATTAGGAAGATAATATAGGAAGATCAAGAAATTAAAACCATATTCAAATTCATTTTATCTTTAAAGAAAGATAAAATGAAGATCTAGATTATTCATTCATTGGTCTGGTTTGTGGGTTTTTTTTTCACCGTCCATAAAATATAACTCTGACCAATATCACTTTGGTAATAAGTATCATGAATTAAGTATATCCTGTGCAGCACAGGCAGATGGTTTTTCAAAATATTAAGGCATTTTACCTAACAGTGAACACAAACACTGGCTTTAGGGATATTTTTGTACTGGGGTGGACTTGAATGAAAAGCTTGCTAAATGCAAAGATACTCCACCTACAGCACTGTGGTCAAAAAGTTGACTGAAAAGCATGTTAGATGCAGAAAAATATGTTGAATTAGTTGATTTTATTTTCTGTATCACTAATTATTTCTAAAACAAGCTTTTATATATATATACATAACTATATGTGTTTCTATCTTTCAAGCATTTCATTGCATTTTGGTGTAATCAGAGAAACCATTAAAGGAGTATTTTGAAGACAACATCACCATCATCATCATCATCATCATTATTATAATTATTTTTATTATTATTATTTTTATTATTATTATTATTAATTAGAATTTGAGTGAAGTTTTGTTACCTATCTCAATATTAATTCCAAATATCAGAAGCCATGATAAACAAATGCAGAAAGAATTATAAGTTATGCATACTTGAGACTAGTGCTCTAGAAAGTGGCTTTCTTTTAATGCTTGAATAATTGTGTTTAATAACAATCCATCTTTTTTTAACAGTATGTTGACAGAAGTTAAAATTATCGAAATTAAATAAAAGGCATAACATTTGGTGTGCATTTGGGAGAATAAGTATGGACACAAAGCCTCCTCTTTCTGAGAGAATCTAACAAATAGGGATTAGCAATACTTGAAAAGTTACATTTTCCTTGGCCTGATATGTTGGGATTTTAAGGTAGTCTGAGGCTGCACTTAGCATTAACTTGTGACAAGTGTGTCAAGAAGTGTGACAAGTTAAAACACTAGCCATATGAATCTCAGAGAGACAAATCTTCTTGCCACAGCATCAATGTTCAGAGGTGCCACTGTTCATGGGTGTATAAGGGATGGTAGCAACAAATGTAGAATCAGGCAGACCAATAAACTTGGTTGTGTGCCTGTTCTTGACATACCAAGTACCTTGACCATGAGTTAAATTCAATTGATTATAGGCTTAGCAAAACCATTTTTGTCCTAAAAATTCCTGTCAATGAAAGATATGTAACAGAAATTTCACAGATGAAGAAACAGAGGAGAAAAATTCAACCATACAATTAGCTTAAACAGCTTGTAGTAGTTTCGTATTTCAAGTCACATGTCTAACTGGAACTTGTAACCTATTGCAGAAAAGCAGATAAAAAATTGTTTGATGTGCAGGTCTTTCATTGTCAAAACAATCCCTGTGGAAAATTAGGGTTTTGAAGAGAGTAATTATAATTTTCATACTGCCTGGATTTTGCATTATGTAGGGGCATTTGCTGGCCTACTGAGAACTTGCAAACAAATCCCTATTTCTTTCCTATATAATATGACCCTTTGTACTAAAAATGCCAGTTCATATTCCTAAGCATATGGCTTGAAATGAAATAAAATATCATATGTGTGTATTCAGAAAACACTTTGTTTCAAAGGCTGCTGACCAGATACTTTCTTCTTTCATGCTTTATAATTCTCTTTTCTCATGAGTGCCATTTTTCACACTAGATATTTCTTCAAAAATATCATGAGTGTGTTTTATATATACATACATAACTATATATGTACATGAACAATGTATCTCTTTTGGAATATGTGTATGTACATGAGCATGTATATGTACATGAGCAATGTATCTCTTGGAATACTTAAATAATTATGAAATAATTTCTTTGCTTCAAAGCTAGCAGGAGTTGAAATCAAAGCCAATTGGAAAAATCAGAATTGACTGCACTTGTTCAAGGTATTTACAGCTGCTCATCTGAGGTGCATTTTGGAAATATTGATGAGAAAGATGTATGCATCTAAAGGATATCTGAATTTAAAAGTTAAAGTTGCAGTATCAACACTTCATAGCGCCAGTAAATGAAAATAGTCCTTACCTGTATCTCATATTTAGTGCAATGATAATTAGGTATTTCTCCCTTGTGTAATACATGCAACACACACACATACATATTCTATTTTGGAACTCTTTTATGTTCATTGATTTGTTTTCTGAGCATGTTCAATTCAAAGACAAAGCACTCAGACATTATAGCTCCAAAAAACAGGAGAAAGACTACAGAGAGCAACTTGTGGTTTTCTCATGGACGTTTTTTGCTTTTCTTTCCAGGTGACTTTTACAAAGAGGAAATTTGGGTTAATGAAGAAGGCTTATGAGCTTAGTGTTCTATGTGACTGCGAGATTGCTCTAATCATCTTCAACAGCACCAACAAACTGTTCCAGTATGCCAGCACTGATATGGACAAAGTGTTGCTGAAATATACGGAGTATAATGAGCCACATGAGAGCCGAACAAATTCAGATATTGTTGAGGTAAGAGTTTGTGTTTTGCTCTGAGATGGAGGTGCTCCAAGTAGGTTGTGTCTTCAAGTGACATAGCAGCAGGAGAACAGAGCAAGACAGTGGTGTATATGCTTGAGCATTGGAGGTGACAAGACAAAGCTGCAGGAAATCCACATCTTTTGAGAGCATTTTATCCTTCTGAGTATTGCAGAAACTTATGCAAAGGGATTTCTGGCTCCCTGTTTTCCAGGTTTCTGTGCTGCTTTGTCACTTTGTTGCATTAATCCTCTCCATGCCTTGACAACTACCTACCAGCTGAATCTCTTGCTTGTCTCCCAGTCTCTTCCAGGGACAGACTCTCCAGAAGACTTTGCATACTTTGTCTCCACAATCAAAAAGTTATAATATTGTCTGTCCAGGAGGAATTAAGAATACATTGTAAAAGATGTGGAAGAAGATTTAGAGGCATTTGTTGGTGGAATTTGACTGCTTTTCTTAGCTTTTTGATTGTTTACCGAGGGTGTCTAATAAAATACAAAAAAAAAGTTAATTTACAATCTGCACAGTAAAAATATATCAGCTACTCAGAATATTGTTACCATACAGAATATTGTTACCATAATACAATAGTGACAGTATCAATGCAATAGTGTCAGAATGTTAGAAACACTGTTTAATTTTTTTACAATTATAAGGAGCAATTTTTATTTACAATTACTGAGAATTATTAATTTAAATTTAAAATTTTAAAATTTAAGTTTCTAATATTCATAGAAAAGTCAGTGTATGTTGCAATCACATTTGGATTCAAGCTATGCAAAATACATAAAGCCTTCAATGATTTGTTATTATAAAAAAAGCACTCGTATCTTAGACAGATATCTAAAAAATGGGTTATATGGCCTATACAACTTCTGTTTTTAAAGCACATAACTGATCTAATGGTATCAATTAAAAACATAATAGAAGGATGATGACCTGTCTTAAGGGTCAGTGAAAATTCAATCCTGAATATATTGATGTATATGCTTAGTTTACTCCACATCTTTATAAAGTAAGTTTCAGATTTTTGAATGATCTGGATATTGTCTGAAATACAACTTTGATACTTTTGGAATCTTCACCAGGGTTAGTCATGTGTTTGAGACTAGAATGTAAGTTAGTAAGTTATTTATACATAAAATATTTAAGGAAGGATAAAAGGTTCTGCATAATTAAGATTATTAAACTTGTTATAGAGTCACAGTCAGACCACCTTAGATGGGCATAGACTACGCACAGGAATATATATCCCTTCTCTGTCTATCCTTATGTCAGCATCTAGGAAGTTACTGTTTTGCTTCACTCCTTATCTCCCTCACATTCTGCCCCCCATTAGAAGAGGGTGAGGTTCTGACAGCAGAAAAACATTATATGAGTTAAGACTAGGAAGAAAGTGCATAATTTCTTCCTCCTCTCCATAATTTCTTTCCCTCTCTTACTTCAGATCCTTTGTATATACAGGAAGCCTTTCTTGCCCCCCAGATTTGGGAAGTCCAAAAGAATTCAAATTCTATGCCCAGAATTAAATCCTCTCCTCTTTTAGTGGCAAAAGGCCAGGAAATTCTTAGCAGAAGAGTCTCCTGTGATATCTTTTCTTCTTCCTACATGCTTTTGTGTGGAAATAGGTAGAAATACACTTAGGGATTTATTGCTTGCTTTACAGTGAATTAATACTTTTTATCATAAGGACTATGGTTATCCAAGGATCTTGAATGAAAACTTAAAATTTCAAATAATGTTGAAATTTTCAGAAAGATAATGCACTGCATCAGCAAAATCCCTTTCTGCATAAACAGCAGGCCAATTTGGATAGGTTCATCCGCAATTTTGCATGCAGATGTGTAATTTTATGGCTATACCCAAAGTTTAGTGGGCAAGGCAAGTCTTTTCACTTTTCCAAAAGGAACAACATAAAAATGGACAATTGAAATAAATGTTACTTAAATTGAACAATAAACATGAAATGCCAGATGAAGTGAATTCTCTGTCAGCTCTGAGTTTGACTGCTACATTTTTCCATGTTCTGCCTGTAACATAAAATACCAGTAATGATATGGTGTTATATCAGTACTAGTAGAGTTTGAGAATCCCAGGAGTCCTTCTCCAGCATGTAGGTTTTGAACAGGAATTTGATATTGTCATGCCTTAAATGGATAATGAACATCACACTTACAAGTACAGTAGAGGATAGAGCTTTGATATATGGCTTGACTCATAGTGTAGTTTGTGTTTATTTTCAGGTACAGGATATAAATCTGCCACACAATTAAGAATTTTAATTGATCAGTTAAACTGATCAATTACGCATTGCACATATTTTCATGTTAGGGGTCCATCTTCTTTTCCATTTCAGACAGCTAGATTTCACAGGTAAAAGTTTTTAATCTTGTCTTCTAGAGCAATCAACAGCAGCTGAGAAGAAGACAATACTATTAAATCTGAGCATTTTCAACTAAATGTCTATTCAATAACTATATTTCAGCAGAAGACAAGGGC
This sequence comes from Zonotrichia leucophrys gambelii, assembly GCF_028769735.1. Lineage (NCBI taxonomy): Eukaryota > Metazoa > Chordata > Aves > Passeriformes > Passerellidae > Zonotrichia > Zonotrichia leucophrys. The sequence continues at coordinate 19,137,424 of NC_088200.1, read as the reverse complement.
ATTGCTGTTCTTATAGATTTCTGCACAGCATTCAAGAGAGAAATCTTTTTTAGGCAGACCAATGAAAATTTGAAATACAACTGTCAACCATGTAAAGGTCTTCAATTTGGTATCCAATTTCTGTTCACATTCAGCATAATATTGACTATTTAGTCACATTTGTGGTAGAACTGTTTTATCAGTCATTAAAATGAGGTGTAACTTCTTTTTACTATCTACATTCAAAGGAAATTAAAAGAGCAGCTCTCTAATATATAGTTAATTACTTTTAACTAAAACCACTGCTATTCAAATACAAAAATTATATAATTTTTCATGCAGATCTAGCTAAAGCTGTTAATTTTATTAAGCAAATGTTTTCAATATAATGACTGAGATTAATTATATTTATCATTTATGAAAAAGTTAGTCTTCAGGCCATAACTTATTACTTAAAGTAACATCTACAGAAGAAAACATGATCATATATCTAACAAACTTCACACCGTTATTTAACAGAAAATTGGTTCCACCCAGCTTAGAGATAGATAATATCAATAAATCTGTCTTGATAAAAAAATGGAATGCTAGTAGTTAGAGAATTGTAAAGGCCAGTTACTTCTGTTGTTTGAAGTTTTCTGGTTTAATGATTTAAAATAGCGCTTATTTTCTTTACAAATGTAGAAGTTTTATTTACATGCAATAAATATAACTGAGATGATATTTCCAGTTGCTTCATCAAAACAAAGTTGATTAACATGCTATTTAATATATCTGAGTTTTTCAGGTCACAAAAATTGTCTACCAGGTGATTGTGTTTCAGTAAAGATCCAGTAAATATGCCTACATCATACAAGGGCAAATAAAGGTCAATATGTACTCATGAAGGAGAAAATATATGCATTTTACACTCACATTTATTCCTTTCAAGCAACAGTGACAATTATTGTGCATGGAGATATGCATTAATTCTGGGAAACAAACAAACGAAGCAAAAAAAGGCAACAAAACAAAATCAACTAAACAAAAAAGGTACATTCTGAAACTTCTATTTAGCATTAACTGGATTCTTAAATTTGAAGCCAATATGTCCTCACCCACCAAATTGTTTATACTACAGTAATGAATTCAATTTTCCTTCACTTAAAAAGTGAGATTATTTGCTGGATTTAGTAATTATTTTGAGGAATAGTAGAAAGTCTGGTGAGTTCATTCAATACAGAGGAGAAATAAAACATTTCATCTTTATGCCAACCTCCTAGTGTGTATGTCAATTCCAACAATAATATATCCAGCATAATCGTGTATGACTATGCAATAACTTACTTTTGGCAATAAGGAAATAGGAAAGAAAAAAACAACAGCATTTTACAACAGTCAAGTGCATGCATTATGTATTCTTTGGATTTATTAGAAATTAGGCCAGATCCTTTCCTTGTTTCTATAAAACAGAAGTAGGTGTATTTATTTTATTTACTTATTTCAGTGATATCCCACTGCCACACTGCTGTGATTAACAAGAATCCAGTTCTGTAACACTGTAAGCTCAGTACTTAGGAGCTCAGGAAAGACCTCAGCCTTAGATGGAAGGGGAGAGATTTCAGAGTAGGAATATGGGGAAATGTTTTGCTGCAAATATAATTAAAAGTCTAACTATGCTATAGAAATCTGTTGTGATTCTTTGTCTAAGCCATCAAGCCATTGCTGATTTAAGGTGGAACTTCTTGCCTATTTTCTATCTCATTGTCCCCTTTTCCTTCTAATTCTTTCATGCCAAAGCATCAGCTACTGTTTTAGCTTTAGAAGACTTCTAGTGAGTTTTCATTGACTCTTGATTTTGCGTCAGTTTCTAGTATACTAAGTTCAATACGCTGAGCCTTGCTCTGTGTGCACATAAAACATTCCTCCACAAATTATTCACTACTTTATCTTTTAGCTCTTTTTAAACCCCCAATTCATTAATTTATTTGACCCTGCTGCTTTTATTGTCTCTCTTTCTCCACCTGACTTCTCTTCATCTGCTGATTTAGTGGTCACTACCTTTAGTTCAAGTTCCTTTGCTGAGTCAGCTCTTTGAAATTCACCCCTATCTTCTATTTTCAGGCACACATGCATCCATCTCCTCAGTTCCCCCTTACCATACCACTGATCAGTAGCAGAGGAAAAAGCAAACCACAGACTTTATTAATCTTTGATTTTGCTGACTGAGGTTCTATGTCATGAATGCTAATCATCCACCAAATATCTTCATTTTGCAAATTAAATGGAGATAAAACCTCCATTACCTTACAAAAAATTCTTCTGCCAGCTCAGTGTTTTCTGAAATATCTCTTATTACCTATTTTTTGATCTTTCTATTTCTGGTACATGTCTTCAACTTCTCCTTTATTTCTCTCTCTCTTTCTCTCTCTCTCTCTCTCTCTCTTTCTCTCTCTCTCTCTCTCTAATTTTCTTTTAATCAAGTGTTAGAAGGATTTCATGGTACTCAACATGGATTTTTACATATAGGAAGGTATCAGCTCCTGCAATATACTGGCATGTCTTTCTGCTTCAATAAAACCTTATCTGGCTTTTCATCTATACATTGTCTTACTCTGTTAGGGACTGATTTTCCTTTATACTTGGTGGTCCTCCATCCTCTTTTGCCTCCTCTTTCTCATGGAAATTAAGTAAGTTTGCAAAACTTGGATTGGGTGAACTCTTGCTTTTAGTGATAGTGAAAACTTCATCAAGAATTAATCTGAAGTATTCTAAGGAGTAAATTATTTTAGGGATATTGTGATGGGGTTGCAGATTTCCCAGGGAAAAACAAAACAAAGGAAACAAAGATAAGTAGTTCTAATTTGCAATAATATGTCACATTTTTAATTTATACATTATAGATTCTTTTTCATGGATTATGAGCATCTAGAATTGTCCTTTTAACTTGTTTTGCACAGATGTTCATTCTCTAGCAACTACTGGTGAATTGACCTTCCACAGAGTATTTTCCCCTTTCCAGTGGACTTCTATGTTTGGTGAGGGAGAGCATAGCAGAAGAAATGTGTGCCATTTGCAGTTGCATTTTCCCCTAAGAGGAAGAAGTGAGGTTCTGAACATGTGAAATTCTCCCTGCAGATTGCTCATCCTTTGTGTTTTACAACAGAGATCTTCAAAGACCTTAACATTAAAATAGCAAGGAACATAGTAATACCAAGACCTACAGGGCGGTGGAATTCAGAATTTTTTTATTGTGTGCTTTTTTGCTGGTTATAAAAACCATTGTTACTCTGGGAAAAAAAAAGTGTCTAGTGAAAACATCCAATTATTGATGGCAATTCAGTCTTTCACAGATTTGTAGAAAAGCTACTTTGAACTGAAAATCCAGTTGTTTTTAGTATGGCCAGCCACAACATGTTAATTTGCTACTTTTAAATATCTCCTTGAGGGACATAAGTTAAAACTTAGTACAGCTTCAGTTCAGAAGGCTGGAGTTGGTGAGAATGGCAGTCGGGTGGGCATGGACAGTATTGGTGCCAGAGAGGAATGCCACAGTCCTGTTTTGCCTATGGTCTTACTGCATCATATCTCATCAGTCCTTACAGATGTGCTTGGATTCTATGGCACATTAAGTTTAGTCACTTGATGTGAAAGTTCGGAATGAGATAAAGAGAAAAGAAATTTTCTTCTGTCAATTATTTCTAAAGGTCACAGAGCTAATGACTAGCTAGGAGGTTAATTATATTGTAAAAGCCTCTTCATATCAATTAAGACTCTTATCTGTATAATCATAGTAAATAAACACATACAACTCTCTAAATGTTCTCTTTTTAGGAAAAGTAAGGCAACTGTTGTAGCTTGTTTAATGTAATAAGTGTATTTTCTTCTCTTGTCATCTTAACACAATATTGCATATAAACAAGCTGTGAAATTGACATCAAGTCAGCTCTTGAACTGCTGAAATCGGGGGATTTCTTTCAGCTACTGTGGGCTGAAGACCTGGGACAGTATAGAAAGTAAGCCTGTATGTAAGAAAGGTTATTCAGGCTGATCTAAAGACATTGCAGTGTATTGGATACTGCCCTGGACTAGGACTCATGAGACTTCGGTTTTATTAATAGCTTTGTCAAATATTGTTTTGTGACCTTGGATAAGTCACGTTTCCTCTTAATGCTTTGGTTTTACTATCTTTTAAATGGGGATAGCATTATTGATTTACTTTATAAATTGGTTGAAGACCTGTTGCTAAAAAAACAGCTGGTGGTACCAGTCTCACAGGACAGACATTTGAAAAGAGTCAACTGGCCAAAAATTTCCTTTGGATGACTATTTGGGCTTTTTAAATGCCTTTGTCTTTTTTCATTTTTAGAAAATACAAACCCAACATTATTGCCAATATCATGTATGACAGAACCAAAGGACTGAATGCAATATCTTCAGCATTTTTCCTTTTGTCTTTGTTTGCCAATTAATTTGAAATTGAACACGATTTGACAAATGTGTTTGTAAATTAATGTCCTCATGTGAGTTTTTTCTGTGTTTTTTCTAAGCGTGACTGGTTAAAAAAATCTCAGGTAAAAATATCTTGCTTTCAAAAGTTTTACAAGTCTGTGCATTTTATCAATCTTGATTTCATTTTTTAAAGTAATTGCTTTAGAAATACATCTTTTCTAAACAAAAGCTGACATTCTTATCTAATTTTATTAATCCATGAATTTGGGATTCATTTAAATAGTAGCACAGAAAAACTTCAAAGCTGGAAAACTGTGTGTGACAATTCTATTCCATCCAAAGTAGTCCCTCAATGGAACTGCTGTTCCAGTCAGCAAAAGTGTCCAAAGTAGTCCTTCTACTGTGCTCATTAAGTAGCATTTTATTCCCTTCCTCCCACTTATCCTCCTGAGATTTTTGACTCTTCATATCCCAGGCTATTTTCAAGCTCTCCTTGATAATTCTGCATCTCCTTGTTACTCTGCATTTAATAAGTCAGAGACTTTAGTTGCTATGCAATGTAGAAAAAGAAAAGTAGAGGATTTTTTATATTTCAAATTAATTCGGTACATAAAAAAATGCAACAACGGGAAAGTTGCACAATTAATTTTCTCATTTTACTTTGTCTCAAAAAAACCAGAAAACTTTTCATTATAATTTATTTCGGCAAGGATTTGGTTAACATGAAACATAGCTTGTGAGCCTAATGTATCTCAAATGAAAGAAAGGCACTCACCTAAGAGCTACTTTTCCATATGTGGAACAAGAGAGAAGGAGCAGAAAAAAATGAAATGGATCCAAGTTTAATAATTCTGAAGCACATGATACGTGAGAAGCTTCTTTTGAATGTATTTAGGAGGCGATCTGGATGTCCTGTTTTAACCTTCTTGAGGATCATGTAATTTTATTTTTTATTGTTTTGTAATAGTTTTAAAAGCATTTTAATAACTTAGTGAATTTATTTGATGAATTGTTGCAAAATTCTGAAATTATGAAAGTGAAAAATATGTGCAGAATATAACGTTTCCCATTTTTCATTCTTCCTTTTTTGTGCCAAACTGGAATTCTAAAGCTGTATTTCTTAGAGCAAGGTCTACTTCACAGAGCATCCTTTCTTTCTTCAAAATGTTATATATCTGGCTAAGGAACTGGAAGTATCTTACATGTCTGTGTAACATTCTCAGACCTTAAGAGCTCCAAAGTTTTATCCCAATCTAGTCACTGGGAAACATTCTTTGCTTTTGTAATCACTGTTTCACATAGTTGTTGTTGTATTTTGGTCTGTTTGCCAGAGGTTAGGTTTATTTTTAAATCCCTGTACTCTGAATTTTCTTTATTTTTCCAAGATTGGAAGCAGCTGCAATGCCCGAAGTTACAGGTTGAAGAGCTTGCTTCACAATCTGTGATGTGAAACCTCATTCCCTCCTCCTTGTGTTTTTCTTTTTTTTTTTTTTTTTCCTAACAATGTGTCTTAACTGCTATTTGTCTAAAAATAGAACTGTCTCACTAAAAATAACTTGCCAGTCAGTCTTGCCAAGGAAAATGGAGAAGAATAGGCGTGGAATAGAAGGGTGAGTAATCCAGCTCTATTCACTCGCTGATCCCTTTGAGAATGCAGGCGATGATAAAGTGCCCTCAAAAAACCACAGGCCTGACTTGCTCCCTTCAGACTCCTAGGTGCCAATAAATATTTTAGCCCAAGGATACACTTTATTTTCCTCATGGATCATAAACATTTTCTAAAATACAAGGCTGTATTTCACAGAAATGAACTTACTGTCAAAAACAGCTGACTTTCCTAAGGTCCAATTTTTTTACATTTCACATGTTTTTTAATTTATTTTAAGACAAGCAATGACTGAAGTGTTCTGTCAAGAATTACCATGAAATGTCACATATCTAGCTTGAATGAACGAAACAAATAGTTGCTTTTCAGTGATTTCATGTGCCCTCAAAATGCAATATGCCCTTTCTTTCTTATCAGTAAGAAAGAAAAATTTATTACTCTGATTCAGAGCAGTAAAAATGAATTGGTAGACATTATTTATTTCACTGAAAAATTAAATCTTAGTTGCAGAGCATTTCTGCAGATAGATACATTTTTTAATCTGTAAGTGTTCTGAAACTCAAGTTTCACCAAAAGACTGTGGAAGATTGAAATAGAAAAGGGCAGGATCTAATTTACTCAAAAATAAACCTGATGAGAAGCCTGCAAAGCAGAAAATTTTCACTTGAAAAGCTGTCAAATTAGAGAAAGTCAATCTTCTTCTGTATTGCAGTTTTTCATATCCATTGCAGTATTGCAGTGTGATATATTAGTAGTACTGTGGAGCAGAAGAAACACCAGGAGGGGCTGAGCATGTTATTTAAAACAGGAATGTGTGTTGTTGTTCTGTACAGAATCTTTTGCATTTTGTTTTTGGTTGTTTTTTTTTAACCTGAGTAACCTGGTCAAACACAGCAACAGGGTGTGGAAATGTCAGTGCAGTTCACAGGGTTATTTGAGCCTGAGTATTGTTTTGTTCAGTTCCTGTAGTGCTGCTTGTGATAAGATTCTGGAGACAAAGGACGATAATTGATGGAAAGGGACTTAAATCACTCAAAAAAGAATCAAGGTCCTTGTATTTGGGTACATCAACTCTACTGGTCTCCCTCCCCTTGTAGAGCATTTTATCTTCTTGCATGTTGGCCCCCTCTGCTCTTTGTAATGGAGGCAGGCCACAAGTGATTCCTTTATGCAGCACACACGACGTTATTGTGTCTGCATGGTGTATTAGTAACTACCAAGGCTGAATTCTACTATTGTATCTTCACTTCAAGCACAGAAAAATAGGACACAGTACCCTGCATTACCATTTTCAACCTAGATAGTGAGCTACTTATAGCTGTGTTCCAGACACAAAAGCTTTTGTGACCAGCCCATTTTTAATTTGCATCATTAAAATATCCCTGTTTTGTAAGACAGATACAAAATGTGGTTGTTTACCCAGATTTGTATGCAGCAGTGATAATAAAAAATGTAAAAATACTACATATTCTCTTATCTCACATCTTTAGTACAAATTACTGACCTTGTCCTCTTTTCCACCCAAGACTTTTTGTTGCATTGGATTCCCATAAGCTCTTGACTGTTCTTTGTTAAATCAGTATTGAAGATTATGCAACATTGAGTTTCTAGCAAAATCAGTTACATGATGCACGATTCTTACATGCTTACACATTCACATGGGTTTTCTGATATGGAAATGTTTCCCGATGTGGAGTCTAAGCTACCCTCCATCAGGTTAAAAGAGCCTTATGGTAGCAAAAGTCAAAAAATTCTCCTATGCCAAGCCCACTATTCGGGTTTTATTAGGTCCCTGATTAAAGCCTAGAGATGTCAATATGAGTGTTCTGACAAAATTCACATCTGCCTTGTTACTGTTTCTAACACAGACAAAACTTTCTACGGGTTCTGCCTCTTTTTGTAGTAAGCGATACTAGAATAGGTCTTATTTTTTAAAATAAATAAGACTTATTTATGGAAGATTTATGGAAGTCGCCTTTCAGACACTGAAACTTCTCACAGAAAGAAAATTGAATGCTCCTGCAAATCTCTGCAGAATCAGGGCTCTTTTTCTGAGGCAGTCCCAGTGTCAGTAAGGGTGACAGAGCTGGACTGCCAGTAGTTCATACTATGAGTAGCGCTTATAGCTATACTCAGAAGTAAAACTCCCTGCCACAGAGTCATGAATTCCCTGAGAAACAACAGCACTCTGCAAGAGGGATTTCATCACCAAAGAGGATAGGGATGAAAAGCCAGTTTAATCCTGGCTTTTTGCCTACTTTACTCTCCTGCTAGGGAGCCAATATCTTAAATTTTCTGCTCAGGCTGGAGCACCTTACCCATGTGATTTGCATGAAGCAAAATACCTGCACACCTCTCCTTCCCTAGACTGCACACAGATAGCACTGTCTTTATGAAATTGCTTTCCACAGTTTTCATAGCTCTGGTGAAAGTTCTGTTAAACTTCAAAATATACTGACTTTTCTTCCTTGTTATAGTAAGAAACTATAAATTATTTATCTGTGTAGTATAACATTTGTGTCCATCCTTGTACTTGATATTGATTAGACGCTGTTTGCTCTGAATTCAGAGAGGCCTCTATGTGTATTTTATATAAGACAAATAAAATTATTTTTAATTACCAAATTTGAAGGGTTATAAAACCTCCAATAGACATGTGCTCTGTTGTTCTACATTTTTTATAATCACAAGTCTATAGTCAGCTCTGAATCAATGTCCATAATCCAGAGCTGTTAAATGTTGTTAAATCTGAAATAGGCATTTTTCATTCCATTAGAAAAGTTCCATTAAAACATTCAGTCAACATTTTCTTTATACAGCAACCTCTAAATCCAAAACTTTAGGTGGTTCTGTTTTCCTTTCTTAGTTTTGCCATGGATATTTCTATATATGGTTGCCATTAATGAGGAAGTAAAAGCTATTAAAAGAAGTTGCATGATGTATGTTCTAAACAGTTAATTATTTGTGTGATAGACAGAAACATAAAAAGTAAAAATCTGTGATACATTGGATATGCTTGGATTAAAAAAGTCTCAAACTCATTTATTTATATCATCCTGTGTGATCTGTAGACAATTGTAGTGTAGAATTATGTAAATTATCATGTGCTTTACTTTGGGTTGTTCAAGTAAGACTTTTTTCTAATCAAGTGTTATTGCACACACGCTCTTCAAAGAAAACAAATTATAGAAGTGTCAACAAAAGTAGTTTAAACAATACAGCTGCTAGAGATTGGTTCAAAAGAGATCAAGATCTTGGCAAAGAAGCAGTACCAAGTGGAATGTCTCATTTAAATATTTAGCTTCCTACAATATGGCTGCAACATGAAAAGCGAAAAAACATAAGAATTTTCCTTTCATTTTATAATCCAAAGATTATTACATGCTTCTAACGTGTTTAAACATATATCAGTAAAATGAAAACTTTATGGATTTCTTCCATCAGGTACCAGTGCCTTGGCATCTGAGCTACTTTGCTAAACTGTCAGAAAAGAAGCTTGCTACCCTAGATGTAAATTTCACGTGTATTGTTTAACTCGCAAATAAAAGCTCATAATTATGTTCAGTACTTTCCATCTTATATCTAAAAATGTTTTGCAGAAGTATCTAAATTTGCCTTACAATATGGCAATGGTCATTTGTCCAAAAACCTCATCTGGAGGCACATGAATATTGTGGACAATCTGTTATTTGACCTTGAACATTGCTAAGGACCTGTGCTTAATAAGTATTGACCCAATGGGTCAAAGTTGACAGTCTTCCCCAGTCCCAGTTTAAGATCCAAAATAATTTCAACAAGTTTTCCTCAAACAAAAATGCTATTACAAGTCAAAGAACTCTGTCTGCTTTCAAGTTCTGTTTCTCTGGCTGAACAAATTGTGCATTTTTTAATGCACAAATGCAAAATATTACAGTGAATTATGTATATGTTTAACTATCTAGAACTGTCTAGAGCATAGGAAGCCGAGTAAATCTATTCCTTCTAGCAATAGTTTTGATCTTATTCAGATCAAGGAAGAAATAGAACCTATGTTTCCAGTTAACGTGTTTCTAACCACTAGCTGTTACATATAAAAAATCAGGAAGAGAAAAGTTTTCTTAAGAGTGACTTCTTCAAGTATTTGAAAAGTTGCCTGTAGGAGGGGACAGTGTGCTTAAGTCAATAAGTGAATATCCAGGAATGTGGGTGAAGGGATCTCTGTAACCCTGGATAAACATCTGATGCTTCTGATGAAATACAGGATTTTTGAAAACCCATTTGCTTGCTCTGGGTCATTCACAATTCTGTCGCATACTGCTAGGTTTGGATCCTGTTCTGTAGCACCAAACTCTTCCCTTGCCTGAGATCCTAACACACTGTGAATTCCCAATGACGATCAGATGCTTAAATAGAAAGTACTGCCCAACTGAGTTTTTATGTCCCTGGATATATTCCATAGCCCTTTCCTGTCACAAGGCCCTTCTTTCCAACAAGGCAATTGCAGCAGGGTGTGGACTGCTCTTTGTGGTTTTAGTATAAGCTCGCAGCAAGAAAGAACATCGCTCATTGACAATTTTCCTACCCTGACACTTTAAAAATTGCTTCTGTTCCAAGGGGGCTTAGAAAGAAAGACTGTCATTTCACCGTCCTGGAGACATTTTAATTTATAGGTTTCAAGCTGGGGGCAGGAAGAGAAGGGGGTTCTTATTAATTGGCTACACTAGAGGAACCCTTGAACAGTTAGGACCCCTTTAGATAACTACATATATGTAAAGCGACAATTGTGAAATTACCTTTTTCAATAATGTGCATTTTATCTTGTAGAACTAAACCCACCTGATAGTGATACTCCTGAGAGATTCACAGCTATATCCTGAATGAGGGAGATGTTTCTGGGCTTGGACTTGAGATGACATATTGGATCCCAAGGGTTATAGAAAATTCTCTTGTTTGTTCCACAGATTAACATTTTCATTCCTTTTCCATTAATGAATATGAGAAATTCACCTACTCCTCTACAGTCTTTTTCCTGCAAGAAATGTTCTTAATTCCACTTCCTCCTTCATGAAGGGTAGTGGCATAAAATGCCTGACTAAACTGAAAAGTTCTAAAGTCTGCCTCCAACTGATCTCTATGACCAAATGAGTGGCAGAAATAAAAGAAGTACTCATCAATTCCTGCTACTGCTGTTTTATTTGGGGTCTTGTGATCTACCATACCCAGGGAGAATGACAATGATGCTGACTTTGGGATCAATGTAAGTAAGCATTCCTGCAGTTTATTTCAAAGTTTCACAATGTTGAGAAATCTAGACAAACCTCAGGACTGCAAATCTCTCTGTAGATTCTAGGACCAAAATTTTGCACTTCTGAACTGGAGAAATTCTAGTATACTCATGGCTTATATATGGCCTCTTCATGGAAAGGGTTTTTCTAGCATTATTGAATTGAAATTTTAATCATTTAATTATTTAGGACACTGCTGGTCCCTTTCACTAGTGTAAGTTCCTATGCAAAAGCCTGAGCCCACTAAAATCAGTCAGAATCTCCTTGCCAGATCTTTAATTTTAATATACCAAAAGGCTGAGCCATGTTTATTTTGAGGTAATCCCAGTCAATCTTGTACATTTAGCTTGTGATTAAATATTTTGTATTCAGAATAAATGTTAGAGAATAAATGTTAGAGAACCTCAAGTATTCCTTTCTCATTCTATGTAATACTCTTTACTCTAGGCTGCTTATTGCACTGTAAATACTCTCCAGAGCTTAGAAAAGAGCTCTGGCTTCTGTGACAGCAGGCAGATTGCTGCATACGGCTTAGAGGATAGACAAGATGATGAAAAAAGTAAATGAGCTCAATTTTCTTGCTGCAGAAATATCACTGTTTTTCCATCCCACATCATAATGTTTTCAAGTTTGGTCTGTAGTTGGTCCAAGCTTCTAGCACAAGAAGACTGGGAATAGTGCTTTTCCACTGTGGATTTCAACTCATTGTTGGGAAAGGACCCTGTATGGTTCTTCCTTTTACACAGGCTGAGTATGTTAGGAAAAAATTATTACACTAGCAGCTTCTGAATATCTCTGATTTAATATTCAGAGTAATCTGAATATTTCTGATTTCTCGGACAGAAATCAATGTTTACCTTTTTCTCAGGAACACAGTCCCCAAACCACTATAGATGTCCGTGGTGCAAAACTTTTCACATTGGTCGATTCATTAAAACAGAAGCAGTCCTCCAGACAGCTCTGGATTTGGGGATTTTAATTAAAAAACTCCCCTTCTTATCTGTGACATGACTCTGTGAAGGTCTGAGGAAACACCTGTGTTATCTAGAGATGTGAGTATCCCCAAGATATTTATTGTCTTTCCTGCATTGGAAGTTGCACCTTCACAGCAGAGTCTGAGGAAGGGAATGTATGCCTACCCCTTGACTGCTCCAGCTCCACAATTCTGGCATGGGGTGAGAAGCTTCTGATGGCAGGGCAGAGCAGTGATTTCTGCTGCAGGAGCAAGAGATCAAAACTGATCAAGAACCCACACTACAGTTTTCACCCAGTGAAACAGTATCTATTCTACCCATATTCACAGTGTCCTTCACGCCTGTTTCTGAAGTCTTAGAAAAATTAGGTAGGCCAAAATCTTGTTCTATTTGTTCATCTCTGCTGTGGAATTAGGGCACCTAAGTGAGAGACCAATTTGTATCCCACAGATCTCTCTCTGTAATTACTATATGATTAAAAATTTTAAGATCTAAGATGGTAAGACTTTGCTAGACCAATATACCAATACATCTTACAAACCTATAATTCTGTCCCAAAAAGAAATCCAGTTTTTCAGCAAAAAACCCCTAACATTTAAAATGTTTTCGCTGCTTCCAGAAGAAGACAAATTTCACAAACAAAACATTTAGATTCTGAGATAAGAATCTTTTCCTTTTCCTTTCCGAACCTTTCCTTTTCGAACCTTCTCTTCCTGGAACCTTCCTGGGCCCTTCTCTTCCCTTCCTGGAACCTTCCTTTCCCTTTCCCGTTCCCTTTCCCGAACTGTCCTTTCCTGAACTTCTCTAAACTGTCCTTTACTTTCCTGCACTTTCCTTTCCTGAACTTTCCTTTCCTGAACTGTCCTTTCTTTTCCTGAACTGTCCTTTCCTGAACTGTTCTTTTCTGAACTTTCCTGCACTTTCTTTTCCTGGACTTGCCTTTTCTCAGCCATGATTTTTCTAATACCCCTGTAAACAATGTCCTGGCCATTTCTGACTAGATCTTGAGTCTGCCTCTGACATACCTGTTTCTCAAGCAGTGTTAAGAACTAGAAGCAACTCTGTTTCTAATGCTTCCTTCTTTCCCAAGCAGAGCACTGAAACTGACCATCATGTTGTTAATTTAACAGCTTCAGAAGGGAGCATGTAAAACCCCGTTTTGCAGGTGTATGTGAATGTCGGTCTGTTTCTCTATACCAAATTCATACTTCTAACTATGTCACCACTTGCTTGGGTTTTTCTTCTTATAGCACCCCAATTATAGGGGTGGTCATTCAACTTTTTAAGAGGGAAAACTGTAGAAAAGTTAATTAAAAAAGCTTCTGCAGGAAGTCAGTAAGAGAAGCAGGAGTTGAACTGCATCGATTTGGGCTATGCAGCTTTACCCTTGGATAATCTCATGTACAGGGGATTCTGCCTCCATGATGGCACAGTTTGCCATAATAGAAATTTAGAATTTCCTTTAATGAAAGTTATCAAAAAGCTTTTCAGAATCTGACAGTTTTGGAGAATCTCATGTAAAAGGGGCTTCTGCCTCCATGATAGCACAGTTTGCCATAATAGAAATTTAGAATTTCCTTGACAGAAAATTATCAAAAAGCTTTTCAGAATCTGAACATTTTTTACCATTTCTGATTCTCTCCTTTTGAGAGAAGTGCTTACTCATCTCAAGGGAAGAGCAGAGGGATAAGAGCAGTATGACTTTTAAAGTTATGCTTGAGGGAAACAATTGTTTTGAAGGACCAGCTTTTGAAGATAGTAATCCAGTTCTGGAGTTTCATTAAACATCTCCATACTCCTGACTGCACTTTTTCACTCCTTTAGTATTTAGTTGATTTATTTAGAAATTTCAGCTTGCAAACTTTCTGTCCGCATCTTACCACTCCTGTAGTATTTTCCATGGGAAAAAAAAAATCCAGGTCTTTGTTTGCAGCAGATTGACACTTTGGTAAACTGACAAATACATAGTCTAGAGATTTTAGCAACTGTTTAAAAATAGATACAATTTACACTGATGTTTCTGGTAAATAACAGAACTTACATACATGGGAAAGAAAGCCATCTTAAATATGAAATTCTGCATCATTTGAGTTATCTGTTTCCATAGTTAAAATCATGGGCCAGTTTGGATTGTCAAATACTGTATCTTGCTTTCTCTGAACTTACTTTCATCTCTCCTTGGTGACAGCTCTCTCAGCAGAACATTCAGTTGATGGTTGTTGCTTTGTGCTATTTAAGGCCTCCATGTGGCAGAGAAACAGGAGGCTGGAGTTTCAGGGATCAAGCCTCTATTGTAATTCACCATTTTTGAAAAATATATTGCTTTGGGCATTTTTACCAATGGATAAACAATTGTAGTACTATGAAAAAAAAGGAAATGTTCTGTTTCCTATAGAAGGAACATTTGCTCGTTGTCATACTGGTACTTTTTTCTTTTGTAATACCCTATCATTTGATCTACTGTAAAATAAATGTTCAGTTTCTGAGAGGAATAACAAACCTGTTCAGAACATTGATTCATTCAAGATTTTTATGAGAGACTCCAAAGAAGGCCAAGGTGCTGAAGGAGGGGATGTTCTTTTCTCACTGGGTTGTATTTTCACTGCTGAGTTGGTAGTGCAGAGTTCAGTGCTGCTGGAAGTGCTCTCTTTCAGGTGAAATAGAAAAGCAAAATGCTACACTGTTATTTGTCTGAGGAATACATCATTTCTGCTCCTGAAAACTTCAGTGACTAGCAAAGCTACACAGGTTGGCAATGTATTTTTCCCAGGAAGGTTGCATTTTAAGAATGTATGAAGCAGCTCTTAAAGCTGTAATTTCAGAATCTCATGGATCTTTTAAAACATAAATAGTGCTCAAACTATATGCGAAGAATAATTGCTATCAGCTGTCGTTGTTTCTCATAAGAGGTATGAACAAAAGAATCTGTAAAGCTATGTGTTCTTCTGTATGTCACATTTCTTAAGGTCTGTATTTCACTTTTAAAGTATTTTGAATATGGCATTCAGTATTAAAGGTTCCCAGTTATATAATGGAAAAACACCAGCTACCTTAAAATAGTTTTTTTTTTTCTGCAGTTATTTATATTAAGCCCTGCATATTTCAAATATTCTATATTTCAAGAACTAACAACAATGATGTAACAGACTTGGTAACACTACTGTACATCTAGAATATCTTGACTGGTATCTTTACAGCTGTTCAAAATCCACCTACAAATTTACACTAGTGTAAGTGAGATCTGACTTCAGCCTTGTATTTGTGTGTATGTCTGACTAAATTAGACACTAATGAAAATGTTGAAGATGGTGCTCCTTATAGAAAGGCTGGAGCCAGAGGAGCATTATAGACAGACGAACATAAAAAGAATAAGTGAAATAACAACCTGTGTATGATTACAGTGTTTATTTTTAAGGAGCCTCATATTCCCTAAAGAAAATGATTATTGTTCTGGACTACTGTAAAGTTTATGTTTTCAACCATAGTGTTAGACACTTTATGTGTCTAACAGCAAAAGTTAGTCACATACGAATCAAATATATTATCTGTCACCAGTATCTTGTTCTCTTTCAAGAATGCTCAATAAAGCTTAGGGAAAACCTGGGCATTTAAAAACTTCATACATTTCTATGGGTTTGAAAAATCAGGGAGTCATATAGTGGACTGATATTTTGCTGTGGTCAAGGGGGAAAAGTAAGTCAGAAATGCAACTATTCTGGCATTAGGTTATCTTTGCACCCCTTGGCTTCCAGGTCTGGCTGTGGAATGGTGGTGCTCCTGCTGGTGAATTAGTCGAAGTAGCCAAAATATAGAAGCTTTGTCTTCACGAACTTAGTTGTTCTGCAGTCTGTCTCAAAAAATAGTGGGAGTCTGTTTTCCGTTAGAAGATAGGGGATGAAAAATGGGATATTTGGTACTAGGCTGTGGTGCTAGCCTTCATCCTGCAAAAAGCACACATCCATAGAAGGACAGCAAGTAGAAAGAATGGTGGGAAATACAGGAGAGTAACCTCATGATTTTTACCTTTATCTACATCTTCCATGTTTCCATAACTCAATAGTAGTGCCTGGGCCTTTGAGCCCTCAGTAAGGAGTTAGAATCGTTGGGGTACTTAAAAGGCACAAATAACTATTCCATCACTAAAACAAAAGCATCCTGAGAATATCTCTGATCTAAGTTAGATGATCTGCTAATTTTATGCATAGCACACTAAAAGCTAGTCTCTGGACTGGTTTAGGTGTTTAAATACAACAGGGTGTTTTAATACAACAGAACAGAATTTTAGTTTCTTTTCAAATACAATTTGAAAAAATATCTGCACAGAAGTTCCAACTGTATTTGAATACAGTATTTGCGTGTAAATGTGTGTTTTACAGTAATTTTTTATTAACATTTATGAGGAATTCTGTTCATTCAAAGCCAGTATTTTTTCTTTTTAAACCTCAAATACTTGTAGAGAGGATTTCATCAGAATCTGTAATCACAACTAGCTCAGCCTACATTTATGTCACAATCTTAACCTCTCCAATTAATCTCACATGTGAATTCATTATTTAGAAAATGCTAGTCTTGTCTGAAGAAGCATCTCTTTTTTCAACTCCCCTAATGCAGCGCACCAACAATATTAAGGTAGTATTATACTGCATCATAGCAAATGGAAGGTGGTCATGCAAGTGTGGACACTTTTTAAAAATCCATCTAGATTTGAATAAAAGGTGATGAGATGTGATTTAGATATATATGCTATATATGTATGCATATACGTATATATATATGTATAGATAAAGATATACATACATGAATTTATATGTATATATCTGCAAGGTGCTGTGCAGCTCTTGTAGCTGTGATCACATGAGAACTGAGATTTGCGACAGTAGCATGAGGAAAGAAAAGACAAAAAAACCAAGCAGCCAGGAGCAGTGGAGCCAGTCAGTGCCGTGGCCCTATGAACAGCCATCTATGGCCATGGGGCAGCAGGTGCTGGCGCTGACAGGTGCAGATGGCGGGGATGCGTGACATTGCTGGGGACCCGCTCCCTGCTGGCTGCAGCCACATCATGCCAGCCAGCACCATCAGTCACTTGATGCTCCTCTCCCCCCATAGATTCCTGGGTGGCTGGCATCAGCAGGTGCTGCTGCCTTCTCCTCTTTCAGAGCCCAGGGAATGTGATCCCCTGCATTTAGGGCTGGTGTAAGAATCTTATGTCAGCTGCCCAGGGGGATATGTGGGTTTTCAGACCTTTTGAAACACGATGATGGATGGGAATAAGCCCAAAGGATGAGAAAATATCCTTAATTAGAACATCAGGAACTATTCAGATCTAAATTCTTCATTTAAAAACAGTATACAAGTGATGAACAGAAGTGTTTTGCATGTCCCAAGAAATAATTATGAATATAGGGAGGTATAAGTTTACACAGAATCACAGAATAAGCTGAAATGGAAAGGATTTACAAGGGTCATCAAGTCCAGCTGCTGGCTCTTGCACATCACAGACCAAGAATCACGTGATTCTTGAAGAATCACATGTGCCCAAGAATATTGTTCAAACACTTCTTGAATTCTGACAGCATTCACTTCTTGAATTCACAGCTTGGCACTGTGACTACTTGTCTGAGGAGTCTCTTCCCATGCCCAGACACCCTCTGTGTGAAGAATCTTTACCTAATATCTAAACTAAGCTTCCCATGACACCCCTTCAGGCCAGTTACTTGAGTCCTGCCACTGGGCACCACAGAGATCAGTGACTGTCCCTCCTCTTCCCCTCATGAGCAAGTTGTAGACTGCAACTTCTCACCTTAGTCTCTTCTTCACCAGCTGAACAGACCAAGTTCTTCAGCATGTATTTGCAGAAATTTTAATATAAAGCTTTAATGCTGGAGTCCTCGTGATTGTTTCTTTCAGAGAAAATCACAAAAATATATGTGGTTTAATTTAGCTGCTGTGAGATCTCTGAATCTGATGCATGCTCTTAATACTTAAAAAGCCATTGTCCAGTGTAATTTAAGTCAATGCTTAACACAAACGCCCCTGCAAGTTGGCAAGATTGATCATTAAAGAAAGAGATTTTGCATTATCTCTTTTAGAAAGCATGCAAACATCTGGAATCTTCCCATCTCCAGCCTCATCATCTCTCCAGAAGGGAGATATAGGCACAGCAATGTGCTACAATGTGTGTTCTCTGAGACAGATGAAAGGCATGCAAAGAGGCAGCAGGAGATGTGGTGGTGCTGACCAGTCTGCTCCAGGCTGCAAGATCGGCAGAGACAAGTCCTGGGGGCTCTGGGGCTGCACCAGGTGCACTGCCTTCCAAAGCTCCCCCATACCCAAGTTAGGTAACAGAGTTCTAGGTAACAATGAAGCAAAAATCCCACTATCCTAGTGCCCTTTTAAAAAAACAGATTTTGTTTGCAAAATATGGCAGAATATTGCAGACACCTTAGCACACAACAAGAGTGTGAGTGAAAGAGGATAGACTGAACTCTATAATCAGGTAGAGATCTCATGCCCTGATGAGCTTGCAGTACACATGTACTGTGTACTGTCAAATCCACTGTTCAATCATTTGTAAGCAGAGAGAAGCAGGTGTTACTGGCAAGCCAAACTGGGTTGTTTGGTTTCTCAGGAAGTGTGATTAGAGAAGGTATTTGAAGGTGATGAGAATAATCACTTGGCATGTGTAAATGAAAGGCAAATCCAAGCAGAGGTTTTGATGTAATGTTGTGAAAAGCATATTTATGTGTATTTTTTTGAAGAAGACATGCGTATGGTACCAGACAATGGAATTTTTTAATTTGAAACTTCAGTAAAGCAGTATCAAAAATATTAGCATGGGGTTATAAAAGTTCAGCTTTATATAAGCTCTGTAGCTTTTTTCAAAAGGCATACAAACCACAAAAGCATTTTATGATCTTTGAAAAAGAGGGAAGAAATGTTCAATTTTTCTGTATTACTGCTATACATTTTTGTGTGCATGGAATTTGTTAGATAACATAATTATAATAATGTTTTATGTTATTCTCCTAAATATACAATTAAAGTACATTAGTACCAGCATACTGGTTTATGTCCATTATTAAATGTGAAAATTTAAGAACTTTGTGTTAATGAACATAAAATTTGAGACATTAGTTACATGTAAGTTAGGAAATTCAGATGGGTAGTTCCCATAGCAACCAATCTCTTCCTCTGAGTTTTTCATTTCAGTAGAATCTTTCATTACTTGATTGCACCATAAATTGTATCATGCAATGTCATCCTAAAATTTCATCATAAGAGAGAAGAAGAGAGGGAGAGGGAGAGGGAGAGGGAGAGGGAGAGGGAGAGGGAGAGGGAGAGGGAGAGGGAGAGGGAGAGGTTTTCTTCATACAACACCTTCTAACTTAAATTTTTCTGTTGCACAGAGAACAAACTGGTGCTTAAATGAATCACTCCCATGTCCAAATATTCTCTGCTCTTTTGAGGGACCTCCATAAATTTGGTAGGGTTCTTTGGAATCATGGAATGACTATAAATGATAAAGCAGTTGAACATGTAGTCTGTCATTCCTTTGAAATTGGCTGTTGTCTGCCTTACCATGTAAATATGTGGGTCCAGCAAAAAGAATGGAGAAAAATACATTTATGGTGGCTAAAAGATTTACTCCATCCAGATACAGGAAAGAAAGTGCTAGTGAAAATGGAGGGCTTTTTCTGACAGTGAAATACAGTTTACTACATTGCAACTCTTAATTGACACTAGTGGATCTGTCAGTGAAAGATCATTGTGGTAGTTTCTAGTGAAATACAGTTTACTACATTGCAACTCTTAATTGACACTAGTGGATCTGTCAGTGAAAGATCATTGTGGTAGTTTCTAGACAACATAAAAGATATGGGAATTTTTAGAAATAGACTTTTAGTTCTGAATTTTTCCATACTGTAAAATTTGATTGCAGAAGAAGACCCAGTGAAATCATACTTTTCATCACACAAATGAAGATAGTGGTTAACCTAACCTTGTTAGGTCCTTGTTGCAGAGGATATCAAAAAGGAACATATTGGGCTGATTTGAGTCTTTTGGGAACTTCATCAGCTGACCTGGTCTTTAATTTGGCATCTATACTGTGAGCATTTCCAAGCTCTGGAGTGCTATGAGAAGCAGTTCCATGTCATTGCAATAGGCCAGGACTGGTAATAAGTTATATAGATTCTATTTATTTATATTTATAGAATGTTGATTATTATTAATTAAGAAACTTATTGTTTTTTCAGATAGTTATGATATAGTTGGAATTAATAGTCCTCTAATTTAAATACTATTAGTATTAGTTAACTAAGAACCTATTCTTTGGTAAACAAATTTCTACAATATATTTTACATGTTTACATTAATAGGTGTAGTAAGTTAAGAATTGTTTCTCATTCTTTTCTCTGCTCTTCTCACAGACTTTTCCCAAAACAGTACTTGGGAAAGTTGTGTTTCTCTCTGTGGTCAGAGAGCTGCTGCTACAGTTCCATAGCAGATAAACCAATTAAAAGGAAAGATGAACAAAGTAAATTACAAGATGGAAAAAAATAAAATAATTTCTAACCCTCTCTACTCATTCTGTTAAAGAGATGCTAAAAAAGACCAAAAAGAAATCTGGAGGATAAAACTGCCGAAACAGAGACTAGATTAGGAAAATTAAAGGCTTTTGCTCCTCAAAAGTCTTCAAAATTACAGTGATTTTCATTGTCTTGATAAAATCAGACCTGGATATTACTGCCACATTTTCTTTTGAGCTTCCATAATGATGATAAGTTTTGCATGAAATGAAATCAAACAGTTGTTTATACTCAGTTTTGCAGCAGTCAGCAGGTCACATATTAGCACTTCTCCTCTGAGATTCACAGAGCAGGATTTAGGCTAATTTCTGGCACAGCACGTTTCAGCCAAAGGTTGTTTTCCTTTGACCATTTTGTTTTTCATATGCCTTGGCTAATTTCAGGTTATTGGGGTCCAATATAATTACTTGATTAATTACTTGAAAGAAGTGGAGCTTTGGTAGTTGAAAAATAGCTTATTTTCTTTAAAAAATAACTGAAATTTGCCTTAGGGTTCTCTAGAATGCAATGCACTATACATTTGTGTTATTTTATCCTTTTATAAATTCCCAGAATAGTCATGAAATCTTTGGAAGCTAGCTGATCTCCGGGAGGATATGATAGGTCTGTTCTAGGGTTTGTAAGAGTCTATGACAAGTCAATGATAAGAAAAATCATTTCAAAATGACTGTAAGACTGTCAAAGACTCCAGAACCAGCTTCTTCTTTCAAGAGGTGACACTAAATAGAGGAGAGGAGGAAATATTTACACAAAGTCCAGAGAGCTTGTAAAAAAGGGTTAATCAGTTTGACACTGGTCAGCATCACTTTTACCTGTACTGTACAAACTTGTGTTGAAGCACACCAATAACGGAAAAAATGAAGGGAAAAAAAAAGAGAAGTTTAATGTGGTAGTTAATGACATGGAGGAAAGTAAAGTAATGAACAAAGTAATAAGATAGGGAAAACTAGTCTGCATGTTGAGGAGGCAGAGATAATCCTGATATATTCAGAGTCATTATTTCTGTCCTTGGTACAACTCATTACCTCAGTGCAGAGTTTAAGCACGTCACTTCCAGCCTGCTGTCCTCTCCAGAGGAAGACTTTGATGTGAACTTGTGTGTTCCTGACCCTGTGTAATCTACCAGTCTGTTCTTCTGTCTTTTCCCTTACAAGTTCATTTTTTTTTCATTGCCAAGCAAATCTAGTACAAAGGGAGGGGTCTCCAAGACAGTGAAATTCCAACAAGTTTCAGGAAAATGGTATGTTCTTGTGCACGAAAAGAGAACCAGAAATTACTCCCAGAAAGACTCCCAGCTGACGGCAGCATTTCAACCTGAGTTGTGACAAACAGAAGCAGCAAAGGGTCAGCAGAAGGATGGGTACTGAGAAGAGAAATCCCCAGAGACCCTTCCACAGGAGATCTTTTCTGCATATTGCACTTTACCCCAAAATCAAATTCACGGGGAACTCGGCATTAGTTCCAGCACTCGCAAAGCTAGAAGCCGTGCCTCTTAGTGGAAATAATATGTGGAAATTCCTGTTGCCTAGCCTTAACCCAACTCATTTAAATACTTCCTTGTTTTTGTTTGGGATTTCTGTAGTGTTTTCTAGATGGGGGTTAAGGGTTTGTGTCTGTATTTGTTTGATTTGATTTGAATTTTTTTGAGGTGTGATGGGAAGAGAGCAAGTGGTCTGCATTACTGAGGTTGATTTGCACCATCAGCCAAGGTACCAGCCAAAAGCACAAGACTGATTTTTTTTGCAAGGGAAAGGTTTACCTCTTCTCTTTAGGGCTAAAGTTAATTTTGGGTAGAATATTGACACAATTTATTACTTTTCATCTTGGCTTTTCTAGTGAAAATAGAGATTGCTTTTTCTCTGCCTACTTGGCAAGCATCCTGCTTTCTAAAGGTATGAAAATAATGTAAAAATAAATATCCATAAAAATACTTCTACAATGGGAGGGAATCCAGTCTGTTTGGAGACTGTTGCAAAACCTATGTTGGCTGCCATTGCCTTTCCTCTTCTGAGTGTCTGAAAGGTGCAGTGCATCCTTGAACCTCTACAAACCACCATAGCAACTGAGTGCTAATCATTTGCAGAACTTTAAGGCATTATGAGTATGCTGGGGGCAAGATGCATCTGCTTCTCCAGACACAGTCTTGTGAATTCAGCAGGATTTGTGAATGATGGGAGTGGGAAAGATTCAAAAGGCTACAAAGCATTCCTGTGGTTCTTCTCTTTTCATATTTCTTTTTGTCTGTTATCTCAAAGCCTGAAGTTGAGGAAGTAATTTAGTCCAGCTCACATCCACATCTGTCCTCAGAGACTCCGTAGGAATCAGCAGGACTCCATCAGTTTATCATATGAGCTCTGGAAATGGTCCCAAGTATGCTGATCTTGGTTTCATGTCTGGACAGCTTGATCTAAGTTTGAAACAGAATGTTTTATGTATTCAGAGGACAACTGTTTAATGCTTATGTGAAGAGAAGAATGTTAGTCGAGATTGCAATGAGACATTTTGCTTATACTATATCTTGTTGTGTCTATTAAATGTATTAAACAGCAGCAGTTGCAAAACCCTCTTGCTAATTGGGTTGTTTCAAGCTGCTAGCAGTACATATCATGTCGTATTATGTCTGTTCTGCTAACTGAACATTTAACATTTAAAAGATAAAAGAGCAAGGAGAGTGGAAAAAGGTGTAGGGAATTATTCAGCTTGTTTTAGCATCTCAAGTTTTTATTCAAATGGATTATAATTTTATTGGTGTTAAGGAAGTAGCTCATGAATTTGACTTGAAGTCTTTATAGATATGAAGTTTGAAAAGAAAGATCTACATTGGGCCAGCCTTTCCTAAATGCCCAAATCTGTTTCAGAGGTCTGCAAGAGGAGATTAGAAGGCTCAGATCTCATAGAACAGATCACCATCACTTTGCTTAGTGAATGAAAATGGAAGGTTCAGGGGTTTTTTGTTAGTATGAGAACACTAACATGGCATGACATTATAATATTTACGGGTAGTAACAGTAGTAAGCTGATCATCGTCATAAAAAATTAATTATGAAATGTACAATTCCTGAAGGAACAAAAAGCTGATACACAACCATTCTGAGAAGGCAAAAAGGTACCGGAGTATCCCACTCTGACAGACTGTGCACATTAGCCACTTACTAACAGACAAAATATGTGATATTTTCATTGTAATTGAGATTGCTTAGCCAGGTTTCAACACAGCATGGACTGCAAGCTAACTTTAAAAGTTTCTAGACAGCCAAGTAGACTTTTAAGAGTTTTTGAGTGACTCGTTCTTGGAGCTAAATATGAGAAATTGTGAATATATTTGCTTTATGTACTACTGCTTGTACTTGAGGAGTCCAGACTTTCTTCTCATATTCTTTTATCTTAATATAGCCTATGGCTGTTCTTTGGGGCTCTGTAAAGGTAGATCAGTTAAAGCCTTTTTGAAGCCAGACAACTGTTCTGAATTGCAAGCTACTGATTCAGTCCTGGTTTTAAGATTTTTCAACTCTCCTGTCTTAGTGATGATAAACATGGTTGCGTGTATTTGAGTAGCTAAACCTGAAATTCTTTCATTTTGACTTTTCACTAAGCATCTGTTTTAGCAGTGCTTTTTCCTGTGCATTAAGCTCTAGCCCTGTGCATTTTTAGCACTTTAAGTGTAGTCAATAAAAAGTAAACATCACTAGAAGCTCTTAATTGTTATTTCATAACCCTATCATCAACTCTGTCCTCCCTCTTGTCTTATCACAAGCATAGACTTAGGAACAACATTGCTAAAGTCCTTGAATTCTATTTGGGTAGTTATTCTTCCTCTGTGAAGAAATGGATTCCTAAATTTGTTGCAGGTTCGTTTCTTTTTCCATTTGCTTCTCCTGCATCTTCCCTAAAAGAAAATAGGAACATCAGTGTATTCCATAGTGAACTATAAATAAATATATTAAGTTTGGTTTATGTTAAAATAAATTGCATTCTGTGTTTAGTTTAAACCCTTAATGCTGTGGGATATGGGAATCATGAGGCAGGGGACATACTAGCATAGGCACTAACTTTTTGTTAATTACCAGATTAATTCTTTATTGATTTGTACCAGCTTCAGAAGAATGAGGTCTTGTATGGTCCTCACTCATTACTGGAAACCACACATCAGTGTGGTGGATCATTAGTTACTTTCTTTCCTTAAAGCATAATTTAACATTTTTCTATGATGAGCAGTTTGTGTTTCTTTAACACTGCTGAGTCTTTCTTGCAGCCCATGTCAAGGATTGAACTTCCCAAATTATGTATTTCAGACATTAAGAAAGAAAGGACTTAATGGCTGTGACAGTCCAGACCCTGATGCAGATGATTCAGTAGGTCACAGCCCTGAGTCCGAGGACAAGTACAGAAAACTTAATGAAGATATTGATCTAATGATCAGCAGGCAAAGATTATGTGTAAGTACTCTGAGCTACTTTTCATTTTTTTTACTTTCTGATATTTCTCTGAATCTGGCAGGCATTGCACAAGAAAGAAAACAAAGCTTGTGAAAGCCCTGATCCTGACTCCTCTTATGCTCTCACCCCACGCACTGAAGAAAAATACAAAAAAATTAATGAAGAATTTGATAATATGATCAAGAGCCATAAAATACCTGTAAGTACCAAAGGTTAGATGGCTGTCTGCTGATAACTGACGCAGTAACAAATCATAACCCTTTCAGTTCTGGCTTCTTAAGGAAATAAATTCAGCTAGAAAGAGGCTTTAATAGCCAAATATATAACTAAGCACTGTGGTGAGAAAATTTCACACGGCATATTTTTCTTTCAAGTCTCTAACTCTGACACACAGATGAAGCCTATTATGGGTGAAACCTACAGAAGGAAGTGAAATATATACATATGAACTATAGTCACTTAATTTACAGAAGTGTTTTACTACACCACTTGCCAAAATTATACTTAAAAAATAACAGTGGAAATTTTTCTCTGTGGACAGGCTAACAAATTGACAGAATACTTTCTGTGGCAATATAGAAAAAACAATGTAAAACTGAAATTGCTTTATATATAGTAATTAGTGTGTTTAGTATGTGTAACTTCAATTCTTCATTGTTTCTGCTAAATTCAGTTGCAGCACTGAAGGGTTACAGCTTCTTGCTCGCTGCAGAGAAACAGAGTGCATGAGAGCCTCATGGCAGGTCTCAGACTTGTTTGTGAGTTGGAGTGATTTTATAGCTTTATCAGAGAATTTGCTTTGACCTCATCAGCATTATTTTAATGCTTTAGCATGAGCTAAATTTTTATTTAACCGAGTCAAAATTTCTAACAATCAGTCATATGCCTTGCCAGATATCTAAGAGAAATAACTCTGCATGTCCTATTTGTTTTGCACGAGACATACAAAGGATGAATTATTTGTCATTATGTTTAATATTACATTTTTAAAGATGACAAATATGGAAGTTTGGAAGTTATATTTGATTGGTATTCCTAATGTCTGTGGAAAGCAAAGTAGGAAACCAAATATTTGCATAGACCTAAAGAAGCATTTGAATTTGCATAGATAACTTCTTATTTCGAAAAGACAAGAAAAAGAGATAATTTGTATGTGTTCATTTGTCATTCCCATACAAAGGTATCATGGTTACCTACCAGAAATGTTGTCTGGATACCCAGAATGCACAGTGTCTTGTGTACTGTTAGTCAATTGCACATACAAAATCTGATAACTAAGATGAGGATACTTCTTAAGGAGGCTCAGATTCTGTCTCAAGCACTCTTAAGTGTTTCTGTTTCTCTTTCTATTAAGTCTCAGCAGAAGGATTTTTCACTCACGGTAATTAAAATTTGAAGAAGTTCTTACATCAGGCAAAACTATTTTGGAAAAATATAAGAACACTAAATAATACTTTCCCAGAGACTAGAAAAGCACCAAATTTGATAAAGTAATATATAAAATGAAAGATGAAGGGTACCAAACATGTATGTAGAATCTCAGGGAGGAATACAGAACTATCCCATTTTTTTTTACCTCCCTTTTTATTTGCTTCCTTTGGAAAGCTATTTTTCTCAGAACAAAAAAGCTCTAAAGCTGTCACTATTAATTTGGTTTCTCAGGATACAACTCAGCTTGACAAGTGATGACTGCAGTATTTAGGTAGACTGTTATAAGCCAAACTGCTTAACCCTTTTTCACATCAAAATCTCACCAATTGTCACTCTTTCATGCTGTTTCTCTTTCAAGGATGACTTGGCTTTTTCAAATCAAACTGACAGAATTTTCATCAAGCTACTTTTCTGCCTTAAAAATATATTTGGAATGATCCTTCAGAACATCTATTAATCTCATGCTACTTGTTTCTTTTCTTTCCTAACAAAACAGGTCATATAACAGGTTATAATCATCTGAAATCTTAAGACATTAAAAAAAACCTAGGAAAAAAACTTCATTCCCATAGTAGTGAGTTCTATTTCTTTCTTTACCTCCATAAGCATTTGGAAAATTGTCTTTTCTGTAAAGTGAGGAAATGTATAAGATTTAGAAACCAGACAGTTAATCTGAGCATGGTACATCAGTTTTGTTTTCCCAAAATCAATGGAATTTCACTCCAATTGCTTTCATTTAATATAACTTTTTGATGTCAAATATAGTCCTACTTCAGGAATTAATTGGTGATTCCCACCTTTCAGGAGGTGATGAGGTGCAGTGTATTAATCTTTTTGTGCAATTACTTCAGAGACACTTCAGAAATATAGAACAGCAAAATGTTAGCATTTTTTCATGTAAGACAGAGTAGTCATCCTCTGACTACATCACAAGCTGATCTCAGGGCCTCTGTCATCCATCCAAGCTGCTTACCACAATAGGAAGAAACAGTACATATTCTCTGGTAATGTAATAGAAACTCCTTCTCTTGGCATATGCTGAGATGCAATGGGCAAGATCAAGATCACAACTTATACTTAATGTAAATTTGTAACTATCTGGTTTTATATATAAATATTATGTATTGTATAAAGTAATATCCTTAACTGGACAAATCAGAATAACTAAGACAGGGAGGATATATTCATTTACTTGTGATTATCAAAGGTAGCCAAGAAAATTGGGGAGAAGAAAGCAAAATTAATAATAAAGTCACTAAGTCTCTAAATCACTACTTACAGAATATATAAAAAAATGCATTGCCTCTGCCTGGTTTTGGAACATAAAAAAGTTGCTGCCAAATAAAAACAACATTGGCTTTTGTTCCTAACAGCTAAGCCCAATAATGTTTCCTCAGATAATTTTCTGAGGATAAGTATTCATATTGTTCTAAACCATCTGATAAAAATTAGACACATATTTGTAAATTCGTAAGAATGATGAAAGCAGAGGAGACAGAAATAGCCCACTAGAAGGAAGCTATAAGCATCTCTGTCTCTAAATAAATGAAGGCCTCATTGAACACGGGGAGATAAAACCAATACTCAACACAGAATGTTTGGCCTATTAAGTTCCAAGGAGGTTAAGTGTCCAACACTTTGTTTGGCAACATGTATCATAACATGTGGAGTGAGCATCCAACACTGTGTGCTGTACACTGGCAGTATCGTCTCTGGTGAGCCATCTGCCCTCTTTGGCAGTGGTGTCCAAAGGAGAAAAGACAAAGGAAGGGGGAAAATTAGGCAAAATGTGGCAAACTTTATACACATGACAGTGTTGACTTTGTCTATATTAGAATTAGCAAAAAAAGCAGAAAACATACTAAAGCAGCATGAAGTGTGCTTATCTCTGAGGTGAATTTTTTGAACAGTCCCCATCGGGCTTTTGGTACCTTTTGATGCCAAATAACATTCTCCCAGACAATTTCTTCATTTCATTTGGTTGTTAGTCCAGGCCAGGTACAATTCTCAGTTGTCGGTCTACATGTAGTCATAGATTTTTTGAAGGTGAGAAAGCTTAATGGTATGGACATGAATTGTTCTGTGGCCTCACATGGCCTCAGTTCCTCCCTAGCTCCTATTAATATATATATATATTACAAAAGTTCATCAGAAACTTTAAGGTCCATCAGGCTGAAATGGAATCAATATGAACCATGGGGAATCTGCAGGACATTGCAGTTCTTTGTGAGGAATTTGTAACACTAATAAAGTTAGACAGAGATCTAGAGAACTGTACCTAGAGATGTAGTATTTAATACTGATGTTTATCCAGCCAAACTTCTCTAACTTTTGACTGTGGTGAAGAAATAAAAACTACTGTATTTCAGATATAGTATATTGTGCTGAAAAACAGAGAGTAAACTAACTTTGCCCTTATAAAATTGCCTATGAAGTGCTCTGTAACCAGATGTAAGTTGATCCTAATAGTTGGTAAAATGACAAAAATTAGACTTTTCATAAGGAAATTAAATAATTCAACTACTTTAAAAAATACTTTTTAAATGGCAAAATGAAAGCTAAGTAACAGTTTCACTTGACAAGGGAGACTGACAGCTTAGGAGCTACCAAGATTGGAGCTCTTTTGTACAAATGTAGAAAAAGAAGAATCTTGAACAGTTTGGTTTGTACATGGAAGGAAGAACATAGTAGTTAAAAGAAACAAACTTTTAGAATTCTGGCAAGACCTTCTGTTTTGCATTTGTACAGGTGTTTAAGTTTAGATAACAGAAATTTAGATTAGGAAAAGATATTAGGAAAATAGAGGCAATGATAGTCTCTACCCAGACTCAGAAGTAGACTTCATAGGTCTTGTGACAAAGGGTGACAAAAACTTTATGCAGTGTTCTCTTGATGATGACAGTCAATGCAAGATGGACTGATACTCAAGCAGGCAGGTCCACAGGCTCAAAGCCACCAGGTAGAGAGAACTCCATTGCAGCCATGTATGTTGCAATAATCAGAAACTTCATGTTGGCTTATTCATGTCTCACATCAGGCTGTAATTGGGACTTAAACATGGAGAGCTCAAACAATGACTTCAAATTCTACAAACAGTCATGTGCTTCTGACTAATATGGGATTTAGGAATGTTTTGGGTCCTTCTGTGGCCAATAAAAAGAATTACTTGCTTCAAAACATATCTTCAAGCTGATCAAATGTTTCAGATTATGCTATGTGACTCTATTTCCAAAGAGCTTAGACCTGAGTCATAAGGGTGCAGATTACATGTAGATTCTTAAATCTGTAGATTAGATGTGGAACATGTGGATTCCCAAAACACCTCACCTTCCTTTCCTTCCTCTACGTAAATCAATCAGCTGTATGAAAAATACAGCCATGGGAGTGCATTTCATCTTCTCAGCAAAAGGAAGGAAATTCCCATGTCCCCCCAGGATGGGGAGCAATGCCAGCAGGTTCATCTACTCAACTACTGTTGCTATGGTCATCTCTCAAAAAAAGGAGAGGGTATCAGAGCTAAATTAACACTTCAAAATAGTTCAAAGGCATTTGTATAGAGTATCCTTAACATGATACCCTGAAAATCTTGCTCTTTGTGCTTAGGCAAAATAATTCCTCTATATTTAGACTAACATTTTCTCTGCCCCTAGAGAGGACCAAGAAAGAAAAAAAAAAAACAGCCCTAAGAGATAACTGTAATTTGATGGATAGTGTTGTAATACAGAGGGCATAGAGACATGGGTGACACAAGGTCAGGGTGCCTCAGTTGACCGATAAGCAGTTGATATGTCCCGCTCTCCTCCTAGGTCCTTGAAGATATACCAGTACTATCAGCTGCCAACAATAAAATTAAAACCTTTAATTTCCTCCCTTGGAATATGTCTACTTCAAAAAAAAATTTATGTGTTTAAGCTCTTTTTTGAAGTATATAAGATTGTAAATGTTAGAAATCTTGCAAATTGAGGGGTACTTGGCCTGTATTCACATATTGAATATTTAAAATGCTGTCAGGTAATTCTGAAAAAGTTTTTCTGATCAAAAAGGCAAGAAAATAATTTTTAAAGCAAATAAATTAAATGCAGATTTCTAATGTAGTTGTAACTTTTATAGAAATTCAAGCAACTGCTACCCAAGGAACCCCAACCAACAAACTCACAACCA
This sequence comes from Zonotrichia leucophrys gambelii, assembly GCF_028769735.1. Taxonomy (NCBI): domain Eukaryota; kingdom Metazoa; phylum Chordata; class Aves; order Passeriformes; family Passerellidae; genus Zonotrichia; species Zonotrichia leucophrys. The sequence continues at coordinate 19,106,554 of NC_088200.1, read as the reverse complement.
GCCAAGGAAACCTGAATTGAGCTTCCTAGAAGCAAAATGAGATATGCATCTCCTCACAACCTCTGTTGTACCACACCTCTGTTAATGTGGTACATTATTTGCCTTTTTGTTTTTTAAAGCATTCTTGCAAAGGGAAGTAGCTCAGCAGGAGGTCTTGCCATTAGGTAGGAAAATAGGATAATGAAAAGGCATCACTAAACACCACCGCCATCCCCCAAAAAATTGCCCACAAAGACTAGTGTGTACCTAAATTTCTTCTAATTGATAGCTGTCCCTGCAGAGAACTTAATTTTTTTAAGCCCTTTCAAGCTAAGATAGAAACTCATTTTAAAAATTATTTACTGTATTGGTGTCTTTTATGTGACTTGGGATTTGGGATCATTCTGGTTGCTAAAGAAACACAAGCTGAAATTAGAGCCTTGCCTTTTATATTCTATCCCTTCCAATTTTTTTCCATGTGATGAAGTCACCATCGTCATGTAACTTTGATCTTGCAGTAATCTATGACACTAGATTAAGGTGGCAAGTGAACAATTAGGACTTCAAAGAATGAAAGAAATAGAAAATCATGCTGCATGAGACAGAGGTTTGTTTTAAACAACAAAAAAAGTAGAAAAAAACAAAAAATTCTTTCCACCTCTTATGAAATAAATGTGCAAACTTCTTTAAAGGAAGATGGAATCATTACTTGAAAAATCATATTTAAAAGACTTGGTAATTGTTTTGATACTCTTCTCTTGAGTCTTAGAGGAAGGGGGTAAGTACAAATATTTTAATCACCAAGTACAAAATATTTGAACTAAATATAGAGCAACTGCACTTAAAGGCTGTTTCAGTTTTGTATTATTCTCTTATTTGTTTTCCATTTTTGTTTGTACAGGCTGTTCCACCACCAAACTTTGAGATGCCAGTTTCTATCCCAGTGTCCAGCCACAACAGTTTGGTATACAGTAACCCAGTCAGCTCACTGGGAAACCCCAACCTGTTACCACTGGCTCATCCTTCTTTGCAAAGGAATAGCATGTCTCCTGGTGTGACACATCGGCCTCCAAGTGCAGGTAACACAGGTAGGCTCTGTTCAATCCCATTCCTTCAAATGCTCTGCTCTCAGCTCCTTGGGTCACTTTAAATTGTACCCCAAGAAAAAAGAACTCTCTTTTTAACAGTCACAAGAGCTTGTCCAAAATTGCTGTGTCAAAAAATCAAGAGAAAAAAAAAAACCACCAGCAAAAAGCTCATAAAAACCATAAAAACAAAACAAAACAAAACAAAACAAAACAAAAACAAAAAAACAAAGGAAATCAGTGAAGTCAATAAAGTCAATAAAGGACAGAAGGGCAGACAGCATGCTTTTTCCTAAAAAGACAGCTTATCTACGTAATTCATGCAAGAGCTCATTACAACATAAAGCAGGGAAGGAAATGTAGCCAATGCAAAAACATTGAAGTAAATCAGTACATTCATTACTTAAATAATCAATCTACATCCTAAATGAAGAATTTATTTTTATTGATTCATTCATAAGCTCCTTGATGGGTTAATGTTAGTTGTGCTCTGTACTTCAGTGCTTTACATAGCAAGGGGTTGTAGTTTGTTCTGGCGATGATGAGAGCTCATCTCTGATGAGGGTAAGTGGGGATTAGGTTGTTTCAATCTGTCTGCCTCCGGCAACATCAAGATCTTGAAGTATACCAGGTTCAAAGAACCATTTGAGGTCTCCAAGTGCTAAGAGAAGTTTTAAAAATCGTTAGTGTGAATGTCTGTGAAAGGCTGAGGAAATTAAAATCTATGTATATGTATTTATTCTGAGTTACATTCTTCTCCAGGAATCTTCAGCCTCTTCCTCCCAGTCCTTTCCTTTTCTGACTAGCATTCAACTAAAGATAGTTTTCAAATGAAGGAGTACTATACATATCTTTTAAACATAATTTTTCACATGCTGTGGAAGCATGAAACTAAAATAAGGAAATTATGGGTACTCTGTATTTTGTTTGTCCTTGAAAGGCAAGTGTCTTATACAGGTAACATTAAACACCATGATTTCATAATTATGGGCCTGATTCAACTGCGTGTTGAAGTCAGAGGAAAGAAATGATGGGTGCTACAACAGGGTGATTGAAAGTAGAGAAAGTATTTTGAATGTTTGAGTGTTGTAATTTATTGTGCTCATTTACATTTCATTTCAAACCCCTAGGTGGCCTGATGGGTGGGGACCTTGCAACCGGTGCAGGCACCAGTGCAGGTAAAGAGAGGAGAATTTATATTTGTTTTTCCAAGTGAATAAAGCTCAAACTTTAAAACTCAGAAGCTGAGTACTAAAATAGCTCCCTTTTGGAGAGGGGATAGTAAAAATCCATTAGCAATTTTTAATTCGCTCAGCTAGGTTGTGGAGCATTCACTGATATTTGTGCTTCTCTTATTAGTAGAAAGAGACTTGTTTTCCAGCAGCATCAAAAGTCTTGCAACTCAATAAATTCCACAGAAACAAGTGGTTGATTTCCTTCACGTTACCCTTTCCATAAAAACTGTTGGGTACATTGCTTTGCCTTGTTCAAAAAACACTCCTGGTGGAGTCAGCGTGAGAAACTTTGATCCTTTTTGCATCCTGGGAAAGTCTGCCATTGACTTGAGTGGAATTGGGGCTTCATTTTATTAATTTAAGCTTGAATAAAGATTTTAATTGTGAGTTGTTCATTGTACCTCAATGTACTGTGTGTAAACCCTGCTCTTAAGACATCTCTGGTCAGCAAAAATTTCAAACCCCTGCTCTTAAGACCTTTACTAGTCAGCAAAATGTGCTAGCATTTACTTAAATAATTAGTAATGAACTTCAGCTTTGCCATATGTATCTGCTTAACTGCTTAACTGCTTTGATACACAACAGGTAAAGGATTTTCAAAATACCCAGGCAGAGAAAAAGATAAGCCATTTAGTCCTGCTCCCTTAGAACTACCAAGAACTGTACTCGCTGAGATCTGTGGTATCAAGGCAATGTTGTCAGAGTAGTCCCCTTTGCTCAGTAAACTCAGTGATTTGTTAGCAATATCAGCAATGTTGCATTATGACAAATACAGATTACAAAAGACAATGGCAAAGTTACTTTTTCTGTTTGAGAACATGTATGTTCATTGAAAACAAATGAGTGGTAAAGCATGATATTTTGCTGGAGTAACTGCTCTCAGGGAGAATTGTATGGAGAAATCGTTGGAAGATCCATTTTGTGCACCATAAATCAAAGCTGATATAAATGGCAATTCCAATATTTTCTTTTAAAATCACTTATAAAGAAATTTTTTATATAATGTTTTAGGATTTTTCTCCCTAGTCCTTTCTCAGCCTGAATTAGGGATCTCCACTCCCCTTTTATTTTCACATATAGATGAGTCACAGATATTTGTGTGTTGCATTAAGAGCACAATTAGAATTGCACAGCCCTGTACCAGAAAGGCAGTTTCTGGTACATATACTAAAGCTTTAGGGAGTCATTTTGTGCTAATTTTAGAGTAGGGAAGGCAGACCATTGAAACTTCACTATAAGTCTCCTTTGTTCTCAAAAAAAAAATTGTGACAGAAAATTATAGTTTTGTTCATTGTCCCCTGTTAACCTCTGAAACAGAGCTAAAGAAATATTCATTCTGCAGTGTTAACATTTCATCTTACTTTTAAGCTTGATCAGAACTTCAGGAACAGCAGTAAAGGGATGGACATAGGAATTATCTTCTTATTAAGGGGCTCCCTCTCCTGGCTCAATTAGAAATATCATCACCTCATTACTAGTCTCCCATTCCTTTAAATAGATGCTGAAAAGCAGTTAGTAGAGAAAGCAGTGTGTTATTTTAAAAGAGGGACATACTAAAATAAAAATTCATCTGCATGTGCGTTTCTGTTAATAATCCTTGGTCTTAATAAAATCTGTGTATCACTACACCAGCTGAAAATTTATATTCTTTCTAAATATGTGGATTTTTGGAAATATATTAAAAACATATTTAAGCATAGGAAGACAATGGTTTGATCAAATAAAAAATTAAGGACGTAATCAAAAATTAAGGACTTGCATTAAGCCCTCAAGCAATGCAATTTTGGAGTAAACAATTTATTTGAGGGGAATATATATAAGGAACATTGCTAAGACTACATCATAAATATTTAATTACAGGAATAGTCTTTGTTCTTTATTGGAAAATAAAAGTTTTAAATGTCATTAAAGAAATGCTTTCTAAATCTCTTTAAAGTAGAACAATAGGAAGAATTAGATAAAGGGCTGTAGGAGGATGGAACGGTCGCTATAAGGTTCAATCCTCTGTCTTAGTTGTATCATTCTACAGTGGCACTATTTTGGACAGTCATCTTTCTTTAAGGTGAAGAATTAACATCAAAAGTTCTCTTTTTTCATCATTTTTCACAAGAAACAAAAACCTGTGTGTTTTCTTCCATCTGGCATCTCAGAAGCTGGTGGCATGATCATCTTTGGTTTCGTATTTCTGGCCAAATTAGAACCTTCTGTATTTGCATTTTTCCACAATGTGAAAAAATAGCATATATTCAAAATAATATACTCCAAGGAAAAGAGTCTAAATAGTTTCATTTCTGCCACTATAAAATGAAACTACTTTTTGTTACTAGCACCAGACCTCAGTTTGTGCATTACTTCAATAAATTGCACCAAAATAAATTTCATTATTACTGCAATACCAGAAATGGAAAATGATTATTTAAGACAGTGTTTAAAGAAGTTTTTTTTTCATTGGTTTGGATTATTTCAAGTAGTAACCCTGGAATCATCCACAATTTACCTTGGGAGTTAACCTAAGACATAAATATAACTTAGTAAGCTGACAACTTCTTTATTATATTACACAACTAATTACTATGTATAGTATTTTTAAGGTAAACCAAGGTTGTCTCAGATTTGTAAGAGTAAATTTGTTCTCAGCTAAACACTGATTGAGTAGTTTCTATCACATGATAGTAGCAAATGCCTACAAAATTGATCTTCACATTCTGTATCATTGCTAAATTACAAATACAGCAATGTCTTTGGCACTGTTCTCTCAAAACAGAGCCTTTTGATTGAAAGACAGAACAAGCACTTTTTGAACCCTAATAGACATACTCTAAATCCATTTTCATTTACTGCATAACTAATATGAAGGCTAAGTGATGTGTCTACCTGTTTACATAATAGACTACGTGAAGTTCTTTTAATTTTAACAGACTGTAGTCTTTAACAAAACCTCTTAAAGGCAACGTGAACACAAATAAGTGCCTGTGAAGTTTTAGTACTGTCAAATATCTTAACTCAATTTTTTCTTCAGTGGCTTATTCTTTATGTTGAAAGTTTGATAGAAAACTAATTTTTTTCAATAGTTTTAAAGCTTTAAAATAGAACAGTATTGGGGGATGTCTTTCTTTGCATCTCTAGTTTGAACTTTTGATTTTCGAAGTGAGTTCTCCTTTTAGACTGGGTTCTGTTTTTCCTTTGGTATGGCTTTCAGAGAAAGACATTTTGTATTTCGTAATAAAGTTTTCCTTTTAATGGAATGAGCCAATTTAAATCAGCGGCATTTCTATAGACTTAAAACAACTGTAAATAATATAATCAAAGGAAAATTCCCATCTCAATTTTTAAATCCACAACAGGTATAATAAAATATATACCTATTTCAGCTGTTTATTTCTGCATATCTGTAATGTTTGTTTCTCTATTCAGTTTCTGCACTGCCCCCAACTTGACATTAATATTAAACTAAAGGAGGAAGTTATTCAAAAGTTTTTGAGGTTCTACAAATGCTGTCAGAGCACTTGCTGTCTTTCAGTCTAACATCTTCAAACTACCTTTAAATCAGATATTAAAAAGTGCTAGAAACTGAATAGATCAGCATTGCATTTTGAAAATTTTATCCCATGTTTTTAATAACCAAATCCTATATTTATCTATGAATTTGCAGCAAGTAATTTCCTTCTGGAAATTAGCCACATGTAATTAGCCTCAACAATTGCCTTCTCATCTTCTGAAGGCTGAGGTCCTGAAGTGCCAGCCAGTATCATAATTTTCTAGTGCTTTCATTTTCCTTTCCTAGGTGGTATACTGACTGTGGGTGAATATATTATATATTCTGCTAGTATTTCAAGCCACATGGGAATATGTGTAATAGTAGAAATTTTTAAGTTATATTCCCTCAGGGTAGAGGCAATCTGGACGGTATATCCTCAAAGAGTGGTTTAGTAAAAAGATGTGCACTCTGCCCAATTCAGCTGATCAGCAGTACCAAAACTAAGCAATGATTTCAAAGACATCTAGCTGCATTAAAGACTTTTGGAACTATAAATATAAGTAAACAAACAAATTCCATTTTTTTAAAGAAATTGAAATGTTACATAAATATTCTTCACTCTACCCTGAAATCATGCTTGATATAGTCAAGAGAAGGTGATTCTTAGACTTCAAGTGTGAAATATGTAAATAAATGAGCTTGGAGAATTATTTCTCAAACCACAGTTTATGGGCAGCCTATTAGTAAGACAATAACTGGCTTTGCCACAGAGAGCGTGATAAATTGTTGTCTGTCCCTTATTACTTGATGAGTGCAATAATCCACAGACTTCTGGCCCAGAGACTAGGCAAAATGTGGTACAGAAGTAAAAAACAGTTCCTGTCCAAGGAATCTCATAGCACAAAAGAAAGGACATAGTCATTCATAACAAACTTTGTGATGCAGTAGAGCCAAATCCAAACAATTAGAATTCAAAAATTGGCAGGTTGACTTAAAACCATGGAATGGGATAAGAAACTAAAAATGTGATTGCTCTGGTTTTCCTTCTACTTGTGTTACACCTTTAAGTGTTCCTCTTCCAAAGTTTTTTCCACATAAGAATATATAGCTATTTACCTAGACATGAATACATGGATGGATGGATGGATGGATGGATGGATGGATGGATGGATGGATGGATGGATGGATAGATACTTTTTTCCCTTCATTGTTTTAAGGGAAGTACCTACAGGTAGGAGATTTTGTCAAAGCTAGCAGAACACTAAAACTTTTTGACAAGGTCTAATATATAGTATGAAAGAAATAGTCTTTCTACTGAATTTCATATCTATGTAGGCAGTCAACACATGCCTTTCCATCTCTAATTCCAAGTAACAAATAACACACGGAAGTCATTATCACTGAAACTTTGAGAATAAGCCTGAAAGGCTAGATGCTGCTCTTTGTATAAAAAAATTTCTAAAATCTTGCAGTGAGTGTCATATACAAAGGTTGTCTCTCTTCAGCTAACTCATGTGACCTCTTACCAAAGCGGAGATCAATGCAAGCCCACTCTCAGTAGACTTCAATGAAAATCTGTAAAAATTTGGCCTTTATTAGGCTTCTACCTGATGTGTAAGTGTTGAATTAGTAATACATTTAGTTAGTCTCTGTCTCTAATAACAATGTCTCAATATTTGTTTTTTATAAAAAGACAGCTTGAAAGGTTTGGAAAGGAAAGAGCCCTAAGTTCGCATGTAATGAACAGTTGAATGAGTCATACAAACTTGTTCTTTGTAAATGAGATCTTAAAGACAGGCATGGTTGACTTCCTTTATTACAAGAAGCTTCAAATGTTCCTCAAGACTAATTTGTGTTCTTTAGATAAAATCCCTTTCCAAATGAAGTCTCGGGGAATTTTATGCTCTTTTAAAATGAGACAGGGATTTCACTGTTTTTTCTGTCTGCATTCTTACTCACTAAGACACAACTTCTGTTGCACACTGCAGTACATATTCTTGTTCAAATTCATAAAATAGAAGAAGGCATTGTAAATTAGAAAATGTCTGTATTTCATGCCTGTCCTGAGTCCTGAAAGCTGATGCCTCTTGGAGCTGAACTGGAGAAAGGACTTTGCTGTGACAAAGAAAACAAGAAATGCTTTTTACCTCCTGAAGTTGTGACTGCAGCCCCACACAAAAGTTCCTGTCAGTATTAAGTTAACATGACCCCTGCCCTTTAACTTGTGATCCACCAATTAAGATATTGAATCCAATGATTCCCTTTGTCTTCCAAACCTCTTACAATTTCATTTTTCCTGTACTAACAGTTGGAGCAGTCTCATAGTAATAGCTAAAGGAGACAGGGATGGGTTAGGTAACTTTTCAAATAAGGCATCCTGTTTATAATTGGAATTATACTTGTCTTGAAATATTTTTCACTGTAAATCAGTTTCCTCAAATGATAATTGATTTCAAGCAGCCCAGAAAGGAAATAATTTGTCATCAACAAATAATTTGTTAAAAGCAGATGATTGACAAAGGGGTCATGGCTTCAAACTGAAACAGGGCAGATTTAGATTAGGCATTCACTACGAATTATTGACTGAGGATTGTAAGGCTCTGGCACAGGCTGGCCAGAGAGGCTGTGAGTGCCCCATTTCTGGACATGCTCAAGGCCACCCTGGATGGAGTTTTGAGTAACTTCTAGCAAAAGGTGTCCCTGCCCTTAGCAGTGGGTTTTGATCTGAGTATTTTAACGTTTTTTCTAATCCAAGCCATTCTGTGATTCTGTGTCATGATTCCTCAAAAGTCTCTTTCTGGCAGTCAAAAGAGATAAGTTCTCTCTTCTTCCCAGGAATGTATTTTTCTCCTATATATCTTCAGAAAGTAGTATATTTTTCAGCAATATAGTTTTCTCTTTGACATAAGTCACATTTTGGTGTTGCTTTCTTTTTCTCAATTTTCACAATGTTGAAACAACGCATACTAAAAAAAAAACCAAACTTCTCTTTTTTGCATAAACAGGGCTAGAATGGACTAGAGGGACTAAAGAGGACTAGAATTTCAACTACTGTACTTATAAGACCATGGTTAAGTCCTGAAAACATATTTAGGGTAGATGGTTATCTCAGATCTCAGGGGAAGGCCACATGTGAGCTGTTCACATGCTAGGAGATCAGGGCTATACCAGTAAGTCGGAGATCTAAGCAAAATATTTTGGGAAAGCTGTAATGCAAGCTAAGTTTCAGACAACCACCTCATCACTAATAGGAGAGGCACTGACCACTCCTATTAGACTACACATTAGTGTGGAAGACTAGTGCATTCCTAGTGCAGAACATGGACTTAACATTTGCAAATGTCAAGTGAGAGTGAGGAGGAAGCACTATGCAAGGTCAGGGACATTGCACTGTGCTATATCCTCATGGCAGTGCATACAAGACCAGTGCTAGGGGCAGGACACCTGTTTTACCATGGTAAGAGCCATGATCTCTAATCACTGGGGTTTGGACCTTACAAAACTGTGACAGAAAGAATATATTCCTGTTGCTCATAGAACAGTGCCCATGTGTTTAAACTACAGACATGTAATATTTATAAAACACAAAACTGAAGACCACTGTATAAATAAGTGATTTTTCTCAATGTTCAACTTAGTCACTGTTTTGATTAGCTGAAGCTTCAATCAAAACAAGATAATGCGGAATATAAAGGTTCTGGAAAGAGCATAACTATTGATAAAGGTGTTAGAACTAAATAGTGGAAAGGGAAATAAATTAATCAATACAATCAGAAGTAAAGATATCAGAAACACAGTGTTTCTGCATGAAAGTTGTATGATCTGAGATTCCTGATATGAGATGCCATTAAATAATTATGAAAGCAGATAATAAGATTCTATGATTGGACATTAGATTATAAGCATCCTGGCAATAATAATTGTAGTGCAAGACTGAAAAATCACAAACAGGACCTTAACTTGGATCATCTATTGCTCCATTTCTTCGCTGGGGAAAAGAAAAAGAAAAAGAAGAGAAAAGAAGAGAAGAGAAGAGAAGAGAAGAGAAGAGAAGAGAAGAGAAGAGAAGAGAAGAGAAGAGAAGAGAAGAGAAGAGAAGAGAAGAGAAGAGAAGAGAAGAGAAGAGAGAGAAGAGAAGAGAAGAGAAGAGAAGAGAAGAGAAGAGAAGAGAAGAGAAGAGAAGAGAAGAGAAGAGAAGAGAAGAGAAGAGAAGAGAAATAAGAAAGGAAAGGAAAGGAAAGGAAAGAAAGAAAAGAAAAGAAAAGAAAAGAAAAGAAAAGAAAAGAAAAGAAAAGAAAAGAAAAGAAAAGAAAAGAAAAGAAAAGAAAAGAAAAGAAAAGAAAAGAAAAGAAAAGAAAAGAAAAGAAAAGAAAAGAAAAGAAGAAAAGAAAAGAAAAGAAAAGAGAAAAAAGAAAAGAAGGAGTAGGGATGATCATCCTTGAAGAAGAAAGCACATTCCCCCTTCTCTAAGTGTATAACTTACCACAGACCCTCATTGTGAATGACAAACACCCCTCTTTCCAAGGATTGCAAGGAGGGAGTCCATGTGATGAAATATCTGCCTGCCACTTGGGAGGACTAATTGCAATTAAAAATTGTTTTGAAGGGTTTCTCAGAGTTGCTTGTGTGGGTAGCCACAGGCTAATTCAAAAAGTCAGGTGCCAGCTTTACTTTTTTTTTTTAAAGGTATTTTTTTTAAGGTAGAAACATTTAAGTACAGCTCTTATTATAGCAATAAAATATATCCACAGTGTTAGCTTGCCATGCATTTGACTCAGCAGTGAAGTGTTTGCATGAGGTGTGATGCACAAGTTAGTTTTTTGTTCTCATGGTCTTTCCAACACACAGGACAACTGCAGTGCCATCAGAGCCTTTTTCATCTTTTTAAACTTAAAGAGCAAGTTCCCATTGACAGTTATAGAACCTGCATGGCAAGAATGGGTGAGTTAAAGAGAGATGGCTCAGACCTCTGTTAATGTAGAAAACTCTACCGTATATTTATATTATTTCTAAAAGTGGTTAGTTTTAAAACTAACAAAGAGTCATTGAGATAGTTTTCTTCTTATTCTCCTCCCATTCTTCCAAAAGTCTGTATGTTCTCTGAACTGTCATCCTGTTTCAGCCCTCCCAAAAAAGTAGCTGATAGTTTCACAGGATGTTTGAGAATTCTTCCACATGAAGTTATTCGGTTTTTTAATACCACATCTGTATGAGTTGACTCCCCACAATTCAGTTGAGAAGGTCCATTAGTTGAATGTAGTGGGAATGGGCAGCTATTTAAAAGTGAAGATTTCCTTTTTTTCTGGATGAGAGTAGCAGCAGATTGGTTTTCTTCTCCCATTTGCAGTTAGTAACAGTTGTCTGCTGTGAAATGTGACGAGCATGTATGTATATGAGTAAGAATTTTCTTTTTAAAATTATTTTTAGGTGAGCAACAGTACAACTTCCTAGCATTAATTCTTTGTTGTTGGTATCTTTTTATTTTGGGTAATAAACCATAGCCTGTTTCAGTGTTTATGGAAAAAAAAAAAAAAGTAAGAGAGAAAAGGAAATTTTTCATTACCTTTTAATTACTATTAAGAACAATTACCACTCCTTCAGAAAATAGGAAAATAAGCTGAGAAAACAGTAGAAAACTAGATACAAATTTGGCAAAAATTTTTATTGATTCTTTCATACATATGCATATATTTTGAAGTAGAGATAATTTGCAGAATACTTTGCTCTCATGTTTATATATATAATTCTGTATTTAAAATTATTTTTGAGATGCTTGGTGATCAGTCAAAATGTCATATATGTGACATATGCATTTAGTATAACCAAACAGGAAGTAGAAATCCTCCATGAAATCAAATGTATATATTTATCTTGGAAGAAATAAGAAAGTTTTCACAAGTAAAATCATACACTTATTGGAAACTTGAAATGAGCATTAGTATTTATTAAAAATCCTTCAAGAATTTGAAAGTTCATTTTGTGTTAAAATTAATCTCAGGTTCCTAAGAATCTTGTAAATTCTCAGTCAATGTCAGTGAAAAATGAGATATCAAATAAAGGACATACAATTTGTGTATCTTGTTCTTTCTTCCAGTTTAGTTCTTCATAGACTACCATAGAGGATTTTTCATTCAGTATATCTCTATATCTTTGAAATCACAAAAAAAAAGGGGGGAAAAAAGGAACAAGTAGGAACATGACAGTTTCAAATGTTCAAGAAAGTCCCAAAATTTTCCAGTTTTTCAAGACTTCAATACTTTGAATTATTAAAACCATGTTCAAGAATGTTGAGAGATAAGAAAGAGTTACTCTTTTGTCATTTGTGTTGCCTTAACATGTGGAAAGTTTCCTGGCTTAAATGCTCAGTATAAATTTATTGTCCTAACTCTGAGAATATTAAGAATTGCAGCCACTTTGCAACCCCTGTAAACATCAATGACCATCAACTTTAAATGTATTATTGTTACTAATAGGGGATGAAAGGAGAGAAGTAAACTTTGTTCTCTATTCTGTCCTGATTAAGTTTGTGCCCTTCTGGTATCCTTAAAATTTTAAAATTTAAAATTAAAATGCTTAAGACAGTATTACAGGAATTTGTAGCTCAGTTAAAAATGTCGTTTTTTTCATTATTAAATGGATTTTCTTAATAATTATTCTTGATTGAGTATCTATCAGTGCACAAAAATAACTTTTCTGAGTTTTTTGAAAAGTGAAATTAAAGAGGTTAATCATGCAGTTTGTACTCGGACAGAATTCATTCTACAAGTCAATGGCACTTGTGCCTAAATGCAAAATATGAGAGTATGTCCAAGAGGAGTGTTCTGTGCTCAAAAAGCATTTGTGTTTACGTTCTACCAATAAGTCCAAATACAAAGTCTGGCACTGAATTTCATGGCATGGGCTGCTCCACTAGCTTGTCTAGAAATAAGCCCTTTTCTGCATAAAATATTTTTACTCTTACAAGTCAGTGTAACAAACAATACAAGGAAAAATATTTTTTTTTTCTGAAAATTTGTTGATTTTAAAATGTCATAAATTTACAAATTCTGACATACACCCTTTAAAATTTGTGCATCCACTGTTTCTATTTTCACTGTTTTCATTATGCCTTATAGAATGCATTTGTAATGTTTAAAATGTTCTATTCCATAAAAAAAATATGGCTTTTAATCAAATAAAAATGTAAAGCAAACTTGCTTTAAAATCCATCTGGTTTTCATTTTCTTACGATCTATAATCAGGAAATCCATTCATATATGACATATAATTTTTGTGCTTTCAGGTGGATAGCAGAATGAGATATTCCTGCCTATGGTCACATCTAAATTGATAATTGCCCAGGCAGAGTGCAATTTTAAAGTATAGCAATGAAAGAAGATTTGATTTGTACATTAGAAGTCTTACACTTTTTTTTTTGGCTCTGAATGTAAATGAGGCCCTTTTCTTTGGTGGATTTATCTGAAGGTGGGAGAGCTGCCTTAGAGCAGGCCACAGCCCTCTTGAATTAACCGGGTACTGTTTAAAGGACTGGTTTACATGCAGACTCTTCTTATCCTTTTATCACATGCATGCATTCATCACTGATTTCCAAATGATGGGTTTCTGTATTATTGGTTTAAGATCCACAGTGTTACATTCCTGAATCCTCACTAAACCAAAAGCATAAGTTTGGTGACTGGAAAGAGAAACTGATATTATATGGCTTCAGAATGCTAGAAGGCATAATATGCCATGAACAGCAGAAATCTGCTAGTAAAGAAATTATTGCAGTAGCTCTTTAAAAGAATTTGATGTTTTTAAAATATAAATGTAATAACTGTTCAAACTATTCACGTCAGTAAAGGTCAGATGAATGTTTCTGAAGAATAAAGCTTTACAGAGAAGCTTTCCCCTAAACACTATTTCTTAATAGTATATAATATTAAGTAAATCTTATGTATAAAATGGGAGTTCTTTCTTGTAAGGTGATTTATTCTCTAAAAATCACAACTAGAAATATGTAGAGTACAGTGGAATCCGTTTTGCTATATATATTATAGGTCCTATATTGTAGAACTGAGGAAATCTCAGTGCTGCTTCAAACAGTTCTGTTGCCACTCTCTGAGCAAATTCTTGTCATATGACAGATTTCACTGACAGTTTTACATCCTGCTGGTAAAATACCTCCTGACACCAGAGAAACCCTATTATTGCTTCAGTTTCTTCTGTTGTCTCAATTTTCAGTATTCAGTTTGTAAAAGATTAACTTCTTTAAAATGCAGTGCGGTTTCTGGTAGAAAATATTGTTGTATATTCAAAATGCCTCTTCTAATTTCACCACCTGTAATAACACATAGCATTAATGAGAGCATAATAGATAGCTCATTTATGTTGAGGACAATTGTTCGTTTTGAGAAAAAAATCTTCTGGTACAAAATGAAAAGCCTTTGAAAGCACTCAGCTGAATTTGCTTGGAAAGTCTAAAATACATTTCAGAACTCATTTTGTTTCCTTACTGGATGATACTATTAAAGAAATAAACAATAAGATTAACTATGAAAAATATTTTAGTCCAAAATCTCCAAAGTAATTTTAATACAGAATATTAGTAGTGATCTGAGTGCTCTTAAATTTTCAAAATATTGCAGAGGCTTAGAGATCATGATAATAGAAATTATGAGAAAAAACAAACCAGATCAGACTAGCTACTGAAGGTACCTGACAAGTACAGAATTCAAGCAGTTTTTGATAATTTTCTTTTGCCATAATACTAGTGTTCACAGTTCATGGTCTTCCAAAACTTGAAGTGGTGTTTTTATATTTAATAGGCTTTGACAAATTTTGTTTCCAAAATTTTGATTTTTTTGATTTGGTAAATACAAGTGGCTGATGCGCTTGAGGATTAAAAACTTGAAAATCTTAGTCAAGCTCAGACACACATCATTATCCCAAACAGAGAAGCAAATTGCTGACATGTACTGTCATTTTTATGCCCACCTTATAGACATTATCAAATTTAGTTCCATAATCTGTTTTTGTTCTTTAGAGCTGTAAACACCATTTCACACTGGGGAGGATGGGGTGAGATACTGTGGTCTTCACTGACTTTGGGAAAACAAAGGAAATTTGGAGTTTCAGTGTTTCTGACCCAGAGGGCTCTGCCTCACTGACTGACTAGTTTATCTTCTCACACAAATTCTAGGCTGTGTGTTGCAGCTCATGAGCAAAATCTGTGCTCAGAAAAGAAAGTCTTCCATAGCATTTGTTTCTTTGGTATTTACCTGAGGTAAAAGCTTTCTCTTTCCATACTAATTTTCATGCTATTCCCTCTCTATGTCTGTGCAGTTTCTGTACCTCTCCTGAGACTGTGTAGACAGAATTTCAAGGCTACCCTAAAAAGTCACCTTTTCCCTAGATTTTATGTGGGTAAGAGGTGAAATCAGTGAATGAAATCGTGGAATTAACAGGTGATTAACTTTATGGACACATAGTTGTCAATGCAATGAGTTGAGAGAATATCCTTTTCTAAAAAAGATAAAGGAAACATTTGCTTGTCAGAATTGTTCCTGGGGCCTGCATAAGAGAGAAGATGATGAAAGATATGGTGGTGATTTCCAATAATCGTATGATGTTGCTTCCATTGATTTTAGTGTTTACAGAACTAGGTCCAAGAAGTGTAGTGAATAAGAGCCAAAAGAACTTATGAATCCTTCTGTGGAAGTTATAGCCTTGCTATACACATCCCTTATTTAAAAGCAAAAAAAAAATCATGACCTGCAAAGGGCTGAATCACAAAAGGCACAATCTTCTGTAGATGTCAAGAAAATATGAAATAGCTTTGACAGTTTTTATGTCCTTAAATTATCTGACTTTCCTGACTCTTGTCAGACATTGGCTGCTACAAGGGCACAGTATATTGTGCTATATACCACAGTGCTGTAAACAAAATTGTATCATCGAGTTAATTTCGGACATCACAGAGATTGTCAGCTGCCATTGGACCAGTTGTTCCAAATATAGCACATGTTGTATTTTCCTATTAAGATTCATGACACAGATATCTACCCTGAGTTTTTGATTTCACAATTTTAGAAGGGCTTAAAAGATACAGTCTACTTCATTAGACTTGTCTCTCTTTTTTTTTCTCTCTTGTTTTTACCTTAACAGGAAATGGATATGGAAACCCCCGCAACTCACCAGGTCTGCTGGTCTCACCTGGCAACTTGAACAAGAATATGCAAGCAAAATCTCCACCTCCAATGAATTTGGGAATGAACAACCGTAAACCAGACCTCCGTGTGCTTATTCCACCAGGCAGCAAGAGTAACATGCCATCAGTGGTAATGCATTTTTAAAGCTCTTCTTTTTATCTACTTCAGATAAGAGTTATCTAGGAATGTCAAGGCTGGCTCAGGAAACTAAATTCTTGATTGTTTGGTTTTTCTAACTAGGGCTTGACACCAAGCTGAGGAGGTAGGCTGAGCCTCTTTGATTGAGCTCTATCACTGTGAGATCCAAATTTTGTAATGATAAGAGGTAGTAAATAGACAGAGGAAGAGAAAAAGGAATTTGAAATTTGTGTTTCTCCTGCCAGGACTAGTAAAATTTAGGCAATATACTATGCTAGAAGGCTGAATTGGGAAGGTATTGTGTTCGTGTCTTGCACTTACTTTTCAAAAGTTTGTCAGTGTTTCCACTGTTTTGAGTGATTTAACATTAAAAGTGAACTTAATTTAAAAATATAGTAATTTAAGCGATGCAGTTTTCTATTTTATAAAAAACATTATTAAAACAACTTCCAAGTTTGCTTCTTCAGCTTGATGCAAAATAAATTAATCATCAAACTAAAACTGTCCATAAATGTGATGCCGTCTCCTAAGTCATAAAGTGACAAATAGTCCTACAGGGCAATACTCAAAGATGATCATGGCAGTGACAAGCTGTCTGCATCAAATTATTTATTCCAAACCCCTAAAAAATTATATTTTCCAAGGGACTCTGTGAAGGGTTAGGTACAGCATGACAATCTGCAAACAATGGGACTGTGGAAGACAAATGAATTCTTGGAGAAAGTCTTGTGCTGAAAACTGGATAGGTTGTTCGTACAATTGAGTCAAACAGTCCATTAGAAGGAGGAGAAAAAGAGGTCTATGAGGTGTATTTTTTCCAGGATACACTCAGAAGGTGTTTATTTGCTGCCCCTATGATATGAAAATATTTTCTCAGCTAAAACCTGCCTGGTAAATATTTATATTTACTAATTTTTAACACTCCTTTCCTATGCAATCAGTCTGAGGATGTTGATCTGCTTCTGGTAAGTGGTAATGATGTTCATCTTAATAACAAAGAAAATAAAACCAGTTATTCTTATTATGTAGGTAAAGTTTTGGTTGAAATAAAATCGAAAATAACTATGTTGTGAACAAAAAGGTCATGGCAATTTTTTAAATATAGCGATAGAAGACCAGATGCACTTGTTGCACATACTCAAACTAAGCATGCTAGAATTAAGCTTTTTTTTTTTGGTGATGCATGTAGAGCATGTAAACTTATATTGTTCAAGATGGCATAGCCTTATGACACCCACCTTTTTTGGTGGCTCTCTAGCCCTTTTTTCCTGCCATTCACATAATTAGAGTTCTCTAGTTTAATTCTTACAGTGCAACACCTAGTGCTCTGGAGTTAAGGATAAGTGTGTAACTGCTGTGCAATCTAACAGCCTTGAAGAATTTATTTACTGCACAATAACGTAGTCACAGCTCCATCCCCTGGTAAGAGATCGGAGTTCAGCACTCTGGGGGTGCACTTCACTTTCAAAACCCAGCAGAACTGGGTTTGGGGATTTTCCATTGCTTTTTACGTTTCATTGTTTTTTGTGGTAGGTTTTTTTTTCTATATGAGCAAAAAGGAAAACAATGAGAATCAAGCTCATGTATTTCATTAGTTTTACACATGATCTGTTCTTCTACCCACAACAAAAGCAATCTTACTAGTTCAGTTACCTAGGAGATAGTGGTGTAATGGGTTACTATGGTGACAACTGGTCTCTTGAAAGCTTGTAAATTATAGGGTTGGCAGAGTTCATCAAAGCTACATGTTAAATGATTAATTTCTAGGAATTTGTAATAGCCTGTATTTCTCATGCACAAAACATTTCCAGAAAGCAAATACATTCAACTGACTTTAAACTGGTCAATAATATGTTTGTTTTACTTACTTTAAAAGAATCAAAGGATAAATAACTCCCAGTCTGCTCAGTCATTGGCTACTCCAGTGGTTTCCGTAGCAACTCCTACTCTACCAGGGCAAGGGATGGGAGGATACCCGTCAGCCATCTCAACAACATATGGCACTGGTGAGTATTGGTGAAAGATGAAAAGGATGGGGAAGGGAGCAAAGTGCTGATAAGTGTCTATCTCAGTATTAATGAATTAGCTAATGTATTTTGGGAGAAACTGAAAAATTCATAACTGTTATGCCTTTACATTACATTTGCTTATTCTCTACCTGTCACTAACTTCAGATGTATCTGTTTCAAAGTTAGCTGATTTGCTTGAAGTAAAACTTATTTGGTAGCTTTATTTCATTGGCTTTAATTAAAATTTAAAAGAAACCCCCCCCCACAAAAAAACACAAAAAAACCCCCCAGCAACCTTAAAGTAGTTAACAGTTTAGTCTTCCTTGGATATAATTTCATGCAGTTGAGTGCACCATGCTAAAGCCATGAGGCAGAGGAAATAAGCAGCTTCACTATCTCCAACCAGAGTTCAGTAACTCTGTTGGCTCTCACAGCTTCCTACCTGGGAGGGTGCAGAAGTCAAGCCTCAAGGTGTCTTTACTGTTCCTGTTGTGTATAGCTGCTGTTCAGAGTGCACACCGAGACATAGATCCAGCACATTTTTAGAACACACATATTGTTCAGAAGCAGACTGCCTGCAGACTTCTGCAAGGAAGACTGTAACCAAAATGTTGTATTTTTCAAATCTTTCTGACAGTCCTTTTGTAGTTATGGTGAATTTACAGGTTAAGAATGCTTTAGATCTGCCAGACCCAGAAAAATGCTGCTAGATTACAGAATAATTATTAGTGCGTTATTTGCTCCCAAGTTAATGAGTTGAGGGAAGAGGAAGATTTGCTTTTTCTCCTGCAACTTAATGTGATTGGTGTAATTAAAATTAAATGACTTACAAAGTGACAAGAAAATTACTAGGCTAGTTGTTGTTTAATTGCTTCCTCTTTAATTCTCTCTTAATTATTGTCTTTCTGTTTTCAAATCTAGAATATTCTCTGAGTAGTGCAGATATATCATCTCTCTCTGGTTTTAATACAGCCAGTGCTCTTCATCTCGGTTCTGTGACTGGCTGGCAACAGCAACACCTACATAACATGCCACCATCTGCCCTCAGTCAATTGGGGTAAGCAGTGCTTTCTTTATTTTACTGTCCCACAGTGACTTCAGTCTCCCCAGTAATTCCAAGTGTGAAATATGTCAAGGTAACATACCAGAACATATTTACCGTGTATAAAAACTAGATTTTGCAAAACTGGAACAATGTAATTCATGGAAAGTTTGCTAGGGAGTTACAATGAAATATTTTGTGTTTGTGGCATGTTCTCAGCAGTGTAATGTTTATGTTTTATTTTTTATTTATTTAAATAGATTTTATTTTACTATTAAAATCAAACACCTATATTGTACTGATGCTATATTTTTTATTTATGCTTTTAATTTCCAGTTACTGTTGCACAATCATTTACAGTAAGAAAATTTTTTAGATATTTTAGTGAAGTAAGATTACATAATTAATTGACCTGAGATTAAGCCTAAACGTTATATAATAATCACATACTCCCTTCTGCTCAGCTCTGAAATTCAATTTTCATTTATTTGGAGATGATTTTTATGAGAAAATAGCATGATTAAGCCAAAGAAATGTAAGCCTACACAACTCACTGTGATGTGCCTGTGCTGAGGAGTACATGTATTCCTGCCCTCTAGTGGCTAATTTTGCAATATTTATTCAAGTTTCAGAGAAACACAGTGCTCAATCACCTCAGGATCTTTAGAAGTGTGAAAATTCACACAGGGAAATCACCTGAACAAGTAACCTCTTGGCTCATTTAAGTGAACAGATGTATGATTTTCAAATATTTTGATATCTACAATTTCTATTGAGTAAGACCATAGGCAGGCACTGGTGTGGCACAATAGCCTAGACATGTTGGAATTTTAAAAGGTTTATAAAAATAAGTTTATTTATAAAAATAAAAGCTGAAAACAGCAGGAGTGTATTCATGAGGAAAAAAATGAATCCATATATATTTGAAAGGAAAACTGTTTTTGTGAAAGAGGTCTTCCACATACACACTTTCTTTCTTTGAAAGAAATTGTTGCCATAGTGTGGAACAATTTAATACTCTAAATGCACCTTAAACTTCAAAATTCTCCTTCTACTTTATCCGAACATTTTTTGTAACTTATTTTAATGTCTTTACCATGTTGATAATTTGGGTTTTTAAGGAGAGCTATACAAATGTTTCAAAGGAACAAATTTTTTAAACCTCATTTCTGTATAAATAAGTATATATAGATGCAAATGTCATAAAAACATACAACTGAAATACTTGTGCTAGAAAAAGAAGTCTTAATATCTATCTCTTATACTTTCCTTTATGAGTTTGCACTACTTCTGGGTCAGCATTCAGACTTACTGTACAACTACAATAATGAATTCTCAAATAAATTGAAAGCTCACGTTAGGTATCACTGTAAAAACAATTGGTACCATACCAACGAATGTAATAATGCTATTGGGTTAGCAAAAAAAAAAGATATAAATTAACTCCTAAACTACATGCCTTTTCAGATTTGTCATGCACTGTGATCTGTTTCTGATTCATATCAATATCAAAGTGTAATGTCTGTGGCTGTGGCTGTGGAATACATTCTGAGTTGCTACTTTTATTACTCTTTCAGTGATTTGTAAGTGAATTCAGCTATGAAAGCTGCTTCAGAGATGGTTCTTGAGAAGTCTTCTATAACTGCAGAAAATCATATTCACTGAGTTCTACATGAAAGAGCATCTGTTTTAACTTTTGAATTACTTGAAAAACTTGAAATTCTGTAGAACATATCCAGTGTATATCAACCTGATTTAGAATTTGCAAAAAGATTTTTAAAATGAAACAAAATTACAGTCATCTTCACATACTTGAGAAAACACATCCAGAAATGTTTCAACAACATAAATCGCAGTGCTTAGTGGGATCATATACTGAAAAGGTTTGGCAGTGAGATGCTTGTTGCCAACAGTAGGCTATAAAGACCTGTGAGAAAACAGTTAATGGAAGACACACTCCAGGTCTCCTTCAGGTTTTGTTTTTCAACAGTCTAAAGGTGAAAATCAGCTCTGCTTGGCAAGATGTAATGAGAAAAATGTGATTAATAGTAGAATAAGACAGGATTAGATGCATTATCTTGCTCCAGATAAGTCCTCAGCAATTTGAGTAGCACTGTCAGAACCATCTTGAAGGTAATCGGAGATCTCTGCAACCAAGCTCGTAGTTCTTGAAGTTGACTGTGCAATTAGAAGCCGCACTAGTGCTGATGGACTCAAGGGCAAATACATGAGGATGTGGGAGTAGTTCACTTTCCCTACCTGTGCAGCTTTTGGACTTCTGCCAAGCCTGGTGAACAGCACAACAATGTAGAGCCTGTTTAGACATGTAGAAGCTCTTTAGATATGACTGGGACATTGAAACAAACCAAATTTTTCAACTTTTTAGTTAAAAAAAAAAGAATAATATTTTCATGGTCTTTTAATGCATCTACATCTGGAAAAAATCCATACAAAAATTCTGCTGAAAATCAGTCCTTCCAAAGCTTTGTGATTTGGCCTGAACAGTACATCAAAGTCCCTTTCTGCTTATTTAACATGTACCAAAACGACTACTAGAACTGCTGATAACCAGAACTTAAGTCCTTTCCAAACATCATAATAAATTATCAAAATACTTTATGCACAAATCCATAGTGAGGAATATGTTCTCTTGCATCCACATTTCCTAGCCTAAGAGACAATCTTTTCATCTAAAAGTAACATCCACAGGTGAAGTTTTTTACTTTCCTAAAATATGAATGCAGGGAGAGAAAAAACATCTAATCTGAAGGTGCTTCAGTATAGATAATTATTTATATAAGAGAAGTTTCTCCAAACTTCTACCTACATGAATAAAAAGTTATCCCAATTCATGGATAATGTTGACTTGGTCTGTGACCCTTATATAGAAAGATTATTACTTAGCTACAATTATTTTTTATTAGATGACAACTATAGCTATACATATTCTCAATTAAACTATTTTTCCTGAAAAATTTGGAAACAGGTACATCATGTTTAATGAATTTGTATCAGTTCTGCCCATTTCCTTGTTTTGAATTAAAATCTTCTGTATTTCAGATTGAGCCTATTTTTCTTACACCACTATTACAAGATGTTTTAATAACTCAGCTTCCTGCTATTTTTTTAAATCCTGTTTAAAAAATGTAACCTTATCATGTGAGAACTATACAAAATGTCTTGACACAGAAATTCGTATTCTGCTTTTACAGTGATCAGAAAAGTATAAAAAAAGACCTAAATCCCTCTTAGCTTTTACCTAAAAAAAAAAAATAGAGCAGAGGGAAGAAGTTGAATTGTTACTAAATCAAAAATATCTTTTCCTAGATGCAAATTAGCACATAACCATGAATTTTCAATGGTTCTTTACATGATTTTATTGGGGGAAATTATATAAAGTGAGGCAGTAAGCTGATTTAGGAAAGTGAAAGTGACGGTGTAAAAGAAAATGTGCATGAGGGTCCCTTCCTTCAATAGACCACTTTCTCCCTCTACAAAAATCTACATGGTCAATATTCATGTCCTCACTCATCACTTACTCAGACCTGCACTTCTACCTGTGCATGCTGAGCTTCAGTACCATTTGGAGAATCAGACAGAAGAAGATGCACACAGAGGTGTCATCATCCCTAGCTCATGGCAATGTCTTCCTCCCCCACTTCTCATACAGCAGAGCTGTGTATATGTTCTGTGTGGAAACCAGATAGGAAGCAGCATTTCTCCATGTGGCCATCATAATCCGAATAAAAACCAAATTTTAACTACACTGGCCTCAAGAGGGACTGGTGTGCCAAGTTAAGATATTAATTTTCTTCACTGTCTCCATAAAATGAAATGTTTTCATACAATATGTGGAAAAAGGTGATAATGTCTGCATAAGTGGACTGCCCAACACTTACTCAGTGCATGTAATTGTACACAAACCTTTGAATAATTTTCTTTAGTTTCTCAGTAGGGTTTCTATATCCAAAACCTGTTTGTTTACCAGGGAATTTAGTGAAGGTTTGAAATTATTACAATAGGACATGCTTGGGCCCAATTCAGATAATTTTATGAAGCAACAGTGTAAAATATGCATTGATACATTCAAGTGAAAACAGCTGTTTCTACACGCACATATACTTATACACGAAATTAAATCATTTTGCAGCAGACAGAATTCTCATTTCTTACTGTGCACCTTCCATTCTAAATAATGGTCAATCGTTTGTTTAGAATATAAAGATTGCACCTAAATACCTATTATTTCACCATTCACAGGTATGTAACAGTACATTTCCCAAGCAGATGAGCTGCTCATAAAAATGTTTCAGAAAATGTTAATGAAGTATTGCAAATTATAATCAAATAAAAATATATTAAATTTCAGAAATACTTTCAGCAGCAAAAGGCTATATTTATAAAGAAAAAGAGATGTATCAAAATAAGTGCAAGAATACATTTATATTGTTTTAATATTGTTTTAAAGTTCAGAAATTCAGTCTTGACCTAACAAAATGATTTCTTATCCTTTTATAAATGTACCAAAAAACCAAAAAAAGATGGTTCAAAATTCAAATAAACCTGAAGGATTTATAAAACTGCCATTAATTTTTATGCTAGGTTATTATGTAATACCACTGCTGAATCGCAAGGAATCTGTAGAAAAGTCTGTAGAGATGCATTCTCATACTCACTTTTGAAGCATTATTAAAAAGGCAACATTCCAGTACAGCAATACCAGCTCTGTATTATGGAAATTCAGTTTATCCCTGTAGATTTGTTCCTTTGGATGCTGCCACACAATGGAATGCCAGTATGTTCCATGTGAACAAATTTGACTGAATATGGTTATTTTTGTCTATTTTTATCTTTTTTAATTATCCCAAGCTTTGCAAAGTGGATGTCATTTGCTCAAATCAAACACTTCTAAAATCAGTTCTCTAGGCTCCACCATCATTTATTATAGAACTTTCAGGTTTAGGTATAAGCTTGGCATGTAAAATCATATGTAATCTTATCATACTAAACTTTCAGGTTTAGGTATAAGCTTGGCATGTAAAATCATATGTAATCTTATCATACTAAACTGACAAACTGTTTATTCAGGTGAAGTCCTAGAACTGCCTAAGCAACACAAAAATAAAGTTACTGGAAATGAAAGCAAAAAAAAAAAAAAAGAAAAGGACAGAAATGTATATTTGATTCTCTTTCAACTGTTTTTAACACATTTTCAGGAAGAGTGGAATATTTCACTATGTAAGACTGGCAAAGTCTTATATTTACAGTTTCTTATATGTGTTAATTTAATATTAATAGAAGCAATGCAAGGAAAATATCCTCTTTGAAAAAAGGAAAGGCTTACATTTTTTTATTGTGAAGGCTATTACTTATGAACTCTGTAACTTAGGAAAGGGCTCATTGCAGATTTGACAAATTTGTCTGTACAGGAAGGAAGGATTGATGAAAAAATTGGAGGTAGAACATGCTGTTTTGTTTTCTAACAAGATCCATTCATTTTTAAACACTGCAGCAATTCCTGCTAAAATCAGAGTATATTATTAAATATTGAAGCCATACAG
Source organism: Zonotrichia leucophrys gambelii (assembly GCF_028769735.1). Lineage (NCBI taxonomy): Eukaryota > Metazoa > Chordata > Aves > Passeriformes > Passerellidae > Zonotrichia > Zonotrichia leucophrys. The sequence goes on along the minus strand of NC_088200.1, from coordinate 19,081,837 downwards.
TTTTATTTTAAATCTGTCAGAAGAAAAAAAATTCATCAAAGTAGTAGTAAATGTTGTTTAAATAGTATTCAGCTCTCAGCCGATGACACCCTAGGGAGAGTATTTCAGTAAAGTTAAAAGTCTACACTAAACTTACCTGTGTCTTTTATATTCTTAGAAATTCCTTCCAAATCCCAATATTACACTTTTTTGCATTAAAAATGCCTGCATATCCCTTTAGGTTTAAAATCTTGTGAAGTCAAGTGTTATTCTTACTGCCTTCCTACCCTGTATAAATAAATACTCATTAATAGAAAACTTGAAATTCTGTTTCTTGGATAAGACACTAACTTCAGCCTAGCAAATGGTCCCTGAAGTGGAACATAATGGGAACTGCATGTTGGAAATTCTGTTTTAATAATGAAAAGTCAGGTTTTGCCAGGAGGTGGTGCTTCTATACAAAATGTTGTGCAGATGAAAGTAATCTCATTTCTCCCGTAAAGTGTGTTCTCAGTATTCACTCTTCTCCCTGCCTGTGTCATCTTTCCTCTGCCACTACCTGCCAAAAAAATGCACAAAAAAGGAAGAAAAAAAAAAAAAAGAGAAAAACTTAGAATACTTACACAGCTTACCTTTGAATAAGTTTCAGAATAGCAGTCTGTCTACTAGTAGCATCCTTCAAGCTTGGCTTTCCTCTGGGCAAACAGTGTAGTCCTGTGTCATCTTCTACTATTCCTCAGGTTCCCTTTTGTAGTTTATCCAAATGCATTCTGGATTGAATAATGGATTTATGGCTTTAAACCCTAAAATCATATCTAAATCCTTGCCTGCCTATGCTATTTTGTTGATGTCAATGTTAGGACTACTAATTTCAACTTTATTCTGAAAAGCATAAAAATTACCAGACCAGATTTTTTTGTTTCTGTTTTGCATCTGAAGTCACATGTCAAAACAAACCACAATAAAAATAGTTGCATGCATTCAAATTTATTGGATTAAACCCAGCAGAAAGTCCATGCTTTCCATCTCAGCCCATGCATACACACACACATTTGTTATACAGAAACCTGAAGGTGGTTCCAACAATGCAAAGGCTCACCTTCCTAAATTTTGATGACACTTGATCTTAAAAAAAGGAGAGATTGGAGACTGAGAGCAAGACCTCTCTCCAAACTGAGGGCTTGTCCCCCTAAAGCTGACCACATCTGTTGTGGTGCTGTCATCTCCTGGAATTCATGAATTCTGCTCAGACAACAGTCTCCCATGATCTCTGCATGTGCTGATCCTGTGCAAGCCTTTACAGTGGTGTTTCATGTGAGTGTTTGTGCATATCTGGGGGCTCCATGCCTCCTCCATCTGTAACTGAGTTTCCTTTCCTCCTACAGAGCTTGCACTAGCACTCATTTATCTCAGAGTACAAATCTCTCCCTGCCTTCTACTCAAAGCCTCAACATCAAGTCAGAACCTGTTTCTCCTCCTAGAGATCGTACCACCACACCATCGAGATACCAACAGCACACACGCCATGAGGCGGGGAGATCTCCTGTTGACAGTTTGAGCAGCTGTAGCAGTTCCTACGATGGAAGTGACCGAGAAGATCACCGGAATGAATTCCACTCCCCCATTGGACTCACCAGACCTTCGCCGGACGAAAGGGAAAGCCCCTCTGTCAAGCGCATGCGGCTCTCTGAAGGATGGGCAACATGATAACATTATGATCTATTAGTTGGGTTTTTTTTTTTCTTGCAGTGTGTGTGTGCTATACCTTAATGGGGGCGGGGGGGAGGGGAAGGGTCGATATGCATTATATGTGCCGTGTGTGGAAAAAAAGTCAGGTACTCTGTTTTGTAAAAGTACTTTTAACTTGCCTCAGTGATGCAGTATAAGGATAAACAGAAATGCTGAGATAAGCTTAGCACTTGAGTTGTACAACAGAACACTTGTACAAAATAGATTTTAAGGCTAACTTCTTTTCACTGTTGTGCTCCCTTGCAAAATGTATGTTACAATAGATAGTGTCATGTTGCAGGTTCAACGTTATTTACATGTAAATAGACAAAATGAAAACATTTGCCAGAAATGGCAGATCTTTACTGAGAGAGAAAGCAGCTGTTATGCAACATATAGAAAATGTACAGATGTTTTGACAGATCCAGCAGTTGGGTGGCCGTGAATTGATGCTAGAAAGAGACTGAGTCACCTAACATACTGAAAATGCTCACAAACATGCAGGCATTTTGTTAGAGTATGGCACTCAGTTTAAAAGGATCAAACCATTTCAAGAGGACCATACTTATAGAAATGTTGAGTTCGAGGGCTGACATATTTAATTTCAAAAATTCTGGGTCTGCATCACTTATTAAATAAAAGTATAAAAATATGTACATTACATTTTGCTTATTTTCATATTAAAAAGACAGAGTTTGCAAAGCATTTGTGGCTTTTGTAGTTCCCTTAAGCCAAAATTTGTTCTTTTTTCCTTGATAGCTTTGCTAATCTTTTAAGCAGTCCTGAAGAAACAAACAAAAAGGACTTTCTGTATAGAAAGCACTACCCTAAGCCTTGAGGAACTCCATGCTTTGCTAATTAAGATAACTGTTTTCTCTTTGCAGAAGTTTTGGTTTTGAAATGTGTATTTCTAATTATATAAAATATTAAGAATCTTTTAAAAAAATCTGTGAAATTAACATGCTTGTGTATAGCTTTCTAATATATATAATAATTATGGTAATAGATTTTGTTCTCTTGATAGTGGGGAATTATATTTGTGCAGTTGCACATTTAACTATTTTCTTCCAGTTTTCTTTCAGTGGGTATACATTCTACAGATCAAAGTCAGCTGCTGAAAGACTGATCTGTAAACAATTAGACTTTACCCATAGTGTAACAACTTAAATCATTTTAATACAGCATTTTACAATCAGTTGGGTGAACTGCCATCCATTGTATATACTGATTAGTTCTTTCATGCTGTTTTTGTGCATTGTAACAAGTTAAGGGCCCTTCTATTATGTAATGTACTGCGTATCTTGTAGCTTTCCATGGGTTAAATGACAAAGTGGCGTAACTTGGCCCTTTCTCATTAATGAAGTTGGTATTCTGCCCATCTGAATTGGATGTGCAGCTCTAACGGCTGTAAGCTACGTGAGTGCAGGTAAATATGTGCTGAAGCAGCAGGGGGAGGAAAAGGGAGGGATCAGCACTAAAGTGCCTGTTGTATAGATTCCTCCCCTCTCTCACAGACTTAAAACTCTTCAAGTGATTATCAGTTAAAGTGTGATTCAAAGTCAGTTGATTTTACACAGGCAATATTGGCCAACTGGTCCTTGGTTCTCATGGACCTCTGCAGTCACATCATCTCACAGTGGACATGTTGTTGAGCAACACTCCCTGTGTGTTTTCTTTCACCAGAGCAGGACTTGCTTCAGCACACAGCATCCACATTTTCTCCAGCTTCATATTGTTCCTTTGACTAAGATAGCTTGACCAGAGGGAATGTGTCATTTTCTTTAAGTCCCTCTTTGTCCCTCTTGTCTATTAGAAAAAATGGTATATTCAAGTGTTTCAGTTTAATCGTTCTGTTGGAGGGGAAAAGTGTTTAAGCAAAATGTTAGTGCCATAGTAAAAGAGAAATATTTCTCCTTTTTTCAAGGGTCATTCTAGGTCTCAATGACATACATTGACATTATGATGAAAAATACAGCTGCAACAGAAAAACGTCAACACAAAGTACTTTGAAGTGAAATCCACACTCTTCTTCCACCTATACATGCAGTTGCTGTGCACTGCTCAATGATGGAGTGTACCTCTCTGTAGTAGAGAATGATGATCAAACTATAGTGTGCATTAGGACATAGGCTCTTCACTTACCATGACTTTACAGAAGCCTGCCTTACAGGCACTTTCAGCCGTGCAGGGGCTAGTACATAATCTGGAAACTCTTTAAGCAGAATGCTGTGCTACTAATGCATCCATTTTACCTCATGTAGCAAACTGCAGGGTAAACAAAGATACGCATGCTTTAAAAAACCCAAAAAATAAATTTAAAAATTCAAAACAAAACAAAAAAAATAAGGTAAAATGGGGCCCATAATGAATTTTAAAACACAAAAACCACTTTCTTCACTCTCAGATTAACCTGTACTCATATTCTCTTTTGAGAATTTTAAGCGTTAGTGAGTCAAAAATATGCAAATGTATCACAAATATACCTTGTCATTTCAAGAAAAAATACAATTTTATTGGTATAGTAGTAGAAATTTCTCAGTGGGGAAGGGGATTTGGTCTATTGATATATTAAGAATAGCCATATTAATAGTTTACCTTGCGATTTGCCTCAGCAACACATGAAAAAAATGAAAGATATCATTTAATGAAGATGCAGTGTATAATATTACTGCAAGTAACTAAGCAAAAAGTAGCATGAAAAGTATTGCCTGGGCAATTTATATTAACTCTGACAGTGATTTTTTTGTATAAACACAAGTAGAACTGAATCACATGAAAATAAATGCCAGTCAGCCCTCTTGTTCCTGCTGCAGAAGGCAACTAACTTATACTGGCAAAATTGTGGGGGATAATGCATATTTGCAAACTGATCTAATGATAAGAAGCACAACTTTGATTGTGAAGTCACTTTCTGTAAACTATAACTGTCTACCTTTCTTGTTCCTTTATCTGTATCTTACCATTTATTGTGTTTGCAAAAGGTAATTTGGGTTTATTGTGTGATTCCTTTGTATTTAAGGAGCTTGGGGCAGAGCCCTGAAAGAGTATTAACATTTACTTTACCTTAACCCATGCTATATGATGTTTTAGGCAACATTCTTAATTGTAAGTTCAAACACCTGAAGTGGCATTCTAGGCACCTGCAAGTATTGTTATAGCTAAGCTAATCTCTATTAAAAGATGTTGTCAGTTAGTGTTTAATTGCTGGTGACAATTATATTATATACTTTATCTGCACAACATATATATTGTATGCATTGAGCCATTCACAGTAAAGCTTTGTTCATTTCAGTGTCTCTCAGAAATTGTGTTTTATAACAAAATGGCTTATATTTTTCCCAGAAGAGGAATTTAGCAATTTTTAATGACTAGTGTAAAAATTAGCTGTTGTCCGCAGATCTTTTTCAGGTAAAGTTAGTATAAGAATAGAACTCATAGGCTGTTTTCAAGGACATCAATCCTTTTGTATTGTATTTGCAATCCTATATGCCCACTTTTATCTGTAGTCTAACAGCTGTTTGTTTTCCTTCTTCCTTCACCTTGAAGGTAAATGCTTTGTAATTTTTTTAAAAGCCACTTGAAACCTCAATAAAGGCTGTTGCCTAAACATGGCATACTTCATCTGTTCCTGTTTGTGCCATCTGCTGTGATGTCGTCAGTTATATGGCATTCATTTCCTGCCACTACAGGTCTCTTGAAGGACTGATGGAACACTGGTGTCTGTTAGAACGCTTCAGACTGTAGATGTAATAAAAGGCTTTTGTTAATATATTTTAACCAAAGATGTGGAGCAATCCAAGCTTTGAGCCACAGACTTTCTGCATCAAAAATATCCATTTGATTATTTTCATAGTCACATGTTGCATTTCTACCTTCCCTTCTCATACCTCAGACTGATCCATACCTCTATTTGATTAAAAAAAAGGTCATTTAAGAAAGTAATTTTTTAAAAAATTAAAAATTAAAAATGCAGTACTAAAGTCTTTTATGTATTTAATATCAGACCTGGGTTACCGCAGGCATTACACTTGGATTGCTTCAGATGGTTTGTTGTATCTTTTTTTTCTTTTTTTCTTCTCTTTCATGGGGATTTGCTTCCATAAAATAATGGTGATAACAAAATAGCTTGTAAATGGGAGCGTACAAGCATTTGCAACGAATTTTAAAGTAGAGGCTCACAGCGGCATAAGCTGGACTTTGTCGCCACTAGATGACAAGATGTTATAACTAAGTTAAACTACATCTGTGTATCTCAAGGGACTTAATTCAGCTGTCTGTAGTGAACAAAAATGGGAAAATTTCAAAAGATTCTCCTGCTGGAAATAAGGTATAATTTGTATTTTGCAGACAAATCAGTAAAGTTACTGGCTTTCTTAGTGATATGGTGTCTGTTGTGCATTTTTTTATTAATTTAAATAGTGTTCACTTTTCACTGTTTCACAATGTAACACATGAAAGAATCAGCTTTAACTACCAGCAGCTGTCTCAAGGTTCCTTACGGAGTATTTGTGCTTGCTTTGCTAAGCAATATTTTCTGGCACACATCACCCCATCAAGTCAGGGAAACACCATTGCTGCTCTAGAGTCAGTATCATTTGGAGTGAGGCCATCTGAATTTGTCCCTAGCACAGGAGCTAGGTGAAATAATGCCTGGCATTCAGGTGCTTAAACTGACAGGGAATCTAAACTCCCATATCAACATGTCCTGTGAATTTTACCTGTGGGGACAATCATGCAAAAACCCTCCAAAAAATGCATGTTCTGTGTCAAAATCATATATCATTTGATCTACACTCTGTCAATACTCTCTAACAAAACTGCACAAGGACTGTGTCAGAATGAATCTATTCATTTTTCTATACTTTTTTTCTCAGAATATTTATTTGCTTGATTTTTTGTTTGGGATTTATTTTTGTTTGTTTGTTTATTGGGAGTTACAGGGGGTTTTCCAACTAATATTTATAGTTTCAGAGTTTGAGAATGAAAGAATCACTTTATTTCAAAAAGATGTGTTTTTACACCAGAAGCAGACAAGCTACTAAGAAGTTAAGGTGCTTGGTGAATGTTACAATGTCAAAAATAACTTTACAAAGCCTAGTTTCTAAATAGGTTTATGAAAGAAAAGAACTGTGCTGTGCTGTTCCTTTTCATGACAACTTCTTTTAAGATAAATATTCTTAGTATTGCAGTGTTGGACACAGCCTTGCAATGAGATGCTAAAACTAAGATTAAGTGTGATTGATTTTACTATAGAATGTATTTTGTACAAGTAAATAGCTTTTTTTCATCATTGGCCAGTATGAACAAAGCATTTCTTAAAATGCAGTTGTCTTAGAAGATTTATATGGGAGTCTTCCATCTTGCAGTCATCTATGTAATTAATACTGATAATGCTATGCCTGCATTGGAAAAAGAAATTACTTAGAAAATAGAGTCTGTTATATACTTTGTTCTGTTATTTCCTTCTCTGGAAAAAAATAAGCATAAACATCCTGATTACTTTGTTTTAAATTCTATGAACTCTATTTATAAACAATTTTTTTAAATTATGTTGAAATGCATTGGGGGGTTAACAATTTTTTAATAACCTTTTTCACTTTAGATTCACATATGTCATCCTAAAAAGCAATTGTGACGTGTACAGTCTGAAGTAATAACTAAGTCACATACCTTTTCCATCCAGAGTGTTTGCTTTCCCTGAAAATTGCTTTATCGTTTCTTTAGCAAAAATCTAAAAACATCATTGTAGAACTGGGAAACTATGCTGAGACATATGTGGCTCATTCATACCTTACCCTTTCTCAAACACAAAGTCTATATTTCCAGAGGTAAAATACTGGGAGTGAGAGAATCCAAGGAACAGCAAGGAGGAATGATTTTAAAACAATCAGATCATTAAGTCTACAAGCAGCAAAAAAAAATTGTTCCTCTCTATTGACAGACATAGCCTATTCCTCTTTAATTCACTGGAAATTTACCAATGCAGCAAGGTAACCTGCTCCATCTAAACTGATGTATGGAACTCCAGTTTGCTGGAGTCCCTGATTCTGGGACACTTAAACTGCTTAGTCATAGGGCTACCTTTTTGGTATTCGTGTATTGTGCTTAATGTTTTGGACTAAATATTCAGAGTACCTGCAATAGGTAAATCTATACTGCCTTCTCTGCAGTCCATCTAGACACATCCGAGGTAACTCTTTTTTGAGTAGATATTTTGGTTAACAGTAGTCTTTCTACTGCTGGTATTTCTTCCTCCTCTTCCAGCTTATATTGTAGAACACTTTGGTTCTATTCTGGATCCCCTTAATTGCTAAAGACACTTGAAGTCTAACATGAGAATACTTGTGTGAATGCTGAATTTCAGCTGAGTTCATTACTTCTGAAAGATGCAGTGTGCTGTTCTAATTGTCCTTTCTATCCTCTTCTCTGTGTTTCTGTTTGTGGTTTGTTTATAGTCTGCCCAAAGTTTTCAGTTTCAAGTATCTGTCTGTATTTATCTGGATGATGATCCATAAGTTCTTTTAGGTTACAAAATGTTGCCTCCTTCTGTGAGCAGAGGTTGATCACCATTAGCTGTGGAGGTTTTATTTCTCTGACCAAAGACATAAAATAATGTAATAGAAGACTTCACTGTGCAGTGAAGTCTTCTTAACTAAAACTTAGAAGTGATAAAACTTAAATGTAGTGTGCTTGCATGATAAACATAATTGGCATAAAATATAATTTTGTTTTTACAGCACATTGCATATAGCTAATCCTTTTCTGCAGAGTTGCTAAGGATCGGGTTTTCAGTCTCACAGTGAAAATGCAGCATCCTGTGAAGCCCAATTCACTTTTTTGCAATGCTTTACACTATGGTAGCATTTTTTTGAGAAGTGAAAGTTAGAAAATATCATTATGACATCCTTTACAGCTGCATTTTTACAGGGAGAATACTTCATCTAATACAAATTACTCTGTCTGTTCTGAGGACAGAACAAGATGGGCAGGAGACAAATTTTCTTGAAAGGAGAAACTACAAAACATTAATTTTCTACTCGGAAAATATATGAAGGAGAGAATATATCCTTATGTGTGAATAATACGGATATAGTAGATCTGCAGGAAAATACTATGTGCTCTCAGAAACACCGGAAGCGCAGGATATATACAAAGAAACCATCAGCATGTTCACAAGGGCATATGATGAGCGTATTATATACAATTAAGTAGTGGGATTTTTGGCCATAAAGAATTGTGGAAGCAAACATCCTGGGTAAGTTTATAATGGTTTAAATAAGTTATAATAGCATAGCTGCATTTTTCTTTTTAAGTATGATGGCACACTTATAGTATCCAGCTAGAGTAAAGGAAGATTTTCAATAGCTTATTTTTGGAAAATGTGAAGCATTCTAGGGAACAATTCATGTATGCTTTTAATCTTGTATGCACTTCCCCCTGAAAATCCCCTACAGGCTACTGTCATGGAAAAGATAATAAGCTAAGTGGACTTCTGTTCTGATATAGCAGTTCTTGTATCTAGACATCACATAATGTAACCATCCTAATTTTCCTTGCAAACCCTTTTTTTCAGATTAAGCATATTGATTTTACAGTGCAAATTAAACATTCAGTACACGTAATTACCAAGAGCTTAATCTGTCACTTAGCATGGCTTTGCTTTTGGAGGAACTCTGGGGAATAAAGGAGAATTTATGACCTTTGGAAGAAGGGGCAGGCTATGCAAGAAGAATACAAGGTGTCATTAGGTCATGCAGACAGAAAATTAGAAAGGAAAAAGTTCAATTAAAATTCAATATGGGCAATCACTGGTGTGCAAGAAGTTTAAAAAATATTTCTATAATACAACAACTAAAGGAGAGACAAAGAAAATCTCCATGCTTTATTGAACATGGAGGAGGACCATGTCAGCAAGGACAAGATAAAGGCTGAGGTTCTTAATGCCTTCTTTGCCTCCAACTTTACCAGTAAGACAGCTATTCTTAGTGAAACCAGGCCCCTGACAGGGGTAGTATATACAGGGAGCAGAATAGTCCCCCTGTAATCCAAGAGAAAGTGACTTGCTGAGCAATTTAGACATTCATAAGTCTATGGGACCAGATAGGTTTCACCTAAGGGTACAGAGGGAGCTGGTAGAAAAGCCTTGCCAAGACACGTCCATCATTTATCATCTGTCCTGGTTAACTGGGGATGTCACAGATGACCGAAGTATGTACATACATGTACATCTAGGAGATGTACCTCTCCTAGAAGGGCTGGAAAGATCTGAGGAGCTACCTGTTAGCCTGACATCTGTGTCCAGCAGGGTCACAGAGCAGACCACCTGAGTGCAATCACTCAGCACCTGCAGGATCAGGGGATCAGCAGCAGGGGTTTAGGAAAGGCAGATCCTGCCTGACCAACCTGATCTCCTTTTTTTACCCGGTCTCTGACCTGGTGGATAAAGGGAAAGCTATGGATGTTGTCTACATGGACACAGTAAAGTCTTTCAACCCTCTGTGATTACAATCTTGAAAAAGCTGGCAGCCCACAGCTTGGACAGGTGAACTCTTTGCTGGGTTAAGAACTGGCTGGAGGATTGGGCCCAAAGAATGGCAGTGAATGGTGCTGTATCCAGCTGGCTGTTAGTCACCAGTGGTGTTCCCCAGGTCTTAGCACTGGAGTCAGTCCTGTTCAATATTATTGGACAAGAGGACTGAGTCCACCCTAAGAAAGTACAACACTAAATTGTCTGGCAGTGTTGACCTGCTGGAGGATAGGAAAGCTCTGCAGATGCATCTGGACAGCCTGGACTGATGGACTGAGGCCAATGATGAGATTCAACAAGGCTAAATGACAAACCTTGCACTTTGGCTACAATAACACCAAGCAGTGCAACATGCTGGAGAAAGAGTCACTGGAAAGCTACCTTGGAAAAGGAGCTGGGGGTGCTGGTCAACAGTGGACAAAATGTGTTGTACCCAGGAGACAAGAAGGCCAAAGGCGTCCTGGCTGGTATCTGCAACAGTGTGGCCAGCAGTACAGTGACTGTCCCCCTTTACTCAGCACAGCGTGCTGAGGCCACCCCTTGACTGCTGTGTCCAGTTCTGGACCCTTCACTTCAACAAAGCCATATGATGCTGGAGTGAATCCAGAGAAGAGTAATGAATGCTGGAGAAGGTCTGAAGTGTAAGTCATATGAGGAGCAGCTGAGGGAGCTGAGGTTGTTCAGTCTGGAGAAAAAGAGACTTGGAAGTGACCTTATCACTCTCTACAACTCCCTGAAAGGAGATTGTATCTTGGTGTGGGTTGGTCTCTTCTCCCAGGCAACCAGCGACAGGATAATAGGAAATGGCCTCAAACTGTGTCAGGGGAGATTTGGGTTGGACATCAGGAGGAATTTCTTAATGAAAACTGTAATTAAACATTGGAACAGTCTGCCCAGGAATGTGGTGGAGTCACAATATCTAAAAGTGTTCAAGAAATGACTGATCTTACTGCTATGGTTTAGTTGACAAGGTGGTAATCAGATAAAGGTTGGATTCAATAATCTTGGAGGTCTTTTCAAACTTACATGAATCTGTGATTCTGCTTTTCCAGTTTTGTGCAGTACACCCAGCTATGTTAAGTGTAAAGATACAGCTGTTTATTTATTCCTCAACAGCCAGGGAAAAATTAATATTTGCATAAATTACAGACACGAGGGTACACTTAAGGGTGCATGATTGATGGAATTAATGTGCACATGCAGGAATGAGAAAATACGTCTGTGTAAGAATAGACATGGGAAGTGAAAACAAAGTGATGGCAAAAGTACAAACATTGGTCTGTGATTTCACATACCTACTGTTCAATCAGAACTTTCCTGAAAAGATTTGTAGTTGTCAGAAAAGTGCCAGCTAATGAAACAAGACTGCTCCCACCATGAAAAAAACTGCTTGCATATGTAAATATGCCAATATTAGTCATCAAACTTTAATAAAACACATATACACGGTTGATAAATAATAAAATCTTTGTTCACTCTCAGAGTACCCAGTTACACAAAATTTCACAAAATGGCATTAAAGGAAATATACTCTGTGTGCTCATGTCAAACCTTAAGATTACTTTTGAAAATAGCCAATCAGACCAGCATGCAAATGGATATTCTGGATTAGCCATCCTGTGCAGACTTTCTTTATGGTATCCAGACTGACCAGTCTTAGCAAGGATATGCTGTAGCCTAATCAGAATTGTAGCATTCAGTAAGCAACTCCTGAGCAAAATTCCACAGCTATATTATACAGATCAAAAATCAAAGGCTGTTGATGACATTTTCTCCTGCCTCTAATATCTCTGCATATAGACTGGGATATTTTCAGAGTTTCCTAAAATGTTTTTATATCTCTGAGACAGCGAACTAGTCAAGTTTAGTAATAGTCTAACTATGAAATCATTTGGTGAGGTCAATATAGCAACTCATGAGATATTATCATGATAGACACAGCCCAAATATAACAATAATTTTTTTAAATCTGTCCTGTATTACATTAAAATGCAGAGGCAGAGGCTGAGACAAACACAGCCTCCTGCAATGACTTCTTCTCTATTTATAGCCCTTGAATATTAATTGAACAATTCAGTTTATCAAATTGTTCAGTTGTTGCAGAAAAATAGACTTCGTCCCAAGGTAGAAGACAGATAGAAGGAGAGAGCTGGACAAATGACAAGCACACAAGAAAATAGCTTGCAAAAATCATTTCAGTGCCCTCTTTTTGAAATCTGTTTGGAATTTCAGCTGTCCTAAATTTGAATGGTCAGGAAGAAAAGTTACTTTAAAATAGTGGTAAAATTAATCCTGATTGAATTTTTCATGTTGTTGTAGGTGTCCCTCACAAGTGTAAATATCAATTGGTTGGGAGTTTGCAGAGCTGCAGATCAACCTGCAGATAAACCAATGGCAGTTACCAGAGCAATGACTTCTAACCCTTTTAAAAGGTTAAAGTACCTTGAACAGATGAAAAACAGTGGCCTAAGGTTTTCAGATTTTCAGAACAAAATGACTGATTGGCAAACTTATGAATGTAGTGAATTGCACACCCTACCTCCTGAAAACACTGGTAATTTCTCCAGTCAAGTATCTGGGGCTGATTCACTCTATATCTTCAGGAAAAAATGTGGATATACTTGAAGTGTAATATGATTTGGTACAATTTGCAGGCCTATCTTTTTTCAACATGCAACACATACCTACCAATCACCTCCTGATATTTTCATTAGAAATTTCTTTCTACTGCTGGCCTTTCTGAGTCTCACATCTATTAAATACCAGATGCACAATGCAATTAAATTCCTGAATCAATTTATTAAATGTCTAATATTTCCTCTGTTTAATTATTTTTATTTTAAGAATTTTTCAGGACACTGAAAAATAGACATAACCCATCTTGTGTCAATATGCCTCAGAGAAAACTAAATTATTTCTGATTCTTAAACGTGTGAGACAGACAGTAGCTTTTGAAACAACTGAGCTGTTGTTTTAGGGAAAAGAAGTTACAGGAAAGCCATAGAAAAACAGGTGCTCCAGTAAGTGGTATGGTCAGTGAAGGCAATGCCATAACAAACATTCAGCTGTCCCTCTCTCCGCTTTTCTAATGGGAGAAAAGAAAAAAAAATCTCTTCCTTCTATCCCCATTTTGCTGTGCTGTAGATATGCGTGGGCAGGAATCATTTAGGCTGGAAAAGCCCTCTAAAGTCATAAAATCCAACCCTTACCCCAATATTGCCAAGTCCACGTCCCTAGGTGCCACATCCACATATATTTTAAAACCTTCCAGGAGTGGTGACTCCACTGCTGCCCTGGGCAACAGTTAGAGACTGAAATAGTTCATTTCTCAAACACTGATAATAAAGTTTTGCTCATTATAACAAAAACTGTATAAAGGAGCTACAACCAAAGGAGTCTCCCTGAAGATACCTGACTGGGACTTTGTGTAATGTCAGCTTGCAGGGGGAGAGTGGGTTGGAGATAAAGATATCACTCACATCAATGTCCATGAGCAACTGAGAGAACTTATTCTCAACTTATTCTCCTTCCTTTTAAAGGGCATTTGAAAAACTCAGTATGGATATTTTCATTTGTCTGATCTCTATGCCCCTTCAGGTTCTGTCCAGTGAAATGTCTGCAGCCTTAGGAGAGATTTGTGAAGCCCCTGTCAGTCAACCCAGGGGCTGGTTAATTCACACAGTACAAGCCAGCTTGTACTGTGATATGTGGCAACAATTTTACAATTTTGGACTGAAAGCTGCTGAGATAGATAAAGGGAAAACCCATTTTTCAATCATTTGAAACGTGTAGGACATTCACATGAGGGGCAGCTGAGGGGATGCCTTAATCCATCAAAGGTCCCCCGAAGTGCCCCCCAGAGTCATTCCAGAAGCCTTGTACCATAGGACTGCATGTGATGCAACAAATGTGGAGACTGATGAAAGAGACAGTGGCAAACTCCCCCTCACCCTGCAAGGAGGTTCCTGGATTTTGCTACTTGGCCAGAGCGCACAGTACGTTACCATCCGATCCTGTGCTTTTCAGGAGGAATCTTCACCACCAAGGACAGGACCAATGGAATACTGTTGGCATCTACACAGTGGTGATCTTTTCCTTATTTTGTTTCTGTCAACCCCTTTCTGTCCTATTTTCTATTTCTCTCTCTCTCTCTCCCTGCTCCCCCCCCCCCATATTTACTATCAAATAAGACCCATACTATTGACACTGGCATATGGTCTTGTTTGCACCTTAATTCAGGCAAGGGCATTCTTAAGAACCTTAGTACCCAGATCTTGACAGCAGCCTCTTCCAGGTCTTGACAATCCTTTTGGTGAGAAAAATTTTCCTAATATCAAATCAAAACCTCGTCTGGCACAACTTGAGGCCATTTCCACTTGCCCTATCACTGGTTTTCTGGGAGAAGAGACCAAAACCTACCTGCTCCTTTAAAGCATCTGTAGACAGTGATAAAGTTACATCTGAGTCTCCTTTTCTCCAGGCTAAGTCCTCTGCAGCTCCCTCAGCTGCTTCTCATCAGGCTTGTGCTCCAAACCCTTCCTCAATTTCATGGACCTTCTCTGGTCTCACTACAACACCTCAATGCTTTTTTGGCTCATGAGATGCCCAAAAGTGAATGCAGCACTCAAAATGTGGCCTTACCAGTGCCCAATACAAGGGAACAATCTCTGTTCTGGGTTTGCTGGCCACACACTTGTGGACCCAAGCCAGGATCCCATTGGTTTTCTTGGCCACCTAGGCCCATGCTGGCTCATGTTCAGCCACTGTCAACCAGCTCCTCCAGGTCCTTTCCCACCAGGAAAAGAGAAATCTCACCAGTTTCACCAAAGTGAAAGCTTTACAGTCATACTTTCCCCAGCTTATAGCACTGCAGGGAGTTATTGTGACCTGGCACTGAGCCTTGACTCTGAAACACATGTTTTTTATACTGGACCTCAGGAGTTCCTTGCTGCCTTCTAACATGTTTTAAGATGGAGGACAGAAAAGATACAAGATTTAATGTAATAGCATTTTTGTCTGAATTTTTCAGAATATTTCCTCATGCAAAGGGATATCCCAAATTTCTTGTCATTTGTCTTTTTTTTTTTTTCATATACCAGATATACAAGATGCCAGTTTGCTCCTTTCTAATTTTTCCTGGTAATATTTCTATACAACTTATCACAGTTTAGAGAAAAATGCTATTATCAAGAGAATTAGCCACATGTTTCTATGGAAAGATATAATTTTAAATTGAAAATTTTAGCAGAGAATTCATGGTCAGTCTACATGTTGCTGTTTGGTTATTGTAATATATGGTAGGGATAATTCATGCTGTTAATGTATGGTATAAAATATTGTGAAATCCAAAATCTATGTCTCTGACCATCCAGGCTGGGAGCCGCTGTCTATTCAGATTCAACAAGTTCCCGGACACAAGTTAAGATAATGATCAATGCTTTAACATAAGAATAGAAGCTTCCAGGATGATATCACCAGTATCTCGAGTCTTCGGGAGCCACCCAAGAGCAATTATCGCCTTGCGATTCCATCAATCAAGATAGTCAGGGGCACCAAACTTATACATCCGAATACATGGCTTCCCCGGAGCCTATTGACACACCTGCACCCAGCTTTTGTCCAGCTCTGCACATGGAAAGAAACAGCCATGCATGTGAAGAGTTACAAAGGAAATTTGGTCATCTTTGCCTCAGGGACAATAAACTGTATAAAACCTCGCCACAAGAAGCGACATTCGTGAACGGGGGAGACTCTGACACGCTAGGGGTCAGGTCCAGGTTCACCCAGCGCCAAACCCAGGCTCGACTGTCTCTTCGGCTGTGGGGAGACTGAAATTCGGCTGCAGAGCCAAATTAATAAATCTTTGTTAAATTTTTTATATATTTGGCTCACAATTTGATCATTTATAACAGTTATGTTGTTTGGATATGCTGTTTGAATATGTTGTTGTTTACCCCCAGGTTGAATAACATCTGAATAAAGGTATTGAAGGAAGAAACATGGAAATTATAATCAACTGCTTACAATTCCAAGGCTTCTCAAGGTTTTTTTTTCTAAATTATGAAGAAACTTTCCTTAGATAATTACTTTGACTGGGTTTTTCCTCTGCTACTGAATCACATACCCCAGAGGTTATACACCTTATGCAGCGCTGAGATATTATCTGCTTGCAGGTTACGGTATGCTTTGTTTGAAGGACTGTGAAAAACCAACAGTTTGCTCTACCATATCTCTTACTATTTTAGTGTGGTGGTTTTGCATGGGAGGCATTCACAGAAGTGATGCAAAGCTGCCAGCCAATGGAAGGCTGCACACGCCTCTATGAAAAACACATGTTAAGACAAAAGAAACCAGGAAACTTCCTCTTTCTTTTCCGGTCAGCAAAGAGATAACAGGGACCCAGCCAGGCGGCCCCTGCCGCGGGCCCAGGCTCCCCTTCCCGGGCGCCCCATCTTGCCATCGGCTGATGGGGGGGAGAGGGGAGGCCGCAGGGCTGAGGTGGGGCCTGGCCGGCTCAGCCAAGATCCTACCACTGCTGACATTTTTCCACAACCGCCGGGCAGGAGGAGGGGAAGCCGTCGGCCGCCCCAGCCCCAGCTCCGGCACCAAGCCACTGAGCCTGGCCGGAGTCAGGGGACGCCCTGCAGGCCCTGGCCGAGATATTAACTCTGTCAGTGCTTCAATCCTCCCACGAGTGAGAGAAAAGAACAAAATGCAGGCAATGTAAAGGAGCAACATGAAGACACCAAGGTCAGTGATGAAGAAGTCAAGTCCCAGATGGGAGGGATGAGGAGATGCCTTTAGTTTTAGGCTGAAATCCTCTTATGAAGATATAGAGAAGGACTTTTTTTCCCCTAGAATGCATAAAGGTATGGGGAGATGAAAGTGTTAAAACTGTAGATATCGCGTCCATACTACAGTAAGCAAATGTTAAAGTAGCTGTCGTCCTATGAGAAGTTTGAACAGAGAAAGAGAAAAGACTGATGAAGATTCTATGCCCCAGGAAGAAGATGATTTCAGAAATAAATAATAACTTTTCTGATAACTTTTGCCTTTGAACAGCTCATCTTTACCCCATAAGCTGACATAGCCCATAAACACAGCTGTGGGAAAAGCTTGTGGAAAATGGGAGGGATTTCACGATTGCAGATTTCCCCAGGTGGCTGCTATTTGTGGAGAGAGCCACGAGAGAACTGGTTTTTTGTAGAAAAGTCTCCATAGCATTAACAAGAAGGACTTCTCTCCCTAAGTGAACTGCAGAAAGACTATTTTGGAGGTGGTAAACTGACTAAAATTTTAAGTTTTGTTTATTTACATTGTCAGTGAGAAAGAAAACGTTGTAGGGGGAGACCTGCCCTGATTCTTACTACTCTTTCCTTAGTTACCATTAATAAATTTTTCTTTATACCTTTTTAAAGTTTTGAGCCTAAAGTTTTTAAAGTTTTTGCCTTTCTCCTAATCTTATGTCACAGCAGAAATTCTAGTGAGTGCACTAGTAATTAGCCAGCACTGAAACCACCACACTCATTAGTGCATTAGCCCCGAAATCTCAAATTAGCAAGTCAAAACCACTACAGTCGAAGTCCTCTGGAAAAACAGGGAAACAGAGCCGCTCCTGGGAGAAAAGGAGCCGAGTTTCTGGAGTCTAAGCAGGGGTGGGGTACTGATCATGTATCCGCAAGAAGTCACCCACTCAGAAAGCACTGAAAAGAAAGAGGGAAGGAAAATTTCCTAAGAGGCTGAGGGGAAGGGGAATTGTGTGAAGATTGTACAGTGTGCAATACAACCAATTGCTACTGGAATGGAGCACAAGACCAGTAATAAAGATCACAATATTAGAAAGTACAGAGGGAAGAGGGAGTTCACCTGTTCTCATTTAGTATCTCTTCCTGATGTCCTGTGTTTTAAAATTGTTTTGTGTTTAGAAATTAATTTTTAAGAAAATCTTGCTTGAGTGATAGCCCTAATAAGAATGTTCACAGTAAGACAAATTCAAACAGTGCTACCTTAAAGCTCAGCTAAGCCAAGGCTCTCCTCATATGCCAATTTGAGGATATCAAAACTTAGCTTCTGGCTTACTGTGGCTATAACTTACTATGAAAAATACGTATTCTATGATTGGCTTTTTGCAAATATTAAAATTAATATTATATGTGTTGTGTTAGAAAATTATGCTATATGAATTATCTTAAGTAGTGTGCTAAATGTAGTTTCAGGTTATAACAAAATGTTAAAATAGAAACAGACATGTAGTATCTCTGTAAGATACATTTTTAAAGAAAGGACTCGCAGTGAGATAGCAGCCACAGGACACCGAAATCTTTCAGAGAAAAAGAATTTATTGCTTTCTTATCAGAAGAAACAAACTTCTTCCCACCTTGCTCAGGCTTGAAGGCACGGTTTGGATTATGAGGAAGAAGCTGACAATGACCAGACAGAATCCTGTGTTTGAATGGCATTTATGCATCATGTATGAAGTGTGTTAATATGCAAGAGGTTATTGTTTTTAAGGGCTAATCCTTTGTTAACAGGTGTCCATTTACGGGCTCGTGATGCTCAGAAAAAGGTACCCAGACGTCCATAAGTCTTTTGCTTCTATTGTGTCACATTGTCCCAATTCAAATTGTCCAAATTATTATTACTCTGATTGTATTACTATTTTTATAACCATTTTATTACTATCAAACTTCTAAAATTTTAAAAACAAGTGACTGGCATTTTTCATACTTATTAACTGAAAAATTACTTTCCCCTAATCAGAAGCTGGAAGAAAGAACACAATAAAATGTATTTACTCTATGAAGAGGTAGTTTACATCATATTTGTTCTGTTTGCCAAACATAGAAAGATAAGGCTATATAAAAGATAGTTTATTATTTTAAGACTTAATCTAGGGGTAATTAGTTAACATACTTTAATCTAAGGGTAATTTTTCTATAGGCAATATAGCCCTTCAGATTATTTTCATCCAATATGGTCTCCTGTTCTGAAAGTTTTTATAGCTGTGAGAGTCTTAGCTGCCCACTTGCCCTTATTTCTTCTAACAAAGGCAAACAGACCATCTGCTATTTCTGAGAAACCCGTATAGCCATGCTGGCAGGTAGAGTGAGGTTAAGGCTGATCTTGGGTAGTTCTTCAGCTAATGTTAACATCAGTCTTCCTTTAGATATTCACAATAGCTGTGGAAGAGACAGGCATCATCGAGACTTTTTCTCTTCCCACTTTCTGAGTGGCAACAAATTTCTCCAACCTACTGGATTATAAAGTGTTATACTAGATTATAGTTTTGCTAGCAAGAAGAAGTATCTGTGTCTCCTATACAGTTTCTCTATCCTGTTTTTTGGAGTCACAGGATATTAGGCTTCAAGAATACCCTTCCTTTCCAACTCCCAGGCATTTGGATTTCCTCTGATCTTGCTCTTTGACAGTCAGTGATCCCAGATTGTTCTGCTTTTTATTTTTTTTTTCAATTAAAGAATATAATTTAAAAGCCTCTTCTTATTGGATTACATCCAGTTACTTTAAAGGAACCTCATACTTCACCACTGCCACCCTGGAGTTCCTGATCTTTGGAGAACCGTGCTCTCCATCAGTAAGTGGTCCCACTCCTTTGCTCACCATACTGGGTTTAGTCAATAAATGCAAATAGTCAGCCAGAGGTAGACACACAGCCCTTGCACAGAAGCACCTTGACTCAGCTTCAGTCTTGGGTGACTTCATTTCTCTGAAGTAAATGCTGTTTTATACCAGAGTACAGTTTCAGCAGGACTGAGTTTAATTTACAGTAGAAAACTCTTTTCTGTAGCTACAATATATAGAAAAATCTCATGCTGTCCTCACATTGCCCAAAGAAGAAAAAGCAACTTGCTTTGCACTGTCGGGTACTCAGGTGATAGAGGCACAGGTAGCATTCTGATAATTCCAAAGTAACTCATTATGAATACTAGGACACTAAAATTATAGTTTTAATTGCAAAGTTAGTGAATAGACAAACAAGACAGAAATGGTTTTTAAAATCTTTGTCAAAAGACTGTGAGTCTTCAAAGTCATGCCAGGCCACAGCTCACAGGTGTCATGCTGAAGTGAGCGTTGCACTGATACACCTAATCTCGTCTCTGTTGTGTAACATGTCTGATTTGGGCCTGTGCCTCTTCTGGGCATGTTGCAAAATATATCTATTAATTAACATAAATATATCTATTAATTAACATTTCTTTGGAGAGCAATGAGAAGACCCTTTCCGAAGTGAAGTAGGACAGCAACAAATGTTTTGTAACTGAGAGTAAGATATTTTCAGATGAGAGGATTTGATATAATTATTGGCTGTATGTTAGATACCTAGAAACTTTTCTAGGCAATTTTTCCACCTTAATTCCCATTTAAATTTAAAGGAATACAAATTCTACAAATCTTGACAGGCAAGCAGTTCTTTTTGCAACTCAGTTTTCTTCTCAAAGATACTTCTAATCAATTCAAGACCTTTTCAACGGCAAATGCGTAAGTAAACAAGGACAAATGGGGACATACAGACTATCTTCTTGGTGAGGGAGGAGGACAGGCTTGCATAGCTTGCATGCTGAAATAGAAAAACCTGTCTGTTGGTGGAATTTGTTCCATCTCTGGGAAGAAGCACAGAAATTAATGACCTGACAGCACTTGTGTAACTAACAATCCAGCTGTGTAGACAAAGAAAGGTGAAATTAAAGCCTAATCAAAGCATTTCATCAAGACACAGCACAGCTGTGTGCACAGCTTTATAACCAGTTTGATTGAACTGACTGGGCAGTGCAGATGAACCCCATAGAAGGTGTTGGAAGGGCTCCATTTGTCTTCAGTGGGCTTTGGAGTACGACCTTTATGTTCAAAGGCGCTTCCTTAAGGTGTATCAATGACATCAGGAGTTGCCTATCCACTGCTGGGGGCAGAAAAAAATGTCCTTTGTCTAGCAGCACCCAAGCATCTCCCTTATGCAGCTGCCAGTTTTGTTTCACAGACCCTGTTAGTCCAAACTGTGCCCTGAATGCAGGATCTGTCCTTTCATCTGTTAATCCATGCTCCTGCTGCATGGGTTTCACAAAATAAAAAATGGCAAAGTAATTAAAGAGTGAATTTTGAATCCTCCTCCTCCTGGAGGGAACTTAACCTTGCATCCCTCCTTAGTGCTCCCATTCCAAGCTCCTGGGTGAACAGCACGAGCTCCTTCTACAGGATCAGGTACTTAACAAAGTTGGGAAGACAGGGACAAGTCTTATGACACAAATCCATTGCTTGTGTGATCAGTCAAGCACTCTCCCCTCTGTGTGTGGTTGTGTTAGTAACTGTTTTAATAGACCCACGTGGCAGCATCTCCCATCGGATAGAGTAGCTATAGAAACTCGTAGTGTTGCTTTGCTGGTCTCTGCTTACCAGGCTTTGGTAAAAATGCAGCTCACATTATCTTCCTTCTGCATCTTGGAAACAGACATTTGACTTTGTCATACAAATGGTTCTTTGTGACCTCAAATATCTGAATGCAGAGATGGAAAGTTTTGTTTTGATTTTTTTTTATGAGTTTACATTATTCTTCTCTCTTCAAAGAAGTCTGTGGTGTATTTCAAGAAACTCTGAAGATCACTGATATTTATATGTGGGTTTGCCATTAAACACTACATGGTCAATATAGTTTACTAAGACTAAGTAAGGCAAATTAAGTGTGTAGTTTTGCTTAAGTACATAATTGTGTTATAGTTAAGTGTATCATTTATGATACACAATAATGGAACTTAAATATAAACCTGTAGAAGATTTTACGAGCCTAATAAAAAACCCATCTTTTGTGAAAAATTGGTAGCAGGTGAAAGTTTATCATCACTGTCTGTTTTTTTACCTCCTCAGTGTTTATGAGGGCATGTGTTTAAGATAAGTCACCAGACAATCCATACCAAAAAAAGCTGGCTACAGGGAAAAAATGTGTTCAGAGATGTTCAGGATGTTCACCTGATGGTATTACTTTGAGTCATGAAATAGAATAATCAGCTAACAACCTGAATTACCATCTCTGTAAGCCAAACCTGAGAGCATATTGCTGCCTGTATTTCCTCAGGGCAAAGCTAAGATACAGCACAGAACTATTTTGAAGGCACTGCAGTGGCTTTTTCCTCTGTCCTTTGATATGCAGGGAGAGGTGACATAACCTGAAAAGTTTCTATACAAAAGAAATAGAGGTGACACTAAAAAATATGCCCAAGTTGGGAAGGCCATGTCATCAGAGAGATGTCAATAAAAACAAAGAAAAGAGAGTGAAAGTCTAAAAGAAGATGACAAGACTCTCCTTTTCAAATATGTCCAATTTCAGAAAGCAGTAGCTTATATTGACAAGAAATCTTGAGAGAGGAGGTCTAGTGGAAATCCAAAGAGGTAATTCCTTTCTACTACCATCATCTTTTAACATCTTCAGGTAGAGTAGGATAGAAGCTGGTGTTCCCAGCTCACTTATTTACCATGTGGCTTATCAAGTGTAGCCATGGATAGTACTTCCACCACGTCCTGCTGCTGGCATTGGAGGGGTCATCAGGCCACCCAAGGTACTGTTGAGGGCTCAGTCTCAAACTGTAGACTGCCTGTAACTGGAAACACTGTGAATGTATCCACGTGTTCATTTTCTTTGCTATATAAAGGTGCACATGGTTCGGAAGCTGGAATTTTTGCTTCTTCAGGAACAGTTTTACTTCTTGGTTTTTCATGCAGAGAAGTTGGATTCTTACTGTGCTACCAGCACAGTAAGTGTCCCCCTTTGTCTCCTTTTGCCTATAGCAGAAAACCACTTCTCCCAAACAACAGATACACATGAAACTGAATCTTCACAGCCTAGCTGTCTGACACCTGTCTCAGAAATTGATGTTTTGGAGCTGGCATCAAACAATCAAGTATGCCACTTATCATGACACCTATTCCAGAGCAAGGTTGTCCTTCAGTTACACTGTCTTGCTTTGTTTCTGTGCAGACACTGCATCTGAAATGCCACCTGCTCTTGGTCCATCCTCTTCCTGGAGACTGCTTCCTGGGATACTTGGGACAGCACCTTTCAGATATTCTGCCCCACTCCCTGCCTGCATAAGCACTTTGAGGTGCCTCCAGCTGCCAAGCAGCAATGTACACACATCAGCACTGAGTCACTTCTGCCTTACTATCAACACCAGGAAACAGTTCTCTTTCTGGACATGCTGTACAGCTGTAACAGAAAATACTCCTTCTGAAAATAGTCCTTAAATGTTCTCAGAGTAAACTTTGTCTCACTCCAATGATTATTGAGTACCTACAGGGAATAGCCTCCTAATTTTTTTAAAGAAAGATGGTTTAAGTGATCCACTTCAGATAAGAAAAACAGACCTAATCTGAGATCATATCAGCTGACTTTTTGGGTCTCATGGGAAGTAGGTTTTCACATAACACTGCACTGCCTTCACTCGTATGCTAAAATACACCTTTGAGGCAGAATGACAAGGTTTAAGCACTTCAGTTCTTTTGTGACATCCTCTATCCATTAAAGATTTGTCCTTACTATTGACAAATTCAAATACTTCCCTCAAGGAGGACCCCTTCAGTGGTCTGCAGATGGTACTACGTAACAAAAGCTACTTTTGTTACGCAGACAAGATTTGTTGTTGTTGTTGTTGTTGTTGTTGTTGTTGTTGTTGTCAATGCTTTTTAATATACACTTATATTAAAACCTGTATCTGTCTTAGGTTTTTGTTTTCCCCAGCATTCAAATAGCTTTTAGATGTGATCCACAATTTTTCTGCTTTTGTTTTTAAAACTGGATCTGAGAATGTGTGAACATGAGGGAACATCTTCATGAGGAAATGTGCTCATTGTTGAAGTTTGCGATGCAAGTTGTTTTCCATTACCATCTGTATGGCAGATTACCTTTGTCAAGTGAGCAGTTTGCCTTATCTCTCTCTTTGAGTGACCACATTCACACCTCCCTGGGGAGGGGACATCTGCTGATAACAGGCTATTGAATGTCACTGCATGACTGATAAGAACTATAACATCCCATTGCCCAGAGGGAGGAGCCAAGCATTGCTACCCAGATATAATCCAGAAGTTTTGAGACACCAGCACGGCTTCTCCACCGGATTTCCCAGAGGAACAGAAGCTGCCTCTTCTTGCACTGGATCTTCGGAGGAAGAATCCACCCATTTCTACAGGACCCCCTGCTCCAACAGAACCACACCTGACACTTCAGAAGAACTGCAGCCGCATTTCCAATTGGACTGCCACCAGCACCCTGACCAACAGAGTGTCAGGTTGAGTTCTGACTCTGTCAGTGTTGTTCTAGTGTACTGCATGGTTTCTTTTATCCTTTTTTTTTTTTTTCCTATTAAAGAACTGTTATTTTCTGCTCCCATATTTTTTGCCTGAGAGCCCCTTAATTTAAAATTTATAGCAATTCAGAGGAGTGGGGAGCGTTTACACTCTCCATTTCAGGGAGGCTCCTGCCTTCCTTAGCAGACTCCTGTCTTTCCAAACCAAGACACTCATGTAACATACTGTTCCTGAGTTGTTAAAAAAGGAAAATAATCTTTCTGCACATCACCTTCTGAGAACAAGGGGGGTTAGGTTTGGGTTTTTTTTTCTGATAGCCTCAAGATGAGAAATACTGTAGATGCTCAACAAATTATTGCTTTGCAAAAGAAGCTCCACTCTGCTGGTGGCTGCAGTCATTGACCCATGATGCATGACTTTGCATTTGACTTGCATGTGCTAGAAAATGCTTTGACTGACACAAGTCACAGCTAGACTACACTCTGTGACTTACATGTAACTAAAGTTATTTCTCTCTTGTCTCTGCAGTTGCCAATTGTAGGGTGTTTTGTTTGGTTTCAAATAGTTAATAAAATGTTGGAAAAAATCTCAATTCAGAGCCATCAATTGAGCAATAAGACTCCTGTCAGGAAAACAGCTAAATTTTCCTCTGACCCCAACTTTTGAGGTCTACTGGTTGACCAGTTCCTATGTCATTACAGCATGTGGTGTATTGATAACCTGATAATCTTCAGTCAGCCTGTCAGGCATTGCTAAATCAAACTGCCCTGTGCAGAACTACAGCTCTTATCAGTAACTCTTATCAGTGAATCCTGATATTTTACAAAAAAATCCATATTTTTTATTAAACTAATTTTCCATAAAACTGTTACTTGGCACCCCTTGTGCTGCCAATCCTGAAGTTTCTTCTTAAGTAACCATAAACCAGTTCTTCATTGTGCTGTGTCAGATTGCTCATTAATTATTTCATTTTTCCAGTTTAACTTGATGTAATTGTGGTGGTTTGACCAGGAGGAAGTGGGAATTCTGAGATGCTGTGGTCAAACCAATGGGTGCTCGGATTTTGATGTTGGCACCTGGTGTAGCCAGTGGGGTTTGGACACACCTCCGAGAACACACAGGGGTTAAAAGCAGAGCTTTGACCCTGGGAGGCTCTCTTGGGACTTCGAGGGAAGGTAGTCAGATCGCCCTCCCTTATCCAGCTGCTGCTACTGGGCGGGGGAGGGGCAGCCTGCGGTAGGCCTGGGTCTGGACAAAGATGGGGGGTGAGGAGGCCCTTGAGGATGGAAGGGTGGAGGAGCACCAAGAGACATCGGGCAGCCATCCCCCACCAGGAGAGAGAGAGAGGAGAGCTGGTGACGCCGAATGTGATAGCAGCTGGACCAGGAGGAGAAGGGGGGGAATGCAGCGAGGAGATGCCGGCCAGAGTAGCAGCGAGTGTGGGAGTGCCGGAGATCTGGGACAGACAGAGACTGAAATTTTTATCCCCTTTCTTTCATGATTGGGACCTCGCAAAAATGCTGATCCTCCTCGGAGCTGAACAAGAAGAGAGATAAGAGATTAGATAACAAGGACCTGGCCCGGGGAAAGTGGAAGGAAGACTGGCTGAGTGGAGAGAGAGATGATTGGAGTGGCCTTTTGGCTGGACTTTTCTTGTGTGGCCATAGACTGAACCAGTTTTATTCCTGTGACACAGGGACTGCACTTAGGGAGAGGCAGTGCCTCAGAACCAGGAGGGTTCAGTGTGGGGACCCCTCTACCCCAGGGGGTTGGAAAAAAATGGGGGGGACAGATGTCCCAAAGCAGAGACTGTGCCTTTTTGGAGTGAGACAAGGCATCCTTAAAAGAAAACCCTAAAAGCAGCTCTGGTCCATGCACAGTGGTGAGAGCACTGGGCATGGAAGGAAGATGTCACAAGTGGCAAAAGGACTTTCCGGGCGGTGCCGAGTGACATTGGAAGCACACGAGGTTTCAGCGTGTTTCCAGGGGAAGCCTATGGTGCAAGAAGGACTCCTCTCCTCTTCATGAACTGAAGTTTGAATATTTTAAAGGGTGGTGCCAGACTGGGCAGTTGGTGATTTGGGGGAATGTATCGGATTGGGAAATTTTTGGTGGTGGGGAGGAGGAAAGTGGTTTTTGTAAGGTTTTCAATTTTCTCCCTTATAGTTTTTTTTCCTCTTTTCTTGTAGTTTAGGTAATAAAGTTTTCTTTACGTTTAAGCTGGAGCCTGCTTTGCTTATTCCTGGTCACATCTCACAGCAGACACCAGGGACAGGGTATTCTCATGGGGGCGCACTGGCTCTGTGCCAGGCCCAAAATCATGACAGTAATAAAAAATCTTAGGACTATGCACTGAGACAGAAACTTTATCATGAGTGATTCAGGACTGTTCTTGGTACTTTTGTTCGTTAGAAAAAGGGTTGTTACTGGCAGTAATAGATGCCTTTTAAGAAATGTAAATTGTCATTTACAAACACTCAAGCACTTGCTGACAAATGGTCCTGACTAGCGTTAATAATGCATCTAATATAATTTTAAAAATTATCATAGGAAAAGTACTGAGTTTTTCCACTCTCCTTCTATTTTCAGGCCGTGTCATCTTTGTTCTGAGACTGAAAAGACCCAAAAGTCTATATGCAAGTTCAAGTAGTTTTCAAAAAAAAAGCATTAATTTTTGGTCATACAGAATATAACACTCTCCTAGAAAATTACTCATTACAAAATGAATCATGAGTCAGATTTCTTAGTGTATCTTTATTGACACAGTAGACAATAAATATGGTCCCAAAAGCAGAGCAGACAAGATGAATGTAGGCTTAATTAGTTTGATTGGGTGAAAGTGAAGAGGGGAACAATGAGCCGTTCACCAAAAAACACAGTACTTCCTTTAAGAGGACAAAAGTGTGATCAAAGGACAGGTGCTTGTCATCTGTTTGAGACACAAAACAGCCACTGCCTTCCAGACAAGCTGTGGGCAACAGGAAAGAAATCCAATGCTGAATGTTAAACATGATATATTTACCAAGCAGTAGAAAACATGAGAATCAGTGTTTGGACAATTCAGCAGGGACGGTTGCTGCTGTTGCTATGTTATGACTACAGTATGGTGGGCAGTACTGAGAGGCTGCTTTTGTCACCAGCACAATAAACTGAGGGAAGAAAAGTTTTATAGGGGAAATTTCAACAGTTTGTCTTGATCCGAAAACCCAATCAGCAGTACCATCTGAAAAGAATGGAAAATGCAAGTGCACATTGGTGGGAAACAAGGGTTGTCATACACTGTATCCCTATTTTAGCAACACAGTGGAGGGGGTTTGCAAACAAACCAAGATCTCACATGAGGTTGCTTGTCACAAACAGAGCAGTAATGGTATTAGAGAAAATGTGTGATACATCTTCACTGAGTCATTTATTTCTGTTGCTGAAGGGAATCAATGTCTCTACAGCTCAGTCTGTAGAGTCTCTGAACCACCCCTCCTTGTAATAACCATCATTGCCAGAATCCCCAAAAATGTCAGGGACAAACCAGGCTCTGCTATTCTGTCCCTCCAAATCACACATGCAAGCACATCATGTAATGATGCTAAATTTCAAGAGTAAAGAGAGATCACTGCCCTGTTGTCAAGAATAAAAAACTCCTGTGGCCAAGAATGAAACACTGCTAAGTAGAAAATAAGGACTGCTGAAGAAGAATTCCTAAACAACTCAGTCCTTCACTCTAGTCTCATTTTAGAACAGTGAGGTCAGGCCATAAGGACAATATGTGTAGCAGGAAATGTGTATGATTGTGAAAAGATGGCTATTTGTACAAAGGGTAAGTTTTCTTCATTTTTCCATTTACTAAATAGGTAACAAAACTACTTGTCTAACTCAGCACTGTCTTCCAGTACTGCTGTCTGTACTGCAATACTTTAATTATTTCTTCAGGGGAAATTGCTAATGATATCATAACTATTTGACTATCAGGTCTTTCCCATTTGAGAGGACAGAATGCAAGCAGGCTTCTGTTTTTGTCGCTGTTGTTTCTTAATCACATTCTTTTCTTCCAGTTTTAAAAGGTGATTTGTTTTTAGGGGCAAGTAAGGAAGACTAGTAGCCACTTTTAGGAAATTAGAAGGATTTTCTGTTGTCAGAAATTGATTTTAGAAGAAACAAACCCTAATATTTTCTAAAAGGCAGGTGCTTGGTTTTGTAAATTTCTTCTGGAAAATGATAGATATTACTTTTCCCAATGTAGCAAAAAAAATTTATTGAAATACTCATTTATACTACAAAGAGGGAATACTTGCTGCTTTCTGGCCTACCCAATATTTGTCAATATGAACTGTATCAAGCATCAGGGAGTAGAAAAAATAACATAATTTTACTTGTGTTTGAAATAGTTCCTTCTTCCACCTAAGCTAATTCCATCAACAAAAGTATTCATCTCTTCACTTCTTAAATAAGGTTCTGAAATAATGACTGTCTGACAGATTCTCACTTTTTGTCATTGAGACCAACAGAGATAAACTATTGCTTTCATCCACTTCACAAAATCACAAAATATATAACCTGAATTTTTAAGTGTGTGCCTAATTTTTTTAATGTCAACATTTATTTCTATTGCTCTGTACACAAGAGGGGAAAAAAAGTGCATGTTACTTCTATATATTTCAATCTTGTTCTTTTTAAAGTGAGAATAGAGAACAGATAGAGAACAGATTTGGAATTGCCTAATTGCCTCTTTTCTGTTTGTAAAAAATATATGATAGGCATTTGGATAGAGTTGAAGAGAAGGATTTGAGCCATTGTATTAAACAACTGTCAAACCTAAAGTCACAGATGAGGGCTGTTTTATGCATCTCTGTGAACAAATAAAAGCTTGGTCTAGAAAATAATCTTGATCACAACCATCCTTAGGCAAGAGAAAGATTATTTTATTTGCAACTAATTAGAGCTTTGTTTTCCATTGCACTTGCCTTTTAAATGTAGGTTGCTGAACGCCAGATAAAATGTTTTCATGTTTATAAGTTCATCTAAAAATTAATTCAAAACAAAACAAAGCCCCATAATATTTAAGGAAGAAAACCTATTTATTTCACATGTTTGAGAAGAGTAATCACAAGCAAAGCAAAAGGGTTGTGTAAGAATCAGGGTCTGCCAGCAAAAATAAGACCCTAATTCTTCATCACAGTGAAAAGAGTTTTGAAATGGGTCAGTTGATACCTTAAATAGCAATTTTCTGCCAATCTCCCAAAGTTTTTTTTTTAGTCTCAGTAGCAGCAGAACTCTGTCACTGAGAGGGTTCTGTTAGGCACAAGAAAGCTAATGTTCATTAATAAACTTTCATTTCCCTTCAAGGGTTAATTCTGCTCGTGCTTTCTGATGCAAGTGAGAATTGGTGATCAGTGACTAAAGGGATGACTGGTAGGAACTTTTCTCTCAGGTTGTGCTTCCCAAAGGAAGCTTTCCCTTATACAGATATTCAAACCTTCACCTCTTTCTCTGGATAGCAGTGGAACCTCCGTGGGGTTGTGCAGGTTGGGGTAGGGAGGACCCGACTGCCAGAACCACTACAGATCCCTAACAGAGGACAAAATAAAATTATTGAAATAAAATTTTAATACATAAATATATAAATAAAACAATAAAAAACCAAAACAAATAAACATAATGAAAACCCCACTAAACATATATATTACAAAAAATAAAAAGGAAAACAAATAAACAAACTAAAAACCACAACTCCTCTTTTTCATGCTGCAGGTGTTTTCAGGTCTCATCTTTTTGCGTCAGGTCTATTTCAGCAGTCCTCCTGTCTCCACACCTATTCTCAGTACAATCCCCTTCCTTGGTCTCATTCCACTGCATTTTCTTCATATTTTCTCCCCCCCTTCCCTTGCATTTTCCCCTTAGCCTTTCCAAATTTTCACCTTTTTGCTCTATTTTTTCCTTTGGGCCTTGGCTGATCCAGAGTCACCCTCCACAGACACACTGCCACATTTCCCAATGATTTTCCAAAGTTTCGAGTGTCTCTTAAAAAGAAGAAAGTCTCCTTTATTTTCAGACGTTACTCCGATTTTGATTTTTTTTCTTGCAAAGCGCAGACATGGGCGGTGGCGAGGCTGAGCTTGCTCTCTCTCTCTCTCACGCGTCACTGCCGCGGGCGGCCTTGCCGTTCCTAACACTATTTTTCCTGCTTATTCGGATGTTTCTTTCCACTCCCCGAGACAGCGGGGACGGTGGTGCGGGATCCCCGGGTCGCACCGGGGAGGTGCGGGATGGGCGCTTGCCGGGCGAGGCGCTCCCGCGTGGCGCCGCCAGGGGGCAGCAGCGCCGAAGGGCAGGCGCCGTTCCCCCGCGCCGTTGCCGAGGGATCGCCGGGCCCGGCCCCGCCGCGCACCTACCAGCGGCCAGGGGGGACCTCACTGGGCGGAAAGGGTCTGCTGCCGTTCGCTGCCTCCCCGTCCGCTCACCTCCTGTCCTTCCGCTCCGGGAGAGTGCGCCGCTCTACCTCTGTAGGTTGGTTTCTTCGACCTTTCTTTTAGTAACAATGCAAATGATGATTATTAATAATCTTATTCATAATGGTAATAACACCAGATATACTGTGATATACCATTTGGAGGTTGGTTGTTTGGGGAGAGGTTATTGTATCTCTCCCCCCCCCCCCCCCTCCGCACCAGACGGGTAAGGTGCAGGCAGCACCTCAGGACAGCTTGAAAATCAGGCAGAAACAATTACTTCGTGACGAAAGCACGATATTAACCCATCCGGAGGGGGTGGGGGCGGAGAAATATGTTTTTTGTAGTGGTTTTCCCTAATGTTTCAGTTTTTACTTGGTGAAGTTCGCTGGCAGTGGCAGGGTGGACATGGGGTCCCGGTGACAGCTAGGAAGCAGGTGGGGTCTCCATCATCCCGCACGAGAGTTTGCTCTGGATGGTGCTGCATCCTGGCAAACCACAGCAAAGAGAGTTTCCCCTGCTCTGAGAGGTGTGTCCCTGCGTTCTGCGCTCCTGCCCTGCTTTGGACAATCTGTCCTTGAGGTAAAGGTTGATTTTCTGGAAGTAGGAGCAAAGAAGCAACGTGCAGCTTGTGTCTGGAGGGAAGCTGTCCTCTCAGGACGAGAATGTTTCCTCATCCACCAGGGACTGTGCCTGGAAACTCTTCCTCAAAGCCACTTTATGTCTGGTGACCAAAGTCCTTCCTTCTCATTGGCATCTACCCTTAACACACAGACGCAGAGGCTTGCGTGCTGCGGGTTACGGGGGTGTCTGCCGACACATAGGGACACCCAATCCGTGTGGAGGGGTGTGACACCTGCATGAGGGTGTCAAGTTTGCTCCTACACACAGTTGAATCCCAACTGCTGGTGGATCCCAGATCACAGGTCCATGATCACTGTGGGCTGAACTACTTAAGATAATTTTCAATCCCTTGGTCTTAGGTAGTTGATAGTTGGTCATTTAGGCATTAAAAAAAAAAAAAAGGTGGAGAGGGAAGAAAATTCATCCTGTTGTTTCTACAGTTCTTTGGGAAAAACATCCCCTTTTATCATGTCTGGAAAACATACATGCACACCAAGAAAAGAAAGGAAAGGAAAGGAAAGGAAAGGAAAGGAAAGGAAAGGAAAGGAAAGGAAAGGAAAGGAAAGGAAAGGAAAGGAAAGGAAAGGAAAGGAAAGGAAAGGAAAGGAAAGGAAAGGAAAGGAAAGGAAAGGAAAGGAAAGGAAAGGAAAGGAAAGGAAAGGAAAGGAAAGGAAAGGAAAGGAAAGGAAAGGAAAGGAAAGGAAAGGAAAGGAAAGGAAAGGAAAGGAAAGGAAAGGAAAGGAAAGGAAAGGAAAGGAAAGGAGAAAAGAAAAGAGAAAAGAAAAGAGAAAAGAAAAGAGAAAAGAAAAGAGAAAAGAAAAGAAAAGGAAAAAAGAAAGAGAAAAGAAAAAAGAAAGAGTAACTGAGGCAATTCACATAGCTTTTCGTTTTTCTCTAATGGGAGTAATGATCCCAGCTGAAATGAGTCAGTGGAGCTCAGGGAAAAATTGCCTTATTCTTCACATAGTTGTTTGGGATGAGCCTATTCATACCTTCCCAGCATGGAGAATCCCACCCCATTTTTGAGGTTGGGCAGGTTCACTTCTCCTTCCCCACCCACACAGAAACCAGGAAGCTTTCACTGTGTCCCTCCCGACAGGGGCGTCCCGCGTCCCAGTGCACACGCCGGACTTCTCGCTCGTAGAATCACAGAATCTTAGAATCAGGATCATTGGATGGGCACTGCAGTGGGAGCAGGATCTTATCCTGTTTTGAACACTTCAAGTAAAACATGCCAAGCCAAAGTATGTTCAGAACTTCTCATTTTATTAATAAAGCACATTTTTAAAAAAACATTCTGCTCAGAGTTTGAAAAAAAAAAAAAAGGATGCTATTTTCAAAGAACACAGAAAACTTTCTATCCTCATTTTGAGACCTTGTTCCGTTCTCCACCAGAAAAAGTGTCCCCTCCCCATAACAGAAGTTTTGACCGAGTAGCAGTTGCAGGACTGGAGTCTACTTTGAGCTGTTCAAATAACTAAAGAAAAATATTACATTTAATACTTATGATGCATTTGAAGCAACTATGTCTGGGGCAGAGGAGCACAAGTGTGTCCTGTTTAAAGTCGAAGTCTCTTCAGGAAGTACTACAGACTGAGCATCCTGATTTTGGCTCTCGTTGCCCGCCCGGACAGTTTTCAGAATGTCCTATTCTTATGGTTAGAAATCCAGGTGTGTTATTCTCAATGAGAATTTTGAGGAGAGAAAACCTTTAGAAGAAAGACAGAAATAGAACTAAGCATTTCCCTTGACCAGAATCATTAAGAAGGATTTTAAGTGCTTCATCTCCTATTGTATGGTTTCAGGCTCTTAACAATACTTTTTAATCTGATAATTATGTTCCGTATAGCTGCATGGCTGGAACACTAATAAATTTGGAAATAAACTAGTTTAACTTCAGCAGATTTCCTGCCCCTTTAAAATTTCTTGAAAAAGCTGAAAACCTTGCCTTTACCTGCCATATATTTACAAATGAGTTAACAAGAGATAAATTTGAGAGCTACGTGTTAAAACAAGCAGCCAAACACTCTTGTAACTTAAACAACTGGGACAAAGTCTTACTCATTAAAAATCCGGTGCACCCATTTCAATGAGTTTAGAACCAATTTGATGATTTCCTATCTAACAATCTGCTTTTTATCCCTCCTGAATTCTTAGAAGTTCAATAGCAGCTCATGCCTGAGGCTGACCTGCCCGGAAAGAACTTAAGTGATTTCTGAAGTCAAAAGCAATTTTCATTAATCCCTGCCCCACCAAAAAAAACCCAAAAAAAAACCCACAACGCCAACCCAAACAACTGCTGAAGAAGAAAACCTGGGCTTGAGTGTTTCCAAACACATGGAGAGAGACAAAAAAAATGGTCCATACAAGAAAGTGAGTACATGTAATTAACAGCAATAATGATAAACTGGGTAAGGGAAAAAAAACCCCAAAACCTCCAACCACACAAATTCAGGAGTTTCCCTCTTTTTCATCAGCTTCGGGTAGTGGAACATTAAAACAAGGATAATGACAACTCTTCTCATTTTGAAATTAAGTCAGCTCTAATATGTTTTAGGTTTTGTTTTGAAAAAAAGAAAATGTTTCTGCTTTCCTTGGAAAGAATAGCGTCATTCAAGAATTTTATTGAGGTACTTTAAGTAATATGAACTCTAACGTGGTCTGGCTTAGCTATTTTTGCTATAATAATGACTTTATATAAAACCATTATCGGTAGGAACTAAAGACAATTTGCGAACATTTTATATGATACTTAAAATACTTTTTTTCTGTTTATGCCATATTTGTTTTCATATTAGTAGAATCTGAGTTTTAATATATTGTAATTCTTATTAGTTTAATTCGGTATCATTAACACAACTTCTCATTACATTATTTGGGTTTTGAGGTATAGTATATATAAGGTATAAATATAAACATGTTGACAAATATCACTGTTGGCCTATTTTTACTCTGTGTAACAAAACTTGCAAAACTGCACAGAAGCCGCAGTCTGGCTGATGCATTCTGCTCCAAATAGCTGTATGGCAAATAATATGTCTCATCATTGGCATTATAGAGGAGAGAAGGCTTGGAATTATGTCATCCTGGCATGCAAATCGCGCACAAATCGTGATGGATGTCTCAGTCACAACCGTAGGGAGGTACACTCCCGGTTGTGACTGAGATGCCAACAATTGCCGGTAAAGCTTTGGGAGAATATGGCCAGATAAAGGTCCGGCCAAGGAATTGCAAGCGCTATCGGTATATCTGCAGCAGTGAAAGTTTCGAGGGGGTCCGGATCCAGATACTCCGCCCCCAGACCCTCCGACGCCGCTGCGGCAGAGAGGGGCAGCTGCCCTCATTGGCTCCCTGTGCCCGAGTGCCGGGCCCCGCCGGCTCTGCAGCAATGTTCTTCAGGGGGCCGCTGCCCTCCTGGGCCGCCAGCAGAGCCCACCTTGCCGAAGAAGACTCTTCCCCATGGCCTCTGTCTCCTCTAGCCCCGCCGCCCGCCTCCGCTTGCAGAGACCTCTTAAATTTACCATCAGCCTCAGTAGGAATAGTACTGTTAATAACGACAGCTGGGGGCGGCGCGGGGGGCGATGCGTGGCACCGGGAGGGCCATACCCACCCCAGCCGCCCTCGTACCCAAGCCCCGGCAGCCTCGGCGTGGGACGCGAGCAGCCCCCGACACACCTCTCCCTCTCTTGTCCCAGTCTCCAGTATCCCTGAGGCCCACAGGCTAAGCTCTGACTCCTCACCATGCCTGGAGAGAATTCGCAAGGAAAGCCCCCTAGAAAGACATTTCTCCGCTGCTGATGGTTGTCTGTTTTGGGGGGGAACGGGGGAGGTAAGTGAGTGGGAAATACCGGGGCAAAGGGGAGGAGTGAGGTACGCAGCAGTCCGGCGTGGGCCAGCCTTCGTGGCCCTCCTCTCTCTAAAAGCAACCTGCTCCTCCTTCCTCGAGTGGCTTCTTCTTTTCTTCCCGCCCATCCGAGAGGGCCTGGTCTGAAGAAGCCTCTCCTGGCGTCTCTGCGAATGACGGTGCTCGGCGGGCGGCTGCGGAACGGAGACCGCGCGGTCAGTACCGGAATGGGGAGCCCCCGGTGAGGGATGTGGGGGGAGCTCGGAGCGGTCCGGCCGTGCCGTGTCACCACGAGGCGGGAAAGGTGTGTCCGGGGTTGAGGGCAAGGCGGGGAAACCCTCCTGTTCCCCGTCCCCTCTCACATCTTCATGTCTCTGCCTTCCGAAATAACGCGCGGCGGGGAGAAGTCGGGGCCGAACGGAAAGAGAGGGGCGATCCAGGAAGGCATCCCTTCGGGACGGAGGGGTTCCCTGCGCCTTTTTTCCTTAACATCCTCCTGCCCCCTAATTTCTTGCCGTCAGTGACAAATCTTATTCACGTGAGGGGAAGCTATTGGATTTCAAACCTGATCAGCTGATGTGGGCCCATGGGCCCACAGGCCTCTTTAAACACGCTCGGGTGTCCGTGGCATATCTGCACCCTGAGTATCGCACCGCACAGGCATGGGGAGTTAGAGAGCAGAGACAGGCCGTCTCTGCTCTCCCGAGTGCCCCTCGGGATTAAATCAAAATCAGTGGTGTTGGAACGAGGTAGTGGGCTCATTCCAGTGATTTTTCGGGGTGTGTCGGTCTGTACCGGAAAAGGATGGGGCACAGCCTGCGCCAGGGGACAAGGTACAGGTTTGTGTACAGGTCTGTCTTCTCCCACTCAGCGTCCTCGTGGGGGTTAAAAAGGGGATCTGATGTCCCTAAGGGTCAGAGGGAGGTGTGGTGACAGCCCTGCGTCCCGCTTTAAAACACTTCTCCCGCCAGACCTTCACAGGTCCCACAACGTGACAACGGGACAGCAGTCTGGCATCACCCTAGCTCTGTTTCTCGAGTCCCCTGTTGCTACTGAAAAGATGGAGAAGAAAACGGGAGAGGAAGTGGGCTATCACGGCGAGGGGCTCTGCGTCTCTGTCCTGGTCGATGTCCCGGGTGTGGGATGGGCTGCCCGATAAGGTCTCCTCTCGATGCTCGGTTCGGGGGATGCGCTGGGAGAGCTCCGAAACGTTTTGTCAACAGGCGTATAAGCATCCAAACTGCGATGTTTTCATGAGGATGCTGGTGTCCTGGCTAGGGGGACTGGTGCTCCGGCAGCGTTGGAATCGGTGCCTGCAGCTCTGTCCGTCTGTTCGTCCATTCGTCTGCAAGGCGTGGCACCAGCGTGGAGACGCGGTGACGCCGGTAAGGACGGTGATATGTTGCAGAGGGCAAAAATGAGTGAGAACCGTCGTTTTGGTGTCAAAACAATCATCGCAATTTGAGGTGTTACCAGAATAGAGGGGCAACACCCTTCCCAGAAGGACAAACGGATAAAGGCCACCTCCACTCTTCCCTCGAACCTCTGCAGCCCGTCAGTTTTGTCGTTGCTTTTAATCTTTATTTTCCCACTGCCCGAAGTGAAGGAGGCGCTCAGATAATCTACTCGGTCCTTTGGCTGAGATGCCTATGCTAAGAAAAATAACTCGAAATTGCTATGCTATTGACGGAAGGAGAAATTTGCACTCGGGTTTTACTATGTGGTAGATGTAGCCGAATTTTGTGTATTTCCTTCCGTGTGCGTTGCTTGTACCCATAGGCATATGCAGCACGGCAGCTAAAACACGTCGAGGGAAGACATGTGTCGCGTGATTTTGCAACAGCATTTAGCAGCTACGCTGCTTTTAAATTTAAATATTTTATGGACATAAGCCCAAAGCCCCCACTGGAAAAAAAAAAAAAAGAAAAGAAAATTTAAAAAAAAAAAAGAAAGAAAAAACCACACCAAACAGCGAAAAAGAAGCACCAACACACACACAACACATCATGTTCCTATAATTTTTCTGAAATAATTTCCTGGAGGTGCAGAAGAAACGTTCTATGAGAGACAGACAGGTTACTCTTCTGTTTGTTCACAGCCTGTTGAGGTATGAGAATACCACAAATTCCTAAGAGGAGATGTAAAAGAGTCAATCATAGAAACACATCGTCTTGGAGAAAGTTCCACTAATGAACTACCAAAATCGAAAAGAAACCGAAAAAAAAAAAAAGAAGAAGAAGAAGAAGACGAGATTAATCCAATCAACCACGACCTCTAACTTGCCAGGAGTACATCGTTTTCCTGACAGCCTACTGAGTTTAGAGCTCTTCCCCGCCATTCCCTCGCTGAAGAATTGCATTTCTGTAACATCAAACCTTTCGTTTTCATTACTTTTAAAAAAGTAGAAGGGAGAATCGAGGGAAGATAAAAG
Organism: Zonotrichia leucophrys gambelii; assembly: GCF_028769735.1. NCBI lineage: Eukaryota > Metazoa > Chordata > Aves > Passeriformes > Passerellidae > Zonotrichia > Zonotrichia leucophrys. The sequence goes on along the minus strand of NC_088200.1, from coordinate 19,043,954 downwards.
CCTACTACGATAAGCTAACAAGAACTTCCGAGAAAGAGATCTTTCCACGCAACACCGGTACAAATTCAATAAAGAGCGGAGGGGCATTCTGCAGGGACGAATACTAAAATATTGTTGTTCCCTGAGATATTGCAGCTCCCGCCCCCTGCGTTTCATAAGCCCAACTTCTCTTCAAACGGGCACCCACAGACGGACGCCGTATTTTGATCGCCGCAAACAACATGCGAAGCGCGGTGTAGGGAGGGGAAGGAGGTGATAATTACCACACCCCATCCCCTCTGGGGACGAGGAGTAGAGACGGGGCGGAGGGCCGAGAATGCCTGTCACCCGAGGGATGCTCTATCTGCGGAGCATGCTTCTTCCCGCTAGGTATATCTCAATAGTTCGCGTTTTTTACTGCCACTTTAACTTTTTTTAATTACTATTTTTAACATTTTTCTGGAGCAGAGTCCGTACGCGGCAGCCAGGGGTGTCAGTGGGACAGCACTGGAAGGGCGCGTCCTGTACAGTATCGGTGGGGTATCAGCAGGACAGCGGGCTATCAGACGGACGGCAGGACCCGCTTTCGGCGCGAGCGCTAAGCACGGACGGGCACCGGGAGGGGGCGCTGCTCCCCCGCCGCCGGGGGGATGCGGGGCCGGCACGGGACGGGTCCACGGAGGAGCCCCGCCTCCTCCCCGCCTTTTCTCCCTGAGACCGATCCCACAGAGGAGCCCCGCCTCCGTCCCGCCTTTTCTCCCCGCTCAGAAGTGGAGTCCGTTCTGCCCAGGCATTGTACACTAGGCGGGGAGGGAGAGGTAAATGTGAACTTCGTACCTGCAGACTGAATTTAAAATCAAATCAAAATATAACAAGGTCTGAAACAGGAAAAAAAAAAAAAAGCAACCCATAAAAACAGCAAAAAAAAAAAAAATCTAATTCACTCCCCTGCTAGGGACCACATTCATAGGAAACAGAGAGATAGCAGTGCATTCCAAACCTTGTCTTTTCGGTCAGTTATTTTACACCTAGATATAAACTGAATACTAAAATAAAAGAACAGAAACGACATCGAGGAAATTTGGTTCATTCCTCTTCAGCCCGTGCCACAAGCCAGAATCATGCCTTGCACAGAGTCGGCTTCTCTGGCCAGTCATCCCGGGCTAGCATTCTGCATGCTCGCCAAAACCCACCTAACAAAGCGTTTGGTATACTTCAGTCTCTGAAGACCTTAACATTCAGCGATCACATGAATTCTGGATAAAAGAAACACAACTTCCATCCCCTCTTCTTCTTCTCTTGATTTCTGCCTTTGTATTTCTAATAAGGAGACATGTTCTGAACCACAAAAAAAATGATCATTGGCTTTTTATTATTATTTCTAGAGGAGGTACACAGTGAGGGTGTATACTCACTGGAAGCTTGTGTGTAAAAAAATAGATTTTCGTGTTTGTGTGTATGCACAGATAAAACTCTAAATTCTGGAGTTTTTTGTCTTACAGGAAAAAAAATTGTCATGCCAAATTTTAATTATTTCACCAAATATTATCTGTTTGATGTTCTGCATTTTTTCATTTCAATATTTCAGTCCTGCAGGGGAAATAAAAAAGCAAGAACAAAACAAAAAGTAGAGAGAAAATAAAGAGAAAATGAAAAAATACTTTTACTATACCCACAGTACTTGCACCTTCACTTTTCTAAAAATAAAGTTTATATGTAGAACAATATGCAGCTCGGATTATTTACATATAGTATAAGACAGGGATGAAGAGAAGTGGGAGAAAATTTTAGTGTACGATGCTGAATACTTGGTTTAGAGAAGGATAGGTATTAAAAGCATTGGTGGGGAGGGAAAAAAGGGATGATGGGGGAAATGAATGAGAATATGGAGAAAAGGATTTATTTCAGGCATTTATTATTTACAACCCAGCAATCTGTCTCATGCAGCGGCCACCCCAAATCCGAGCATTATTAGCCCTGTTATATATTCATTTGTTTATCTATCCTTGGACGGGAATCCAAGAAATCGCCAACTTCGGTGGCATTCTAGTCACCTTGGAAGATCCGTGCAGATGCGCAGTGGAACATAGGCGCCACTGGTTTTAGCGGTAAATTCGATATTAGGCCGGTATTGGGCAATGTGTATGCGGGGCAGCTGAGAAGGGGCAGGGGCTATATTTATTGTTCGTACTCCACACTCCATGTTTAAGTGTCAAGTGTCGGGATCTGAGGGGACACGTAGCTCCCCCCATTGTGCCCGTGGCCCCGGCAGAGGCGCAGGCAGGGCCAGGAAGGGGCGCGCTGCCCCCCCTCCAGCCCTGGGATTGATACAAAAGACACCGCTGTGATTCGAGGCGCCGCCGTGCAGAAAAGCGGCGCAAGGAGGGCAGGGGGCGAGGGAAGCTGCGAGGGGACCCCCGGGATCCCGGCGGGGCTGATCGGGGGCGGGGGCTGCCCCCGTGCCGTCAGGGCTGCGGGGTGAGCCACCACGGGGCACGGGGCACGATGCGGGATGCGCTACAGGGACGGAGAGACAGACAGACCCACGCTCGCTTTTGCCTGCCTCCCCGCGCACGCCAATGCGGGTCCTCAAGGGAGCGACAGCTGCACCTGCGCTCACGTGTGCTCATTAAAGGAGATGGGAGTCCCAGCCGTCCGCGGACCGGGAATCTCCGGCACCCGCGATTCGTAAAAATGTGTAGAAATGGTGCTTTCTTAATGGATTGCTGCTATATGTGGTAAGCTAATCTGATGGATGACCGTGTCGATTTCCATTTTGGGAGAGTATTATTTTTTCACACGTTTTACGTGTAGGCACATGACTGTTTTTTACTGGGTGACGTGAGCGTAGGAGTAAAACTGGAGCGAGGAGTACCGCTGGGAATAACGTTAGAAAGGGCAAAGAATTAAAAGATATTTGTGATGAAACGGGCACAGAGTAAGAGACACTCCAATCTTTATGATAAAAAATACATGCGTAGCAGTCTTTGGGGAGGGATAACTTTTGCCCGCTATGTCCATTCAGGCAAGTCATTCATAACCTACGCATGCACTTGAGCTTTCAAAAAAGAAAAAAATGCTATGAATGGGCTTTATTTTTTTTTTTAAGTTGAATGACGTTGTTCGTTTAAAAACAACATTCCTGGACTATAAAAACAGAGCAATCTTCTGGTTTTACTCTTTAAACTACTCTTCTTTCTTTTCATTACACATTAAGGTAAACTGAAATGTGCTACCTGTGATTGTCATATAATTCAAGGCCTATGGATTTTCGCATAAAGCAGGTGTAAGGCTACAAGCAGTATTTTTTAAAAAAAATCTAAACGCTCTTTCTATGAAAAATTAGGTGCTGGATTCAAACATGCACATGTTAGAAACCGTATGTCACACATTTAATAATGCGGCACCTAAGAAAATAATTACAAAATGTCTTCCTCAGAGAAAGCTCTCTGTACCTGGCTCTGCATATTTTAAGGAAGAATTTTGAAATAAACTATTTCTGAAATAAAGGCAGATACAAGTGCACTTAGAGGCTGCAAAACTGCAATGAAATTTTTTAAATCCATTTAAATTGCCCGCATTACACCCCTTATCTATATTGCCTTATACCTTAAAATGGGACGGAAAAGGAGGGGTGTGTTGGTGATTTCTAAAAGCTGCTTTTCTTAATATGAAGTTACTCAGATAATCAACTTCCCGTCTCCAGCTAGCGTTGTGATAACTGACCAGGGTAGTAAGACCCTCGAGCCTTTTTAATGTTCAATAAAAATCTTATGCGCTTTGATTTATAAAACTAGCATTGTTCATAATCAGTAATCTGATACAGAATAGAAGCGTGGAGGAAACTGGATATAAAGACACACTGCAGTCTCACCAAAGCACGGGGAAATAGGAGGGAATGGGGGAAAGGAGAAGGATATCTGAAGAAATAGAAAAGGAGGAGCAAAGGACAAGTGGTAGGCTGCAATTTTCAGTAAATTAAAAATAATGCAAATATACCTTACATAAGCATCAGTATTAAAAGTAACAAACGCTGGAGTAAACGGAAGCAGAAAAAGGAAAAGAGAACAGCACAACAGTGGATTCCGGCTCACACACCGCGGCCGTCCGCTCCCATATGGGCTCTTCCACGCGCGGCCGCCCGGCCCCGATCGCTCGTTTCAGGGATGTTTGCTTTGTTGATAATGATGATGATATTTGGAAGAAAAGGGGAGGCCCCACTAATTCCCGCTAATTAGGATCTTTGCGAATAGGGACGATCGCTCCAAGGATCCGCGGTCTCTTCTCCGAACAGGGGAATTTGTATATTCTTTTCTTCTTTTTATTTTTTTTTTCTTGCCCTACTTTCGTTAATGTATGTAAGTGTAGACGGATGTGCAGAATGCCTTCAGCTGACGTCAGTAGACACGACCTCTCCGCTAAGCCTTGAACGTGAAGAGGGGATGGGGGGACTCGGGGCGAGGGCGCAGCCGCCGAGATGCTCCCCGCTCTTCCGCGGGTGCGCAGGCTCCCGCCCGCACTCTACTCCGTGAAATAAGCTCTAGCAGCAGGAGCAGTGCTGCCCAGCCCAACGCTTGGCCCCAAAAGAGAGCCGACCTCGCCTCAGTGCTGCCGAGTCCGTCTAGCCTTTTCTATATTTTTTCTTTCAATTTATATATATATATACATACATATAGATATATAGATATATCAGTAATTGTAGTAGTAGTGGTATTTGGACGTTATTTGCTGCTTCTTTTCTGCAGGAAACGAGCGGAAAATAGACACTTCCAAGCAACTTTAAAAGATAAAAAGAAAATTCCCCCTCCTTACCCAAAGCGCTGCATGACAGAGGAGCGTTGAGCCGGTGAGGGGGCAGCATTCATCCGGGCGCTGCTCTGTAGTGCATCGCAGGTTCTGGGCGCGGAGAGAGGGAAGGTACACTGGCGGCCGGAGGGGTGGCGCGGCCCTCATCTCGGGTCGCAGCCGCTGCCGTCTGATCTGCAAGTGCAAGGCGCTCTCACCGCTTTGCAGCAATGCTGTCTCACTCCGCCGGGAGGAGATGCCGTGTATGCGGGGATTCGGTGAACTACAGATACCGTACTGGCGGGGCGTAGATTAGAGCATTCTGTCCTCCTCTTTCCCTTCGCCTTTTGGAGACTGCGGTGTGTCATGATGTTTGGGAGAACTTCTCGGGGAACTTCAGACGGCGAGGCGGCAGGGTGAGATGTAGCCGGTGGCTTAGAAACGAGTGATGTTCTCTGTTAGGACCAAAGTTTCTCTCCTTTTCTACTGAATTATTTACACTTTTTCAGCCTTCTATGAGCTGTTCCAGAGCATCTCTATGGACCTCGGCACAACCGTTCCTAGGGCTGCACACCGCGTACTCACGCACTGCATCTCCCTTCAGTATCCTAACTAACCTTAAATGCCCTCTCCAAGAAGCGGAAACGTGAGTGTGTTTCTGACCGGGGGACCGCTGTCCGCTCTTACTTTTTTTTTTTCGTGCAGTCGGGCACTCGTGCTGGATTCCCTCGGTTCGCTCGGGGCTGGCGTTTGGATCCTTACAGAGCTCTCTTTGTCCGCCAGGTCTCCGAAGGCTGTGCCGGCAGGGAATGCCCGCCTGCCCGGGGCTGCTGCGGGGCTCTCCCCGTGGAAACATTCCGTAGAAATCTGCAGCTGAGAACGGCAGAGCGCCTTCCCTCTCCCTGGAGCCAAGCACCGGGGGGAACATAGGCTTGTTATCATATCTATAAATATTTATATGGATGGATGAATACATATGCATACACAAGCATACACACACATGTGTCTGTGTAAGGGCATCTGTAGGGTGTACATATGTGTATGTATATATTTAGTAATTTTTTAGCGTCGCTCCTCCCTCCGCCAACCTCCACAGCAGCCCCCTCGCCTCCGAGGGACGCCCGCCGTGTGTACCCGACCCAGAGTGAGGGGCCAGCACGACATCGGCCCCCCTCAGTCACACCCCACACGCCCCCAGACAGGGGCTAGAGCAGGGATGAGCCGTCCTGCCGTCCCCTCACCCTGCATACCTCTCTCTATCCCTCTATTCCTCCTCCATCTCTCCTTCCACCCCTCCCTCACAGCACACCTCCCGTTCCGGCGCTAACTCAAACTTCTTCCCGTCGGCCCCCGCACCCTAAAAGCTAAGTGGGGCTTTTACTGGTGTTTTCATGCTGTTCTCAAACCCGGAGAGACAGATGAGAGGGGGCAGAAGGAAACGGCAGTGCTTTAGGACATCCTCCTCCCAGTGACAAGAGGTCACGCTACAAGTTCGCCTTAAAACAAGAATGGGAAGAGTGTTTTTTGTTAACACCATTATTTTTCCTGTTTGATTTTTGGGGTTTTTGTTGTTTTGGTGGGTTTTTTTTGTTTTTTTGTTTTTTTGTTTTTTTTTTTTTTGGTGGTGGTTGTTGGTTGTTGTTGTTTTGCCTGCTGTTGACCAGCTGCTTGGTTTTGACAAAAGTTGCACAAAATATCAGTGCCTCCCAGAAACAAGACTCAGATGAAACTGTTCTTCAGAAGTTAACTGGAGGAAAACACCTTAGGAAGCTCGACCATTTGCTTCTTCTTTTTTTTTTTTTTTTTTTTTTTAATGTTTCCAAAGAAATGCAAGCTTCCCTTCTTCTCTAGGGAAAAAGTACTCATTGCTTTTCTCTGCACTAGACATTTCTAATTTGTTCTGTCTGTCAGAACGGGACTATGAGAGGTTTTGGTGCAAATTCATTATCTCTGACAATGCATAACGTATAGTAGGAACTGAAAAAGACCGTGGCAATGGATGAAGAACAATAGAGCTTCAGTTCATCAGCAACAAAAGCGTTGGGGAAATTGGTTGAATTTCAGAGCACGTCCTTCTCAGCAGAGAGGCTGGACTAGACCTTGGCCAAACCCCCAAAATCTTGCAGAACCTCACATACAACAGTTCACTTTCTACTCCAGGGTGTGGGCAAAAGTGTGGAAAAAGAAAAAAACAATGGCAAAACCAAGCCAACTTTCTCCATTTCTCCCCCGTTTTCATGGATGGAAGATTTTAAACTATTTTAGAGTCGTTTGAGCAAGAACAACACCATGGATTTAAGGGATACTTTTAAATAGAGATGGAGAGGGGAAACACTTGAATTTCTGGAGACCTGAAAGAGCTTTTTCTGTTCCTAGGGGCCTTGGCTGTGAGAATCTTTGTTTGCCACCAGAGGCTCAGCTCACCACCCTACATGTGGGGTAAAAATCACTCCCTGATAAAGGCGAAGATATGTAAGTACTGCAGTGTTTATGTATGTGTGTGTGTCCTGAATTCCCTGCAAAATTTGGGTGCTGAACCCCTGACAGATGCAGATTTCCCGGGTAGCCGGAGCGGGTCGCTCAGCTGCCTTCTCTCACTCTCGGCAAGGGACTTTTCATTAACAAGGCAGGGGTTATGACTAGACACAGTGGCTTACACCGGTGAGCCGATTTTGTATCTGTTGCTAAACCTGTTGGTCGTCGGGCTGTATTTAATTGCGGGAAATGTTAATTATCTAGCAGACTGCCAGCGGATGCTGAGCAGCTGTGGCTTCTCAGGAGTTTTTTTGCAGTGCCTGGTTGCCCTCGGAAGATGTGCAGGCACAAGAGCAAACACAGAGTTGAAGAATAGCAGTTAACAAACCACACAAACAAACCACACAAACAAACAAACAAACAAACACCCAAAAAAGTGTGTGGAGTGGGAGGGGGGTGGGGGCGGTGGAGGAAAGAAATGCAGAGGGAAAAGAAAAAAGAAGGGTAGAGAAAAGATAAGCCAGAGGCATCTCTTGCAGCTAGTCAGGGCGCAAAGGATTGCTCACAGCAGTTAGTCCATCTGCTACCTCCCACGCAGTGGACCATCACTTCTCGGGTTTTCCAAAATCTATCCCTGCCAAAATGGCTCTGCTCAGCACAGGAACGCATCTGGCAAGGGAGTGTTGGGACAGGACAGTTCCAATGGAGTTGCAGGAGGGCCAGTGAGGAGCTGCCCAGCCACTCACCTGGCCCGAGGGTGCCCCTCTGCATCCCCCTGTCCTTTCCAGCAAAACAATGTCATCCTTCAACAACCGCAGTCTACTCGTGTCCATCAGGTGAAACTGCCTCATCGCAACATCTAAGAACAGCGTTGCTGCCTGGGAAATAACAAGAGCAGCAGCAACAACAACAATAACAATAATAATTTTTTAGTTGAGGCTGTTGTGATCGATATAATGTGATGAAAACCAGCAACTTACATTGTATTTATTTACCCCCGCGGCCCTTGATAAGCTTGCAGAGATGTAAATACAGACTATGCCTTCCTAGTAATTCTGGTTTCAGGACATCATCAGTCAGGAAATGTGGGAAATGTGTGGGAAATCTGGCAGGAAAGTGCTGATATAATATATTTTGCCTGTTTTGAGCTGAAGGCTAGGAGGCTAAAGGCCTCCAACCTTTATTAAGTAACTGGCTGTTTATAGTACAAAAATCCCAGATCTGCCTCTACAGTTTCCATCCCAGATCTGCCTCTATAGTTTTCTCCCCTTCTGTTTAGGAGCCCCAAATAATATTTTTAGCCTTTTATTTTTAAGTGTAATTCTTCAGAAATAACAATGCAGTTTAAAATACACATATTATATCATATTACATTACATTACATTACATTACATTATATATAATATTTCTGGTAAATATTGATTACCGTCTTTAACCCTGCAGATACAGGAGTATATCACTCATATCTGTTTTGTGTCATCTTAAATCATTTGCAGGGAATGTAACTAGTTTTTTCCACCTTTAATCTAGGGTCAAGTGTTTTAGTGATTTATCTAATAATCCCAAAAGTTAATATACTCAGTGCCTTCTAATCACATAGATTTATCCATTCGTATATATTTCTGGAACAAGATGTTTAAATGATCCTTTGCTTTTTAGGGGGCTATTTTTCAGGTTTAAACAACTCACACCACAGGTAGTTACAGTTGCAACAAGAAATGGTAATCTTTGTTTGTTTTTTTTTTTTAATAAAAGTCAGATGATATTGTATACATTACCAACAGAAAACATATCCTTTAACAGCACATGGTTTCCACGTGTAAACTGACTGTTTGGGGGGGTTTGATTTTTCTTTTCCTGTGACTTTGAATTCTTGATACTTTGTCTTTTCACCATCAGAATTTGGATTTGTACCTTTTTTCATACTCTATGTTTAATGTAAGAGACGTATAATCTGTTGCTTGTAAAATGAAATTGTGGTCACAAAAGAAATTGTAAACCACCTTCATTTGAGGGTGAGGCAGTTGAATGACTTACCTGAATGGGAGAAAAGGGGTGCTGCTCTACAGAGAAAAATGCCTTGGACTCTACTGGCATGCCACAATGTTTACATGAATTTTTTCATAATTTAGTGCAAAAAGGAATTTATGCAACACACTTCTTATGTATGTCACTGCAGCTTAAGTGGGGTTCCTGTGAATCCTCCCAAAGAAGGCGGTGTGGCTGGAGATAGGATGGGGGTCTGATTGCAATAATTAGAGAATCATAAGCATTCCTCTTTAAAGTCAATAGAGATGGTTTGCTCTTAAGGAATCCATACAGGATATTTCTTTTTTACGTCACAGCCATCTGGAGACCTATAAAAAGATTAGAAAACAAGTATGACAATCTACAAGCCATTAGCAGGAATTTGCTAGGGAGCTAGAAGGAAAAAGTCAGTGTCTTGTATTCCATAACTTCCAATAAGCAGGTATTTCTACAGTGACTTTGGAATAAGTACGTTTTATACAATTATGTAAACTGGAAGAGAGTGGGCAGTGTTAACAGCTGCTTTTCACAATCCAGGTGATGTTTTGGACAGAATTTTCACAACTGTGCTTTTCTTAAACTTTCGACATGCTAGGCAACAATCCAGTTTTAGAAAAGTGCTTTACAACTGCTGAAACTATTTTCATATTCAGAATAAGCAAAAAGTTAAACTCATTATGATTTTGAGGCTCTTGATGTCTCAGAGCTCGAAAATGTAATTGGTAATAAGACTAATGAACAGCTGGGTCATAACCACCACATTGCCTCTTTTGATATGCTTAGGCTCCAATTATTAATCAACAAAATATGTCAGGTGTATTGCAGTTACTTCCAAAGTCAGTGTGTAAGTGAGGCTGTGAAAAAAAGTTTGGTGTTTTAGAAATATGCTTTGTCTCTTTGAAAAAACGCCAATTTACATTAATGTATCTTGCATTTAAATCTGGTTGTGTGACAGCTGGTGACACGCATGCATTTAACACGTACATATGCATCTGTGTTAATATACACATATGTACATATGCAATTGTATGTAAGCATAGATGCACCCACACATACGCAAGGATCACTTGTAATTTCATGCCTCTGACTGAAAGAATTTAATGCATAGGCTCACAAACCTGTCCTGTGCAACACATGCTTGATCACCAACAAAACTTCCCCTAGTTATTGCCACAAAAAAAATCTTTTGCCTATCTGCCAACTCAGAAAAACTCATATAAACTCATTAGAACTTTGTATATTAATCAAGGTGATCATGTGCCTCTGGTTGCTTCAGATATCTGATTCAGTTGACCCTGTTATGCCTGAACAAGAGATAGTGAAGGAACTCAGTAAGACAAAACACAGCATCATAAAAGTTCTAACCATTTTTGTGCCAGTTCTGAATTTTCATCAAAGAACACTGCCACAAGTAGGTCTTACGTATCCCAGGTAAAAAAAACCCTGTTCTTTTTTCTGGTGGCGAAAAAACCAGTCTATACCAGGATATATAATACCTGTTTAAAACAGAAGTGCTTAGCTTCAAAGTCTTAGAATCTGAAAACACAAGTAAATTGGTAATGTCCCACAGAATTCAGATTCAGCAGTTAGTAGATTAGCAATGTCTGTGTGCTACTTCTTGGTGGCAGTATTAATTTTGGGCTGTGTCTTACAAATAGGATTTTTCCCCCATTTTCATGTTTCTGTAATTGCAATAAAAATAGGCTTGTTGATACAGTTGTTGTTTTACAGTGTAACCACATATACCTGCATATATATTTTAACACAAACACAGACACATGCACCTACACTGACACATGTACATATGGCTCCCCTGGGCACAAACAAGGGAACATAAGCTTTATCATACAAGCAAGCCCTGTAGCCGACATAGAGCATCAACAACTTCAGTTTAACCCCTTGAATTTAAAAAAATCGACTTAAAAATAGCAATATATGTAAGTGCAGGTTAATTTACAAACATATGCATTTAAATGCTGTGTGACCCATAGAGTGTGATTGTATGTTTTATTTTGCGGCTTAGAAAAGTAGCAGCATGAATTTTAGTCTCGTATTCCTTTAAGAGTTCTGAGCAGTCTATAGTCTGTCTGATGAATTTTTTTATAGGTATCTTACACGGAACACAGCACACAAGAGCTGTTGAAGTGCATTTATTAATTTCAATAGTAAACATGGTAGAACACAGTGAGAAGGTTCATTTTATCACATATACTCAAGAGACCTTTAATGTTTGCACTTGAAAAAATTCTATACAAATTATATGTTAAATAATTCAAAGTACAATGTTCTTTTAGCGGGGGGCTGGGAGGGAAGGAGGAGGAGCTGAGAGACTTAAATCCTGAAACTCTACATCCTCATCAAGACTTTCCTCTGTCTGTTCCATGAGTAACACCAGCATGCAGTTCTTTTCTCTTAGTACAAGGTCAATAAAAAGAAACGATAAATCAGCTTTTTTTTTTTTTAAGCGTTTTGTCAGATGATGCATGGTCTTAGTAAACATTGCTGCAATGTTCACCTGTGTTGCATTCTAACACAGACACAGGAATACACACAGGCTGGGAGGAAGTGGGGGGTGGGAAGAAGGGCGGAGAGAGGTTATAGAAGCTACAGAATACGCTGAGCCTGCTGCTTGCAGCTTCCTGCACAGACAGGCAGAGGAGAACGCCTCGCACAACTGTCCCGCTGTAAATACCTGAACCACCATGGGCGCCAAGTACGACAGAGATGCGGAGTAAAAATAAATACACACCTCTTCTCTCCCCAGAGAAACTAACAACAACAACAACAAAAAAAAGTCCCTCATAGACACATAAGGACAGGGCAAATTGTCGGTGTAATTACACATCGACTCATTGCGTAGCACAGCCCCCCTCCCGGCTTTCCAGCGCAAGACCCCGCTCCCCGCCGCGGCATCCCTTCTCACCAGAGGGGCTGCCCTAGGAGAAGCGCAGCAGCGCTCCCTGGGGTCGGACAGGCTGCTTACCGTTGCCGTGAGAGTCCTCTCTCCCAGGCCTCTGGATTTCAGAGCGGTCTGTGCTGCGGAGGAGGAGAAAGGTAACGGCGGCGGGCGGATCCCGCACCCGGGCGGCGGAGGCGGCGATGCTGGAGGCCAGACCAGACTCGGTCCCGGCGCCGGCCGCTGGTGGCTCATGCATATCAATAGCCGTGTGTACTCGTAGTTTCTCATGACATCATCATTATCTTGGTCTCCCGCGGTCCAGGACCTCTGACCTTGCCGGGCTGGCCCACATTTTGGCACTGAAAGCCCTCCAGTGATGGTCCTTTTTTCCTTCTTTCAGACCGGGAGCAGCAGCAGCCGGCAAGACCGCCGTCTTCTTCTGCCCAGCTTTAGGAGCTCGGAGAAAGGGCGAATCCCCCCCTTCCAAAATACATACGCAGGCAAGGTATTTGCCATCAAGCTGCCACCATTTGGCAAAGAGCTCTATGCCGTGTACAATGTAAGGAGCTCCGGAGCCGCATCCTCGAATCATCTTGTTACTTCCTACTGAAATGGATTTTCCCCACCTTCTTGTTCCTCCTTACACTGCGCTGGAAATTGCCGAAGGCTTTTCACCTTTATAGAGGCCAAGGTGTCTTTCGTGGAAACGAAGCGATTCACAATGCAAATAGGGGCCTGTAAAGGAATGGATGCTCCTCTCTCTTAATGCAGCTTGACGCAACTTAATAGCTGGTTTTATTTTCTGTTATTAAGAGATGAATTGATGGCTACCTTTGCTGGAAATTACTGGCTGAACCAAAAAGTTCGGAATAAACTTTGAAGGCAAGGGGTCGTTGTGTAGCTGCACATACATACAGAAATAATTACATAAAAGGATGACATTTTAAAGCAGCGCTAGTGCTCATGAAGGAAAAAATACTTTTGCCAGAAAGAATCTGGACTGTAGCAAGGACAAAAAAAAAAATTCTGAGGGAAGTGAGTTGTTATCTTTGGTTATCTAGCTGTATGAGTGTTTTGGTCTTCATAAAGCTAGATAACCGAAAGTAAAAACTCCTTCAAGATCATCATACAGTGTGTGAAAATAAAAGACTGCTGCAAGAGAGTAAAAATCAAAAAGGGTCAGAAATGCTTATCGAATCTAACATTTTTACAGCTAAAGATGAGACTGGAGAAAGTTAAATGGCATACTCATTCCAAAATACAAAGTTGATGGCACACTTATTCCAAAATATGAAGATGTTGCATGGCACAGAATGGATATTCACCCGCTGCAGAGAGAACGTGGTACTGATGGTAAACAATGTATATGCAACTATTGCTGTGGAATAAATAAATAAAGAGAAACCAAGAACGGTCAGCATTAAACCAGACTAAGAGGATATTTTTTTTCTTTTAGAAAACTAATGCTGAGTTTCATTTTGTAAAGTAATTCATTGCAATGAAATGGCCTTAAAAAATAAAGGTGGTAGTTGGTGATGAAGATGGTGCTGCTGATGATACAGAGCTGACTACTGAACTGAGATAAAATAAAACTCAAATACAACAACAAAAAACAACAGTCCAACCTAAACCTGTCTGTGTGCATCTGAGACAAAGCATTGAGGTTAATTTCAAATCATGTGAAAGCAGGCTTTCAGAAAAAGTTTACACCGAAGTGCAGGCAAGCTTAATGATTTATATCTACTTAGAACTCGGTGGAGTTGCACAAAAATGGAGAAAAAAAGTAATGGCCGATTTTCATTCCTCCATTCAAAACGCGAGCATAGATGCTTCTCTGTTTCAAGAGGGTTTCCTTGAGGAAGCTACTGAAGCAGAAAGACATGATGGAGACGAGATCGCCCTCCCCCCGTCAATGTGTGGAAAAATGTTTTATGCCTTGCTCTGCACCTAGCATTGGAAATGAAAGTGACATTTACTCCAAAACCCACGTGTGCGCCTCCTCTGTTTTTGTTTAAGGATGATCAGGTCTATCCTGAAAACAGCCCTGGCATCCCATACCGAAATAATTAGGACGTATACAGACCTGACAAAAACACGGAGAGGAAGGGAGGGGAGGAGGTGGAGAAGCGGAGGGTCTGTCTTGCCTAATTGATTCCGTTAAACGACGTGCCGGAGATGTGAACGGCTGGGCGCTCCCATTCCCACGCTCGGGGCAAATGGCAGCGCCGCGCCCCGGCGGTCGGTGACAGACAGCGCGGCGGGGGCCGGGGCCGGGGCCGGGGAGCCCGCTCCGGCACCCGGGAGAGCCTTTCCCACCCACTGCCATCCCAGAAATGCCAGACGAAGGGACGGGGCTGCAGAACACGCCCGCTTCCCCCGCCGTGCCCGCCGAGGGAGAAGGGCGGAACTCGCGCCCGGGCGGAACTCGCGCGGAGGTCGCGAGGGGACGCGGGTTTTGGTCCCGATGGAGGAAGGGAAGGTCAGGGCAGATGTGTCGGGATGCAAACAGTCCTGTGTTTTTAACAAATATTATCATTATAATGACGGCTGTTTAGGCACCTCTTGCAGTGAAACTGAGGAGGATTCATTGCTCAGGGTTACATATTTTCTTTGGTCTTGACCTAAAGGTTTGTCCAGAGGCACGCTCGAATGTGTTACTGAGCTGGTAACCGAACGTTCTCCGCTGCAGATTAAAATAAGATCAGCGATAAGGGAGTGTGGGTCAACGGTGTCCATCCGTCTGGGGCAAAACCTTTGCTAGTAAATAATTATTTAATTTACTTTGTTTTTCCGCTTCGTTGTTGAACTGCTTATAAAAAACATTGGTTTGGGGCTTATACTGGGAATATTTACCTTCACGCCACGCATTGCACTGTGAGAAGGATGGAACAAGGATCCAGCTAGCGTGTTCTGGAAGTAGCAGGAGCACTGTGTAGCAAAACCAAAGAATTTTGCCTAAAAAGTTAGACCATCCGCTCTGTAGCTGTTAAAATAACCTTAGTTTCGGCCGGAGGGTGCTCCCCATGGTCCTCGGCAGTGCCGGCTGGGACCCCGGCTAGGCTCTTTTGAAGTTAAACCTTTGTTTTGTCTGCGCTACGTATGCTCTAGGTTTCGCTGCTGCAGCGCCCGGTGAGGGGAGCTGTGTTTATTTACATCAGAGCTGTGTTTGAGCAGCCGGGCTTTCAACGCAGTTGAAAGCAGCCGGGCTTTCAACGCAGCTTTTCAACGAGTGCCCGCCTCTCGTTTAACTGTTTGTCTAGGGGTGCTATTTACCTCGAGCCATTGTCCACTACAATTAATATTTACATGACAAAGTGCGCGGTCTTGTTTCTTAACGAGCTTCAGTAAAGGCGATAAGCTGTTTTCTGGGGAAACCCCTTGTTTACTTAGGCATGAATGGGGTTAATTTACTTAAGATCTTGCTTGCGTCTAGGTCTTCGTTGTAAATTTGTGAAAGAAAACGTCAGAGAAAAACAGCAGCATTATAATCGCGTGTTTGCCATTGTCATCTTAAATTGTTTTGTATCTTAATAACATCACGTGATTATGAATCAATAAAATATTATTGGCTATTATTACAATTACTGCCCTTACTCCTCCTCTTCTTCAGGAGCAGAGACCCATTTCTCTGCATGTTTTTTTCTACAGAGTAAACTTCTGACTTGGGGAAAGAGAGCATGTGGAAATGTGGTAGCAGGCCCTCAATTCTATGCTTTAACAGGCTCACACAACCAGTAACTAGGAAAGTTAATCCTTCCCTAGAATTATCGACCTGTTACGTGTTGTTCCCTCAAAGCTTGTGTGGAAAAAAAAGTCACTCTATCAACCAAAGAAAAAGTTTTATGTTACCGGAAATGAAACCAAACCCAAAGCCAAAAAGTGGGACTCTAAGTGGGCATTTCTCTCCAAGCCAGTTCTAGCACTGAAGGAGACCGGATCAAGTTTATTTAGCATACCAGTGCATTGTAAAACAGTTGGAAGGTAGTTGCAGGTTGTGTGAGTATGCATGTTAACTAGCAGGGATTGGGGCTTATTCTTTGTGAAAAGAGAACAGCAGATTGCTGTGCAAGGCCAATGTTAAAAAGGCAGCTGAATTTAACACCATCTGGAAGAAAAGATCCCTTGACGACTTTCTCACACCGTCAGACAAAACTGGTGTCTCTTGTTCTGTGTCCTTGTCTATGCAACCACACAATGCTGAGTCATTATACTTTTGCTGAGAGAAAATTTGAGAACACATTATGGGTAACTGGTGAATGACCAAGTTTCATTATATCCGCTTAAGTCGATTGAAATCTACGTCTAGAGCTATGAATGGCAGCATTGTTTTCCTCAACGGGGCTGTACTAAATGTCAGCACGATGTAGAGAGAAACTTGAAGTCTGCAAATAACTTACCAGATCTCAATTATAATATTTTCCCACACTAAAACTAATATCATTGCTAGTGCCTACAATGCATGAAATACAACAAAAGAAGGCAGAAAAAAATTGAGTTCATTTACAAGTTATTTCAGCCAGACAAACAGTTTAATTTTCTTACAATGACTTCAGCACACAGAGCTGGATAATAATTTCCTGAAAATTTCAAGCAACCAAACTGCTTCTTATAAAATTTAAAAAATAAATTGTGCAAACTAATGTATTTATTTTAATCCTCCAGTTTAGGACTGATAAAATATTAGTAGATGTACTTTACAGTACACAGATCTCTTTGTATGAGTCTAGCAGATGATTTCTTCTTTAATGTTAAGCAGAAATGTCACAAACAAAGCCATGAGAAAGGTATTTACTCAGGTGCTGGAGGAAATCCACCTGGGCACCTCAGTGTTTGTACAGGTACCAGAAGGACAGTTTTCAGTTCTCTCATTTTTTAACTACCACTTTTTAACCTCCCTTTATAATGGTTTCTGAGTGCTGTTCAGGTCAGTCTTCTGCGTATGATTCATGCGCAGTGAAGACTATGAAACGGCTCAAAGGCATGGTGAAGAGTTAGTTGTGTGTGCTTTGTTAGAATGTGTTTTAAACCTAGGTGACCAGGATTCCATCTGCATTTCATAAAGCACAGTAAAGTTCCTGACATAAAAACTTGAAATGATGAGAAACTACCCTGGTGCTGAGTAACACATCTCTTCAGCAGCTGCACTTGCTGCATTTCTCAGCAGTTCCATCACTGCAGCCGTGGACCCTGGGAATGCTGGTGCATGGGGCAGGCAGAGGACTGGTGGGGTAACTGGGCAGGTGTTGGTGCTACATAAATTATTTTTTGACTTGGTCATGCAACCACTCATGAATGAGGGGCAGCTGGGGCCACCTGGATCGGGAGCAGAAGCAGGGCAAGGGCAGGCAGGTGATGGGGAGGTTTAAAGAGAAGCCAGTCCTTCACTAGTGCCCTGCCTGCTGAACAAAAGCTGGCACCTGTTGGAGGAGGGAGTTCCTTTCACAATCAAAGAAGCGTTGTTTATATGAATGGATATATTCATGACCACACCTCTACTTTCCTGAACTTTCCATTAGTATGCAATAGCATAGGGTAAATTCATTATTTTTGTTTCAAATAAATTGTGAAATATTTTGTTTTGTAGAGAAGCCAAGGACTCACTGCCTGTTAGCCAGATTTCTCCCTTCCCATCTGAATTAAAAACAGTTTCTGACTTCTTTTGGCTAAAAGGAGTGCATAGCTGTACCACGGAGACACTATGTAAAAAGGTCACTAAAATTTTTAAAGCATGCCCCACTTCCAAAGACTGCTCACCTTGGAGTAAGCATATTTATTACACCTTACATCCTCCATTATTTTAATTTAGAAGAAATAAAATGTCAGACTTTGACGATTACATTTTCTATTAAACAGCAAGTGCATGAGGTAAATATTAGGGCATTTCTTATCACTTTTTCTGGGAGTCTGAAACGAGGAGAAAGGAGCCCTTTGATTGTGCTGTTGCTTGTCAATAGTGCCTGTTTTGTTCTTCCTGAAGCTCTCATTGGTGTATAAACATATAATTATAGACGTACATTTGTGTATGTATACATATACATCCATAGTTTATGGTGTAGAGCTGGCGTGACCCTGTCAAGGTCAGAGTCTGACATGGATGAACTTGTGTCATCCACTTTGTGGAGATCAGGACTGAGTCTGACACCAAGCTGTACAGACTTATTTTAGGGATGTATGCAGTAATGCAGAGGAAAGGGAATGTTCAGTCTATGTCTTTAAATCTAATGCTCAAAAAACCTATTTTCCCCATAATTCTGTGCTACTAATGCTAATCCATGCTTGCGGAGGTGGGGAAGGGACAGGAGGGGACGGAAATTCCCCTGGCAAACGAAGAGGTTGCGCTCAGCCCGCGGATTCCCTGCCAGGCCGCACGTCCCTCCCCGGTTCCCCAAGCTGATCCTGCTGGTTCGAAGCGCAAGCCACCGACCCGCATCCGCAGCGTCCGCAGTCTCAGCCCAGCCCAGGCGATGCCGCAGTCCGGTCGCCGAGCTCCGGTCACGCTCGACGACGGCTCCGATTGGAGTTTTCCAGGAGAGCGGCGGCGGCGCGCATGGGATGGGCGGGAAGCGGCGGGTTGCGCCGATGCGTTATCCGTGCCTCTTCTCTTCCCGCTCGGTGTCCCCTCGCCCGGCCTCATTGCTCCTGCCCTGTCTCCTACCGCAGGGCTGCATTACCGCCATTAATTGCTGTAAGTGACCACCTCTAATTAGCGCTGCCGGCCGAGGAGCCGCCGCTGGAGGCAGCCAGAGCTCTCTTCTCCCCCCGCTGCCGAGTAACTGAGGTATTATCGCGACTGATCCACCGCGCCGGTGTGCTCCTCCGACAAGGGAGATTGGAAAAAAAACAAACAAGTCCAGGTCTTAAGTACTTACTAAAGGCAGTTAATGACATCGTGCCTGGGTATTTTAACTTGTTGTAAGTCACAGAAAAGATTAAGGAGAAATTATGCTACGCAGGTCTAATGCTTGGCTCCGCAGCACTGTCAGGTGCGGCTCAGCCCACCTGCTCTGCATACGCCACTAAAAGGCTCCTTGGAGGCCCCTGCTGTCACCTCATAACCAAGGTGCTTTGCTGTTTATTTAAAAATCCATAACTGACTCTGAAATTTCTGTGCCTGGCCTACACCATAAAAACACATTTTAAAGGTGGTTTGTGCTAGAATGGTAAACACTTACATTTAATGTATGGGATGCACTGAGTTAAGGGCAGAACTGATCTTTCTCCTTCAGGTGTAGATGCTTTATTGCCATATTTCTCAGTTCCTTCAGCTCTTACTAAAATCTGAAGCACAAAATCATAGAATGTCCTAAGTTGGAAATGATCCACAAGGATCATTTAAGTCCAGCTTTTGGAACTGGCCAGGGCAGGCCCAAGATTAATAGTGATTGGGTAGTCACTCTTCCTCAACGCTGATTATTCAAATATCTGTGCCAAAGTGTAGTGTGTGATAAGAACCCAGATATTTTTGCTTAATTACTATTATGGTTTTGATGGTACTGTGAGGTGGGTGAGCAGGGTTGCAGAAGGGAGCAGATCAGCACACCAACATAATAAATAAAGCAAGGAAACTGCCAGTGCATAGGGAATTGTGATAAGGAATCACCTTCTGCTTAGCCTTTTGACCTCTAGTTTGTACATCAGCATGGGGAAAGTAGTAGCCAGGTCAAAATGAACTTCATAAGTAAATGAGTATGTGAGACAGTCCACAGTTTGTCTTCTTTAAAGTCTTAGAATAGTTTGTTGGGAAAAATTAATATTTTGTGCTTTGGGTCAAAACTTGGTAAATCTATCTGTGATTCAAATAGGAGCAGCATTTCACCTTTTGAAAAAGAACCTGTATAGTCTGAATGAGATAGTTTTTCCTTCAGAATAAGCTCTGTGTCAATTAAAAGGGGCATTTAATAGTTATTTAACAATGATTTTTTTAAAAAATATGTCTCTGTTAATAATATCAGTTGACTGAAAGGGACATTAACATAAAAAATACTCCAGCATCCCTGTCATGTAGAATACTGTCTTTAAGAAACAAGATTTTAGGGTGCAATAAAATAATATAATTATCATCAGAATAACAGTACTGGTTTAATGTAATTTGAATCTAAACTACAATAACCTTATATGAGAGAGCTGGAGTCAGTAACAGAAAACCTGTGCTAAAAGGATGGTATCGCACATATGCAGTTTCCTGCCATCTAATTCAGCAGCAGTTGTGGTAGACCAAAAAAGGTAAAATTAGTTTTCTTTTTAAAATTAGTGCTCTCTCTCTCTATATATATATATATGAATTACTCTCTTTTGCCATTTTCTATCACAGAAAGCAATTGCTGCTGTATCATGTCAGAATTCACTCTAGGTGTGTCGGAAGGTACAGGCTGGTGGCAGTACAGGCTGAAACAGAGCAAGATATAATTCTTCACTTATTTTTCACTTTGGAAAATTGTTTCAAGATAGACCACTTCTCTATGGCTGTAATTAGTGTAAGCATACATTGTAGAGATACCTCTTCAGCTGAATACTTGGGATTTTATGTGTTACCAATATCTTACCACTGGATATAAATATATTGCAGGAAATTTATGAATATTAAATTTATGTCTTCCTCTAAATTCCCATAATTCTCATATGGCTGGGCTCATAAAACAGCTAAGCAGATCCTTTTTTATATACATGGACATTTGGCATATACAAACTCATAACTTTGAATCTGGAAACCTACAATCTGCACCGTGATGAAGTGAGTTTACTATGTTCCATCATATCCATATGTTCTACCTCATTTGTCTCCAAAAGGTCTTTTCAAGCTTAGTTAGTTTAGTGATTCTCTGATTCCATGACTTCATGTGCTGAGGAAATATTCATAGTTGACACAATTCCATAACACAGTTATCAGAAGTAAGTCACCTCTGATCCTAGACTGTGAGTAGTGACAGAATCAAAAATTTCCATTTTTCCCTGCATTGTTCCTTACCCCTGATAATTAATGAGATAGACTAAACTACAAAAAATCAAGCAACCATTTAATGATACTACAATTAAATTGACATTTCCCACAATAGTTGGAGAGAGACTCTAGGATGATATTATAAATTGTATTTTAGCTTATTTTCTTTCAGTTTTGTAGGAAGAATATTTCCTATAGAATAATTTAATTACTAGTCTGTGTGCAAATACTGGATGTCCTTCTGATGTCTCTCCAGTCTGCTAGATTTGTAAGTGTGATTATGTAAATCTTTTACTGATAAATAAATTATTGTAATTGTAGTTGAAATACCTCTGGAATTCATAAAACCATTGCATCTAAATAATATATTATGAATTACTTAATTATTTATCAAGACTAATTCAAAATAAGTGTAGGGAAAAGCATACATTTATTTTTCAATAGCACTTTTTTTTGCACCAGGTCAAATGTTCCAGATATCAAAAATAAAAAAGAGCAAGAGAATCAAGTTTCCTTCATTAGCTGTAAGGAGTTTGTTTTGGGTTAATAATATGACAACAATGGTGCCATTCCTACTGTAAACTTGTTATCAATTATAATATATTTTGGCTAATATGTGGAATTTCTATTAGAAGGAGGACAAGAAAGGAAGAGTTAATATGGGTGAAAGGTGAGTGTATGTAACAGTAAGAGAAGAACAGCAAGATTTTAGCGGCTATGGATTTAACAAGAGTGTCAGAGATACATCAGTAATTGCAAAATTAAAACAATGGGTTATGTGTGTTTTCAAGTCAGTATTCTGTGCTAAATGTGGTAAACCTCAATAAACAGCCTGGTGGTTATTAGAAGCACCAGGCTGTCCATTTAGCTACATCTGCAAAATAACTTTATTTTCAGTCTCATGCAAATTTTAATTCCAGACTGGGTTCTAATCACCCTGTAGAAATCATCACAGGCAACATCAGATCTCAGGGTACACACAATAGCTTTTATTTTCCCTTTTCAGAAAAGACCTTTATCTGACTGCTAATGAAATACAGGAAATTGATTGCAGAAAACCTGCAGAGGCATACTTACTGTACCAGATATAGTAAGCCCCACTTGGTGCATTGGCATTTAGCCATTTTATGTAAATTTAGTGAGAAAATTACTCCTGTATATGATCTAATATCATCAGTAATAACTCGTAATGTCCTCATGTGAGGAAAGAAATTAAAAATTCATTAGAAAACTAGACCAGTGACACTACATTACTAAAACATATTTCAGTGTTTTGCTTATACTGTGTTCTTATCATGGTGCCTCCATTTCATGGCAAAGAAGATGGAGGAGAAAACATTCAACTTAAAATGTCTGCTGGCACACATCACTGGATTTGTATGTCACTAAACAATGAAGGAGCATAGTCTTGAATACCAACTATTTAATTAGCACTTCTGCCAGCCATGCATAGAAAACAGCTCATTTACATGTGTCATTCTCACTGATTATTCACATAAAAATCTACTGGATTTTTTAAGTGTATGTCACGTTCTAGTGTGACAACGACAGAAAATCAAAACATCTGTTATTATTTTTAAAAACCTTGAAATTTAGAAATTGAATTAAAATTTATAAAGTCTTTCTTTCTCTTGTAGGTATATTTTAGTTATTTAATTTAACCTTAAGTGTGGCATAAAAGAGTGGATGCAACTAATCATTAAGAACTTCAAAGGGCAACAGAAAACCTCTAACAGTCTGCAGTTTAATTAAAGGCTATTATTACAAACCTCTAAAACATACAGCTACATGTAATGACAAGTGGTGACTTCTAAATGCTGCATTTGAAAGGTACCACTCCTGCTCTAAATGCTGCTGATAGACAATGCTGAAACATGTAAATTCTCCCAGGGAAAGACTCCATTTTGAGCATAAATGTGGTACCTTTTTGAAATATTTCTTCGAAAGTTTTATCATTTTGAAGCATTTTGCTTAGAAATATTCACTTGTTTTGCTGTTGTCTCTCAACACCTGCAAAATGGATAGAGTATCATTGAAGAGATAAGCCAGTTCATAGAAATGAAAGTCAGCCATTTCATCACATTTTTCCTAGAAATATATAACATACAGAAACATTCCCTGGCTGTACACACAAGAAACATAAGATACTTTATATAACATAAAGGTTTAATTTCTCAGGGAAATTAAAAATGTCAATCCTCTTGCAATTATAAAAAAATAAGCTTGTATATATTTTTATGAGTGTTTAATGGGCAGTGTATATTCAAGTTTCTGTAGGAATGTAGTCTATCAAATAAAGGCCTATCAAATAAAAAATATGCTGTACTGACTCTCGGTCATTGAGCCCAATCCTGTAAGGTCCCTGCTTTTCAGGCAGTCTTTGTTGTCTTATGGTGTCTTTTAAATTCAGCATATCCTATAATTAGGAACTGCTCAAACAGAGTCTTAGGTTCATGCTATCGTACATAAAATTGGTATTTCTCATTAATGGATACAATCTTCTGTATTTTCAGTTTTAAACTGTTCATTTTTTAATGTTTCATCCCTATAACTTAGCTTCCTCAGGTGAATTCCAGTTCTGTGTCTAACTTGCCACCAGTTACATAGTGTTAAAGATCACAGAACATTTGAATTCTCAAGTACAAAATGATGAGTCAACCGAAAAATAAGCTGAAGAACATGCAATTTTAATGGTCTAATAATTAAAAAATATTAATAATATTCCCCCTCTCAAAAAAAAAAAAAAATAATTACAGACACTTTAGTAATTTTAAGAAAGTTTGTTATCTAGGTCTAAGAATACTGAATTTAAATCTGAATGTATTTATTAATTGATAATTTGGAGAATGCAAAAGAAACAACTCAGGTTACCATATTTTGAGATGCTATGAAAACTTGTAGGAAAAGTGAAAGAATTATCATAATCAAAACAGGTTATCAGTATTTTCTGGAAACCTAGATGTAAGATTTAACAAGTAAAAAATGGCAAAGACTATGTGAGTGGAAGGAAAAATCTGAAACACAAATAAATATTCAATAGATACAGATACTGAGTAATTGAAAGAGACCAAAGGGTGCAAAGAACAAGTTACAAGGATAAAATGTGATTTAAAAAAATACAAACACAAAAAAAGAAATAGCAGCAATCCCTCATATGCACTGTATTATAAACCATCCTGTTGGGACCCCATAATTTTGGCATAGGAATATTAGACTATGTAGAATACAACTCACCTTTAAAAAAGATGTATAATAAGTCAAATGGAGAAGATGCAGAGAAAAAAATGATACAAAAAATTATGAAAAAACTATAAAAATAACAGGATGGAGGCATTGCTTCAAAAGAAAAGATTATGAGAAGAGACTAAGCTAACTGATGATCAAGGGAAATATGTGTGGGTGTTCAGATAAGCAATAACTTCAGCAGCCAAAAGTTTGCATTGTGTTGGTCAATTTTTGTATACACCCAGAATTTTCTTTAAGGTTAACCAAAAGTTGGCCAATAAAACACAAAACACCATGTAACATTAGGACCATGCTGATGTGATCAACTATGTACCTAGGAAAGGTAATTAAGAATGTAAGCACAGGAGATTGTTGTCTGAGTATCTAAAAAACTCCTAGTGAGGAGATGGATGGTGGGTTAGATTGAAAGAAAAGAATGTTGACTCCATAGATTGATCCATTTAAATCCAGAGTAAAGAATACTCCAGAGATCTTATTGCAGGTTACAGTCCTGCGTTCTTGAGAGGATTGACTAGATCAGCTCTTAGATCTTATTTTCACCTCTAAATTTTTATATTAGAAAGTTTTGATTTAGATTTGATTCCAGGTGATGTTTTCACCTCTCCGGCTAATCTTCAAATAAAATGTTTTCTAAAGATAAATGTGGATAGCTTGTCTGCATGCTCATTTTGAGAAGCGCATATAATAGAGACTTACTGTGATAGTGTTTGCTGCTCAGATACCATCACTGGAGTAATAAGAATACAAATATTATCTTGAAATATATAAATTTTAAAAATCAGAAATTAAAAGGTGTTGAAGATCCCAAAGGTCTAATTATATTAGATATTAGCACATTACTCCCATTTATTCAACACTCTATAGATATCTACTGCCTTTGTCTTTTTTTTCACAGTTTCTGGTAACACAGTGTATGAATTAGTCCTTTCTGTGAGTGCATGAAGTACAAATATAACATATCATGTATCATTATATTGTGGTCTATAGCAACATGTTCACAAATACAATGGTCAAAAAAGTTATCTTTAAATTTTTGTGGTTTGGCAGTTTGCACTGTCTTTTAAAGATGCTTGCATCTTTCTACTGAAGTCAATGAATGATGTTGGTGGTATTGCAAAATCAAGATCTCTTTATGAATGTCTGTACAAAGTTAAAATTACTGAGTGTCAAATATTTATTATATTTGAGTAGACATTGACAGAATACCAGGCCAGGTTACTTTCAGAGAGATCTGTCCTGGTTTCACCCTTAACTTTCAGTTTTAGCATAGCAGGAATGTTCATCTGCCTTGTTCAATAAGAAGAATATAATCCAGCCCACCAAATTCAAGCCCTTTGACAGTATGCTATGAGAGCTGATTTGGTGTCTCTGAGTTGTTCTCTATGTCTTACTGGCACCATCACTGCTGTGCATCATATATAGTTATATATATATGTATATCTATCTGTCTATATTTATACACACATGTACATAGACTATACGCAATATAGATTGTATTTTATGTACAATATAGAATGAACTATCTAGAGAGAATTTATTCCAGTTTAGAACTTCTTTGGTCATTGTTTGCCAAATTAGAGAGAAAAAAAAGACCTTTCAAAAATTGTGGCAGGCACAGGGCCTGCAAGGCCTCCCTGGCGGTCAGCACCCTAAGATGGGAAATGCTTAGTCATAATGAGTGGACCTTAGAAGCTCCTTTGTCTGACTTTAGAAAGGGCTTATCTCTCTGTAAGCCTATAGGTCAATTTCCTTTTGACCCCTACTATTGGACAATTTCTAAAACCCCTGTATCCTATTAAAAAAACCCCTACTTTTGCCCGGTTGGGCAGAATAGTTGTCCCTGAGAACCTTCACAGAGGATTCAGTAAAGACACCCCTGTGGAACCTCACACAGCGCTTCTCCTCTCACTCTACATCTGCCTGAGGCACTTGGCAAGCTAAAGAGCTGAAATCACAAAATGAGCTGATAATCACGAAACAGCTGATATCATCTAAGCTTGCTAAGGTAGCCTGTGCCTGGGAGCTGCTTGGGAACTTGGACAGTTTGTGCTCAACAGGACTGCGCTATCTGGGACCCTATGGCAGCCCACTGGGGATACCCCGAAACCTGGCCGAGGCCGCATTAAAAAATAATAGAAATTATATGTTTTTTAGAAAGGAAATAGAAGTGGGAAAAAAGAGCTATCAACACTAAATCACAGAATCACAGTATCAGAGAATATTCTGTATTGCAAGGGAATCCATTTAAACTTTTTTCCCTTATAATTTCCAATAGTAACTAGGCATGACAAAGTCAGTGGGTTGTCTTACACTTTTTCTCATAGTCTTTTTTGCTCAAATACTGCCTTGACTTTTCATGATGCCAACTATATCTTGGTGTGTATTAGATGTCACAAAGGGCTGGTGAAATTGTAGGCATGGCCTTCACACAATCTGTCTCTTGCAGTTTCTCCACATTTAATTTCTTGTTTTCCCCCTCAGATATTCTGTGCTTGCTATCTTTTCCTCCATACCAGTGCAGAGGATGATTGTACTGTCAGAATTAAACACAGAGAGCATAGCTGCTGGTCTTGGGATGAGAGCTTTGCTGTCCTTTAGGGTAACTAAGTGAGAAGATGATCTTTTTGTAGTGAGGGCATCAGTGTTAGAAATCACCCTTTAAAAACCAGGACATTGTCTGACCTATTGACTTTAGCTGTCCCCAGTGACAGTTAATAGAATTAATTTGTATTTGCCATGATTTAAAAATGAGAAGAGAATCAAATTATTTATTTTCTCCCCTCAGGTTTGCCTGCCCTGTTTTGCCAATAAGAGTAACAATAACAAAACAACAATGCAACAATAACAACAAAATTATTATTATTATTATTATTATTATTAGTAGTAGTAGTAGTAGTAGTAGTATTAGTATTAGTATTAGTATTATTATTAGTAGTAGTATTATTACTATTATTATTATTATTTCTTCATACATTTTTTCAGTATTTAAATGAGGACTAAGGTTGGAAAGTTTGTTTTCTAAGGCCAACCTAACAAATATGGTAGGGGATTGTAGAAGTAAGATTGTCAAAAAATAGCCCCACATATACTATGTACATCCAGTTTCTCTGGTTGGTTCACTCTACCAAATAGCACGAAAGGCTATAAAGGGTATGTACTTAAAGAGGAAAAAATGTGCAGTGGTGGGTAAAATGGGAGGCTCTTCAGTAAGTCAGAACGTAAAGCATTGCAAAGCTAAGAGTAAACTTTATACAGCAATTGAATGTATCTGCACAGTAATTTACAATAAGAAGTTTTATTGTAATCTTGCCATGAAGACTCATTCTGCAATGCATTTGTGAAATTTATTTTTTACAATCTAGGTTAAAGTTCCAGATAAATTTGTATTTAATATATAATGGATTTGGATAGAAATGGATTATTACAACAAAGGGTAGAGTTTTGGAACTGCTGTTCCAAAATGCTACGGGCTGAAACTTACTAAGTAAAGAAAAAGTTTACTTTGAGTAAATTAACAAAAAAACATGATTTGTTGTTTTGCTACATGTGAAACCACATGCTACATGTGGTTTCTCTTCTAGCAAGGTATAAAATGTGTATATAGCTTAGTTTTAAGCTTTTCTGTACAGAAAATTTGGGACAGATTATAGATGGGTAAACTGCATTTTAGTCAATATTTCACAAAACAAACAAGTCTTCCTCACAAAGGCAAAAAATCTATTGAAGGAAATAACATCAAAATTCCTTTAATCAGTTAAGAATACTGGAAGAATTCTAACATATTTTTAAACTTTTCTTTGTATGTTAATTGCCCTTTAAAATATTCCATAAAATGTAAATTTCAAGTAGTAATGACATAAAATATAACATTATAAAGATTCTACAATATCAAAGTTTGATCTGTTGATCTTAAATTATAAATCAGGATTAAAAAAAAACCCTTTTCCTATCTTTATTTGTGAAGATATTGAAAGTAATACAACATCCTTACAAAACGCTTACCATGTATATATGTGTATGTCAGGGATTATATGTGTAGTCTCAAATGTTTACATTAATGTATAAAATGTATAGGTATACATAGATGGAGAGAAGGCACTTCATATATAAAATTCTTCATAAATGTTTATTGATAATAATATAAGGTACATTTCATTGTGAAGCTCACTATTTGGAGGCTTTTATAATTTTTTTAAGCAGGGTAATCTCTCAAGTCTGTAACTGTCTTTCAGAAGACCTTGAGAGATAACCTTCGTCCAAAATTATATGTCTTTTCAAAGGTAATTTTCTATATATTAAGAAAGCTTGAGGGAATTATTGTTCTTTCAAAATATTTTTCTTTTTAATTTGAAATTCTTCACGAAATACCTAAATGTTCATATTTTCACTGGGAAATTAATAATTTGCCATCATCTTGAGTCAATAATGGGCACAGCTGAGTTGCTACTGCAGTTATGTAACTTGGAGTTTATTTATACATGTATAATTAAGGAATATTCAGCATTGTTTATGAATGAAAATTAATAACTGGTAAATATCTGCTATATTATTTTGCCAAAATTAGTCTTCTGTTCAGACATGACCTCAAACAACATATATGCTCAAGAGCATATTCAGCACTGCTTGGGAACCAGTTTGGATCTTGGTCTAGTTTTATGTTTTATCATTCTGAGTACTGGTAACTGCATTTTTTTTCATGTTAGCTGCACATTTAGGTGACAACTCTCTTTTCAGTGAAGATAGGTTAGGTAGATCAACTGAAGTTCTCAAATCTTTCATGCTTTGGCCAGGTTAATTCCTGCCTTGCCCTTCTCTACTCAGGACCAAGCAAAGGTACAATCCTGCAAAAAGCAAAGTGCCTTCCGTGATATGCTGATTTTAATTTTAATGGAAGCTGAGAATGTTCAGCATCTTGTAGTAGACACTCAGCAACTGAAAGACCATAATTTCCCTTCTCAAATGCAGAGGAAAGAACAATAAAATCAAATCTCAAGACAGAGTAAATGTGTCCTCAAGGAAATTTCTTTTCTGACCCAAATCTAGCAATCAGTGAAATGTCAGGTAGGATATCAGGAATTTCTGACAGAACAGACCACAGATAAAACATGACTGTTCCTTTCTGAGCTTTAATACCAGTCTTCACAAAACTGGAGAAGATCGGGAAAATGGATTAGTGAGAGCTCTCTAGTTGATTGTCATTAGTGAAGCTGGCCTAGGCTTCCACTTTCCATCTGACAATCTCAGTCTTCTGATGGAGCACCTAGAAGAAATTCATATGAGTACAATTAAATACTGGGCAATCAGTCAGCTCTGTTACTGCGTGGTCAAATCTTCCTTCAGTCTGGGAGAGCTTAGATGGTGCATTCCTTATGTAGACAGAAAGTGGGGATTATTTCACAACTGAGTCAAGTTTAAAATTCCTTATCTCGTCTTGGTGCTGAAGCCTTTATCCTATATACTGCACAGAGATAAAAACTTTTTTTGTATACTGAACTATATCCTTTCTCTAGTAAGAAGGACATACTCGTAAGTTTTAGTTTACTAGATGCAATATTAAAATAACCAAAGAATTCTACTTTGCATTTGTGATTATTATTATTATACACAAATCCAGCATGTCAAAAAAATGGTCCTGGACATATATTAAATGTCAAGGTTAGTAATTATTTGCTCTTTGTAAATATTGTTGTAGTTTACTAGTGAGCAATGAAGTGGCTTTTCTTTCTCCTAACTGTGAAATGTACTGTGTGAATATCTAAACTTGCAATATTGATGATAAAACAGTCAAGCACAGAACTGAAATGCTGAGCTGCAGGATATCAGATCAGATACCCTGGATATGTGCTGTACATGGTTGTATCCTGCCTTTTACTGAAGAATTCTTCCTTTCGCTGGGGAAAACCACTTTGTTTTTGTTGAATGAGGTCAGAAGATAAGAACATAAGAATGGAAGTGCTTGAGACCGCATCTGGAAAGGGAAAAAAACCTACTATTGAAAATTTTCATGTTTGCTGAAGTGTTTTGATATTACTCAGGGGAAAAAACGGAAAGAAATGAAAATGTTTAGTCTTACTCTTATTAAAACATATCTCTCTGCATTCTATTATTCTTTCATGGCATCAAAGGTGAGATTAGTTCTCTCCTGTCTAATCAAGTTCTAGACAGGTTGTTGTAGTTGCATGGCTAAAAGTGCCTGTACACTTAACAATCTTTTATACAAAGAAAAATAACAACACTGCAAGACTTTTAAGGAAACATGGTGCAATATTTGCATATGGGAATACCTGATACTACAATCGATTTTAAAATGCCGAAATAAGAAATAATAAGGAAATTATTTTATTATAAAATTCTAGAACGTAGATCATTTTACAGTTGCATTTGTGTTCTAGAAACACAAACATTTCTCAAAAAGAAAATAATGAGAAATAGACTTAAATGAAAGAAAGAAATCGGAAATAATTGAAAATTACAAAAATTAAAATGATAATTGAGCATGCTAGTTAACATGACTAGTTTAAGCTAGGTATACTATAATAAATACTAAATCCTAGTAAAAATATTTTTGTTGAGTTAATACATGGCATGTGACTTTAAATTTAATTTCTTTGTGTAGATGTATTCTTGTCTAAGTTAATTGGAAAACTAAGCATCAATTTCCCTTTTTTTCCAGTTCCTCACTTATATTTCCACTTCAAACATCACTTTTATTAGTTTGGAAAATAGAATTAAGTCAAGACTGGTGACTAGGTGACTAAAAAATAAAATGTAGCTGAGTAATAAAGAGCAAGATTCTATTATGACAACGAGAAATTTAAGCAAACCTATTGATTCCCCTGCTCAGAAATTTGGCAGAGTCTCAGCCTATGCAAATGAAGAGCTAAGAAGGATTGCATCTTTCTTCAAAAAGTGATTTTAATCATGGCAGTCACTATAAAGCTTGGCAATATTTTCTGGTAATTCATGTGAGTAAAAATTGAGCTAAAGTCAGGATTTCTAGACTCCCGCCTATTATTTTATACAGATAGTAGTGCAGACACAAGTTTCTGCATTAGTTTTAATGAATTAGTTTTACATCCCTCTGTTGACAATGTTTGATTCTCCCTGCACAGCACTTTGGCACAATGAGCAGGGTTCCTACATTTTTTGATTGCAAGTCTGAAATTGTTGTGGCTATCAAATGTGGCCATTTTAATTCATTGAAAAAGCTTGTTTTGAACTCGAGCCTAAATTATAAAAAAGAAAACAACTATCTTTAAGAAAACAAAAGCAAGCAAACTAACAAACAAAAATTGCCCCTCACCAAACCCAAATACCAAACACCATGACCACAAAATAAATCTTGCTTACTTGCTTGATGCTTATTGACTTAATAAAGTGAACAATATTGTCAGAAACATGCTCATGTAAGACTACATGTGTCTTACATGAGCATGCGTCTAAAGTAAGGAGGGGAATTATTTTTCCACTTGAATTGCAACATTTTGCGAAGTTTTTTTCCATGTTTGGCATAAAGGCAATTTAAAATTATAGATATTCCAGTCCAGGAATAAATAAAAAGGTTTAAAAATTTATTGCTGCTGAATGTACT
This sequence comes from Zonotrichia leucophrys gambelii, assembly GCF_028769735.1. NCBI lineage: Eukaryota > Metazoa > Chordata > Aves > Passeriformes > Passerellidae > Zonotrichia > Zonotrichia leucophrys. The sequence goes on along the minus strand of NC_088200.1, from coordinate 19,012,013 downwards.
TTGTATTAAAGATTAATTTCCAAATTAATCTTTCAAACTAGTGGTTTAGGTATTTTCATATTACTTCCATGCTTAATTCAGCATGTGGAAAATAGAAGGTTAATTGTTACGCAACAGTAACAATTTTTCTAACTTTCACAAGTATCAATAGATTTCAAAATTTAAACATTAATCTAAAAAAATGAAGCTACAAGGTACCAAAATCAGCATATATATATATATATATATATATATATATATATAATTTATTCATTTTAAACAAAAATCAAAATAGTGTTTTAAAAAAGGTGGTATTTTTGAATAGTTAACAGAAAAATACTGCAACATACAATATGAAAATAAATGCCAGTGAATATTATATAGTCAAGTGTAGTGGTGAAACAGTTGTTTGAAATGAAAAGTATGTAGGGATATTTTAAGAATGTAAACTATACCTCTAAAGTAATAACAATCAAAATGAAATACTTGATAATTGCATTTCTTTTTGTTTTTACTAAACATGAAATGTGTGGAAGAAAATAGGGCAAAAATCTCCACACAGATAATTGATATTTCTTTTTTCTGCTTCTCAATCCACTTATAATCTGATTGTTCTTCCCTATGTACCTGGAAAGTAATCAAAAGCCAAAGACAATGCATACTCTTCAGTGTAAACTTCTAGTGGCTCATTCAAAGCCTCCAATTTTGAATTAAAATGTCATTTATTTGTTGACTTTCACAAGGAATTTTTCACTCATTTTGGGTCAGATTGTGGTATAGATTTTTAATTATAATTTCCCACTGATGCTAATAGTAGTTTCGGCTAAAAAATCAGTTGCCTGGTGGGCACCACTGTGAGATTCCTACAGAAGAAAGAACCTGATATCTCATAAAAATTGGATAGTGATAGAGAGGTAGCTGTATGAAAGTTGGAAAATGAAAGAAGAGTTGATACCAAATAGAAGTTGATACTCAGAAATAGAAGTTAAAGGTGATATTTTGGCTGTTGGGTCTTCTTTAGGCCATAAGTAAAAAAGTAGTATTTTTTTAATTCTTCAGCCAGAGAAAGGCCTCAAAGACAGAACATTGCCCCTAATCTTATTCGTTACTTTAGCATATGTTGTAAGTAACTTTTTCTTAAGTAAACTGACTCTGGGAACTATACACCCAGTATATGGTGGGTGCTCTAAATTCAGCATTCTATATGCTCTAAATTCAGCATTCTGCCCAGGGACACTGCTGATGAATATGTAAGACTGCCACTGACTTAACTAAGCCAATTTTAGGCCTAAACATTGTAAAAATCACTGTCTAAACATTACTCTACTGATAGTGTGTCATGCAGATGACCTGTTTCAGCTATCCTGACTTTCATGGTATGATATTATGTGTGCATGGAGTTTAATTGAGGTTAAAAGGCCAAATTCTAATCTCATCTGTACAAGGGGTACATCTTGAGTAAAGCTATTAAGGTCAGAGGAGTTACTTTAGATTTACAATAGCATAAGTAAAACCTTATAGGATATATTCACATAAGAATTTTTATGCTTTAAAGGTTACATGCTAGAGCACCTAAGTTTTCTCTTAAAGATAAAAATTTTGGAGTTTATGTCTAATATTAGATGCCTATTTTATTTACATATTCCTGTAAGTTAGTGGTTTATAATTTATATGTAAATGAAAACACTTTAAAATAATCTGTCTTTGAATTTGAGGAGATTGTGTGTGCATAGATAGAGGAATAAAAGTATTAGCTTTTTTTCCCAGGTTAGGAATGACAGTCCATTTCTTCTCATGGAGGTTTTACATAGACTCAGTTCTGCAGTATATTTGATAGCATTCTTTGCTGAAAATGGTTTTACCTTTGGCAGATGTGGCCCTAAGTGTGTGGAGGCTGTGACATTCATGGCATAATGTATGACAGCCTAGAAAACAGAGGATGCATGTTTTAGATTCCCTCAAAATAAAGTGAGGGAATCACACTGACTTCGTAAGGACATGTGCCTCCTCCAGAAGAATTCAAAAGACTTTTTTTTTTAGTTATAGTAATGGCCAAAAAAATACTTGGCACAGTTACCAGGGGATCTATTCAAAATATTGAATAAACTTTAACTAATGCATCAATAAGATCAGTGTTTTGACATGATTTTTTTCCACTTAGTTTAGCTATGTCTTTAGGTAAAAACAAATAATATATATATACAGTATATGCCGTTGAACAAAATTGGATTAGAGAACTAAACACAGCTATGAGTGCTTCCATGACAAAAATTATACAGTATCTTAGGACTATTCTGTTTTCTCCTAGGCCTAATTTGTTTCGGTTCAGTTGGAAATAATTTTGTTTCTGTGCTAAAAGGAGACAAATTTTTTAACTGAGCGTAACATTTTACAGAAAAAAAAACACTAAAAAACCCACCAACACTTCTGGAAAGTATAGAAGTGACAAATTTGAAAGCAGGAGGGAAAATATTTTGATAGATAAAGAAATCCAGGGAAAAATAAGAAGGAGGTTTAAAATACCCAAATATCACTGTATTATAAATTTAACCAAAAATCTTGCATAGGGGAGAGTGTTACTGGCAGGGGTGTGAGGCTTATAGTGGGTTTACGTAGCAAACATAAGGGAAGAACCCACAAAATGCTCTGGTAGGTAAAAGTGGAAATGAACCCAATTAGCAATGAACCAGGGTTACAGAATGACAATGTAAATGTAGCTGAGATTCAGAGCTGTTTTTCAAGGACAGTTATTAGGATTTCAGGTTTTGGAATTAATAATCTTGATCAAAAGAAAATGAGGAAAAAAAGTATACTTATTAAATACCAGTACACCAGGGACTAAAATTACTGGTGTTTGCTGAAATGCATATGGCCACTTTAAGAAATTTCTTAAACAGTAACTAAGCTAGATTTAAGTATTGTCTGATATGAAAATACATTTTGCATTGATTTTTTACTATTTACTTAAGGAAAAACCTTTTTCATATAAAACTTTTTTCATATAATCACTCCCACTTAAAGTTTGAGAAGCTTTTGTATTTTTTTCTGACATTAAAATTTTACACATAGATAATATTTGCTTTGGAATAAACTGTAAATCATACTCCTTATAATTCAGTACTTCAACATAATATTTCTGGTTTCATTAGTATAGTCCCTTACATGTAAAACCTGTCAATTCTGCCTATCCATTAATGTTTTAAAGTAACCTGCTAGCACATAAACTCTAAAGCAGTGTTATATTCATTTCTCTAATATTGGGGTTTTAACTGCTCCTTTAAGTAATCTTGCAACCTGTGAATAGTTGCAAAAGTAAAATCATGAGTACTATACAATAAATCCTGCCATAGAAAGCAAGGCAGACTGCATTTAATAAATGGGATAATTCTCCAAACCTGAAAGGAATATTTTGAACCAGATGAGAGGATGTGGTGTTCCTTAAGGTAAGCTACATAACTGATGTATAGAAGTCACTTCCGGAAGCAATAACCAGGATGACACTCCAGCAGAGTGTTAGGTATTTTATGACAACTCAATTAGCCACAATTATGTTATATGAGATGTAAACTGCATACAGATAAACAATCATCAAATCAAATAATAAAACTTTTCCTCTAGGCTGGTGACTTCATCATAGGCCTTTGCTATTTGTAAATTGTTTTTCTTCAGTTTAGAAAATGCTGGCCAGCTGGAGAGTCAAGTCAATCTGACCAAGGATTTCAGTTCCAATTATTTTTTCTACTGGCTACCTAATTCCCATAGAATTAAGGGAAATTACATGTGGCACAAAAGTGATTACAAATTCATTAGGATTGTGATTAAAGGTTTTGTATGAAAAAAAGCCCAACAAAAAAATCCTCAGAAGAATTGTATTCTTATATAGAACATAAACCAAGATGATCTTTCAGATCTAGAAACTGGAGATATCTTAAATTTGATATTTTATATGTCAATAATTTTATAAGATTAGTGCTATGGTTTGTTAAATCTCAGAAAATATGATTTACACAAGGTTCCTTAAAGTACTTTCAAGGTATTCTTTCATTGATAAGGCTAATTATTAGATCAAATAGTCCACTGGAATTTAAAAATTAAGCTTTCTTTATATCTGTAAGAGTACTGTAAAAGCATAAAGCCCTGTCTTCTGTAAAATCTGATGTAAGATCTGCATTTGTAGCCCTTTTCTGCAAAATTTTATCAATCCTCTTTTGAGACAGAGGAAGACTCCTGCAAGTCTTTTGCATGCATTTTCTTTCATTATTCTAGTTTCTTTTCTGTCTGATTTTTATATAGTTTTTCTTTTTGGTTTCCAATATGCATTTTGTTTCCTCTTCCCAAGTCTCAGAGACCTCTTCTTCCTCTTTTTTTCCTACACCCTCTGACTTTCCTACACTTATCATTCAAATATGATGAATGATCTTTCTCCTAAGTCAGTGAAGGAACTCTGTGCTGTGTGGTTATATGGTTATCTGTCACTCCAGCCAACTCTTCTAAATTGGTTTAGTACCTTAAAAAACAAATTGGCATAAATAAGAGAAAAACTGTTCTTTTCTTATGTGAGTGGGAAATGGATATTGCTGGAATCATTATTTAAAGACTTTTATCCATTGTGACAAGAATCACAGGACCAAAATTACAGTGCATCTTACGTATGCTTAGCCATCATAGAAGCAGTAAAAGGCAAGGCGAATTTACAATACTGCAGAATATAAAATATCTCAGGAATCACATTGATCTGTGCATATGCATACTGAAACACAGAATAGTAGTTTTAATGGGAGATTTTAAAGATGGGTTAAATAATTTCAGCTCTACTCAGTCCAGTTTCCACAAAAAGATATGTATACTTAAGTTTTCTTAATCAAGTCTGTTTATGTACAAATATACTCATAAATAAGACGTTGTAATCTCAGAACTGTTTTTAGGATGCAATTTATCACTCTTTCTTAATTAAATTTAAATTTTGAAGTCATGTCTCAGAATAAACTGATGTCATTTTAAGACCCAGGAAGCATTTTTCCTGTTACAATATGTTTCCCATTGATTAAGAAGTAATATTTGTTTTAAATTTGGGTTATCTGCATTATGTGCTAAATAAAAAAAAAATTAAAATTAATGAAAGTATCTGCATTATGTGATAAATAAAAAAAATTAAAATTAATGAAAATGTCTGTTGAGGATCTCAGACTACTGACACAACACACAGTCAAATGCAAAGTGTCCATAAACAGAAATCACAGCCATTCGATGAACTAAATCCTTTTCTAGCTGTCCCAAGGTCCTGCTCAGGTTTTGTGTCACACCAATGGTTTGCTGAGATGCTAAATATCTCATTTTCTACCTTTTCCCTTTTTCACAGAATAGAGAGGAAAAAAAAGTGAAATTAAAAGTACTTAAAATTTAAAAAGAAAAAAAATCTGTTAACCTTGTATTACCTACATTCATGCTACCCTTTCTTGACCAAAATGCCAAATACCTTTTTGTTTAGAATGTTGAGAAGCAGTGTTTGGTTAGTGTCAAAAGGCTCAGGAAGAGTTTCTGAAATGTGTTTGTCCACAAAGGCCAAGTCAGCCTCAGTATCAGTCAAGAACCTTTTAGGTTGCTATATAATTTTTCTCTAAGGTGAGATGATATTCTGAAGCATTGTAACTCACATGGTAAGAGATGGAGAGAGACAAATAATGTTGCTCTAGAATATATAATTTACTGTCTTTCAACTGCTCTTGTTCAGGTTTTGGCCTTTATTTTTGCTATATGCATAGGGATCAGGCATTTCTTCTTAAAAATGCATTTTATAGACTTAGTTACACATTCTGAAATAAAAATATCAGATTCTAACAATAAAGGAATGCAGAAACAGCATGTTTCTGTAATAATTTCACAATTAATTTTGCAATACAGAGACTATTATTATAGAGATGTACTGGGATCATGAATAATACCTTCAGTGAAGATAATAGCAATAAGAACATCTCTATGTTAGAAACAAATGTAATCTAGACCTCTGTTTTAAGTGACTGTATCTCCAACTCCTATGGTACTATGAGGTACATAAACATATGATGAATGAGGGGAAAACAATAATGCATGCAAAATCAAATACAGCAAGACAGGTGTGTGTTGAAATGTTATCTGCAAAGATCTAATTAAGGGAAGGAGTTGAAAATGGAATGCAGTGATTATGGAAAAGACCTAAGCTTGTCCCATTAAATACAGATTTTCAGATACTGTTTTCAGATACATACAAAGAAGGGAAGGCAGCTTTCAAGGAAGACCCCTGAAAACTTTGTGGTATTTTTTGAAATAGATGTGTAAGCAACATTACGAAAGTGCAGGGGAGGTTGAATAGTACATGTGATGTGCCATTGTGAGGGTTTCTGGCCATAATTGCCATCAGGCTCTTGCACTGTTTCCAATCTTTAGCCCTCAATATTGTTAAAAACCCTTCTCTACTCGTACCCTTGTCACTTTAAGAGCATGCATGGGGCCAAAAGAGCTTTACTTGACATATCTTACAATGTTCTCAGGTGGAGTGTTATCAAAATAAAAACCTAACACTGAAGAACAGAATTGTTCTATGTAACCACTTCTTTGCTCCTACAGTACTGTAGGTTTTACTTTTGGAAGGTGGAAGGAAGAGTGCAACCTCCTTTTCATAGATCAGAACAGTGACCGTAATGAAATGCAGCACAGCAGTATTGCTTGTTGCACTTTTCACTTTTCTGTTTGAGGATTCTGGTTGTAAACCTACAGATCCAGGGATGATATTAACTTAGTTGGCTGGACTTCACACCAAGATTTCTTTGTTGCTTCATATTGTATCACAGGAATGACTATTCTAATTGGGGTTTTTTAGCATAATGATGTTTTAAAAATATTTTTTCATAGTATTCTGTGATAAACTAATTGTCAAAATTATACAGAAAGTACTCAAAATAAAAAAAAATCAGTAATGAATAGCTAAGTTTTCATTGTGGGTTCTTCACAGCAATTTTCTGTAAAACAGTACTATGCTCAGATAAAGTTAGTGCAGTGGATAATTCTCAGGCATTTGACTGTACTTTCACATGGATGCTTCATATTCTAATTCAACACTTGTGTTGTATCACAGGTGGTATTGCCTTACTTTCTTGTTATGTTACCTATATTATTTAAAGAAATTTCATGCTTCTTATTTGATGAAAGTAGGAGTTTTCAAAACAGATGTATAGTTTGCTCTGCACTAGGACATCTGCATTAACACAATATTTGCAAAAGCACCAACATTAGCATTTTTCTAATGGTACAGAAATGGTACTTCCATTTCTGTCATAGTAGCAAAGGCTTACCTGCCTGCATTTTCACAGGTCACACAAACATTGATGGAATAAGGTTTTTGCCCTAAACTAGGATTTGTGATTTCTTAATGCTGCTGTATTGCTTTGAATCTGTTTAGTTCCACAGAAATATAGCATGGTGAAGACCTAATAGGTCACTTTTCTATGCCACTGAGGGATTGTTCCTTAAAATGTTTTATCTTGAAAAGAACAGGAGGCCACTACTGCCCCAGGAAATTTTTCAACAGTATAAGAGAATTCACTTTGTTCATCTTACATTTGATTTTTCTTCATTTCATTCAGATACTTCTATTTAATGAAAATAATCTGACAAACAGATGATATAATTTTTCCAGACACATTCTCAAAGACTTGGAACCTAATTCTGCAGTCACTACTAATGTACAATGATGAAAAGTTAGTCTCCAAATATAATTCTGCAAGGTGTTGGGCACACCTTGTGAAGCTTTGCATTCATCAGCTTGTGGTTGAATTCCAGGCCTTTTTGCCTTTGTATGCAGAATTCCTGAAAACATTGCTCTACCTAATTTGACCTAGATATTTGATCTTCTTCTGCCTTCCCTTTTTTACTAGTGGTGTTACCCATGGTGCCCTGGCTGCCTTCTTCATCTGTTTTGTCGCTTCTTCGTTCACATCCTCAGCAAACTGAATTAAGAAATACCCACCTTCCTCCTAGGAGGAGCCATGGAGAATTCCAGGCTTTGGCATCAAAATTAAAGCAAGTTGTGTGTGATACTGTTGAACGTTTGTTAGTATATTTATTTTGGAAGTTATAAATATTGAAATAATCAACCGCAAGGTAAAGTTGCTTTTGCTAAATAACTGAGGTATTTAATTTTTGCTGTGACATTTACATCACTGGTCTCATTTGATTCTGTTGTCACACTTGTGATGAAATTGTAGCAAAAGTAAATTTTGGGGGAAAAAAGCCGTTTGCTTGAGAAATAAAATGTCTAAGAAAGTTTAAAAAAGCATTTTAAAAAGTTTAAGAAGGTTAAAAATGCTTAAGTTAAAATATAATGCTTAAAAATTTTAGCGTTTCAAGAAATTTTAATGCCTAACAAAGACAGAAAGTCAAAGAAAAATTATGGATTCTTAGTAGTAAAACAGTGGTAGTAGTTGGATCCTGAAATTCCAATAGAGAAAAAAATCTGCAATTTTCCATAGCCTTCATACTCCAACATCAAATATAGCTTGGACTTCATTAAATTAAGAAATAATTTAAAAACTAAGAGGAGTCTTTTAGCTCCTTTTTGTTCTACAGTTTTTATTTTACAACAGAATTCTCCTGTGTCCTTACCCTTGAAATAAATATAAAAAAATATACAACTCTGTAATTTATTTGAAATTATATCCTTGTGTATGCAGCAGAGTAACTTTCTTGCTGTCATTCTTATTTACTTTACTGTATTTCTACAAACTCTTAATTGAGGTGAAGTTTTATCCCTTTTTTTATTGACACTATTTATTTGAAAAGTGAGAATCATAACACAAAGAGAGAAAAAGCTGTGTATACACTTGCTCCCACACATCTACCAACTGCCAGATAACAATCACATATTCAGATTTTCTTCATATGCATTCTTGATTGTGTTTCCCACCTACTGATCCTTCTGCTTGGCTATATCCAATTACTGCTTTCTTGTGGAAATTGGTCTTTCCAGAATTCTAACCCTTCACACATGATTTCATTGTTTCACACTGCTCTGCTCCAGACTATTGCATTGCACCACAGAAAGAGCCAGTCTTTCACTTTATCTAAACATTGATTTTCTTGTTGTTGTTGTTTTGTTTTGTTTTGTATTGTTTTGAGTCCAGAGAACAAATAAGAACAGGGCCTGATTTGTCACGTGAGGGATCCTGTGAACAATTGCAAAATCCATGCCTACATTTCAGTGGACCCTTTGCTGGGAAAATCTGACTTAGAATATATTGCCATGAAATTAAAATTTGAATTTTAAGCTTAGAATTCATTAAGTACCAGATGAATAGGAAAAACTCTGAATATTATGGGTGTTCATACATGATGGCGACTTTCATACAATTCATTATTATGTTTGGAGGTTTTTAACCAGCTGAGTGCTAGGATTTGGATATTGTTCTGAACAAAGACATTTGCTCTGAACAATTTCTTTCAAAGTTGTGCAACTGACTACTCACCTGAATGTTGAATTTAATGCCCACTTATTCAGCCAGCTGCTGATGCATAAAAACTACCACTAGTATCACCTATTTCTTATCATAGTCACTGACATGGCACAGCTTCACTGAGTTTGTGAAATATGAGTACTCTGCTTGACTGCAGATAAGTACACATTGTTGTATCACTAAACAGCATTTTTCCCAGCCTAGTCCTTACAATTTTTATTCTGATTTCCTTGGTACAATCTGTGCTTTTACACGACCTTCTGCGTATATTATGAACATTTCCCACAGAGTCTTTCATTTTACTGTTATTTGCAACTTTGCAATATTTTGCTACTGCTGCCATGCAGTAGCAGACACACAATTAATGAGAATTTTGGTATCTTTCATTCTACACAGAAGAGATGTAATACTTCTAAAGCCTGGGATGTAATGATGTTCTGTGGGAAAACAAAGATAGCAGAGCTTGGGCTTGGGGTTTTTTCACCCTGCCAAATTTCATGGAAAATCTTGCTTTAGATTTCTTGTCCAATGTGACCCATTTTTCCAGAAATGATAAGCACTTATTTCTCCTGATGAAATAAATGGAAAAACACAGAGCTTGTAGAAACCTGATTTTCAAGTATTAATATATGAATGCTTGGGTTCTTTTCATTTTAGCAATTATCTATGACTAGTGTCATTTTGCTGTTTATATTACAATTGAGATTATAGCAAAAAAAAAAGTAAAATTAATCCTCTTACTAAGAGTTTCTTTTCAGGTGTTTTTTCTTCTTGTGTTTTCAGAGTAAGCAAGCAAGTGAAGCTGCAGAAAATGGCACACGTGATTGAGGGGATTGCTTGCAAGAGTATTTGCAGTGTCAGCTTGAAAATACATTTTGGAAAGATGGAATGAAAAAGAGGGATGTTTTGATGCAGAATTTGGGAGGAAGAACAAAAATATTTAAAAGGAGTCAGCATCAATAACTCAATTAAATTGCTGGAAGGCATTCTTTTGCTTGTAGAAGTCTAGTGCTTTTAGGCCAGGAAGCCATTTCCTCACACAGAAGCTGTCCACAGCACGCTATGATAGTGGTGATGGACTAATTGCTGCATCCGTAACACCTGTTAGTGTTAGTGATGTCAGCATCGTCTGGAAATAGTGAGCTCAGGAGAGTGCCTGAAGTCACATCCTGGGCAGGGGGGTAAGGGAGGGAGGGTATAATTAATAAGCTTGTGAGAGGGGTGAGTGGTGCTTCTGCACAAAAGGAGAACAAATCATGGATACATCGAGCCATGGAGTGCAAGGAGAGCTGTTCTGACTTGGAGTGATAGAAGATGTGTGGTGATAGCCAGATCTCCTGGGTAACAGGGCTTGCTGGGAGCCGGGCTGTTGCATGTTAGGATGTGAGCAGGAGAAGGGCTGCTCAGCAAGGGCCTGGGGCTGCTGTCAGAGCAAGAATAAGCTCTGAAGGAGGCTCAGAGTCTGCAGCCGCAGCAGGGTGCTGACATACTGGAGGTTGCTTACGGGGCCTTTGCCCAGGAGGTCAAGACATGAGTCATGTAACTCTCTCTTCAACCTTCTGGTGATGGAATGACCATTGCTAAGCAGCGAGTGGGCACATTTGATGCCTCCACTGAAATGCGAAAGTTGTTTCCTTTGGACTGGAAAATATTACATTTATTGATTTTTTTAAAAATCAGTCTTAAAAATTACAATCTAGCATTTTGAATAGTTGCTGCTCAAGCTTGTTTATAATTTCTGTCTCACCAGGCTCTGTAAGGTGGCGCTTGCAGCTAAAATTGTTAATGAAAGAAAGCCTTTTTTGTGTGACCCTTATCAAGTTCTAAAAATTGTTCTCATATTTAGTCAAGGAGTTCTAGAAACACTTAGTTTATAAACCTGACTATGTGTGGGGAAATCCTGGCTTGACCACTGGGTTTTCAGAAGTTTGAAGTTGTTACAAGAGCTTAACTTTTCAATAAATTGATTCTCATAGTACAGGGAAAAATCTCTAGAAACTTAACTTTCTTCAGTTCATATATCAGGAGAATCACATATGCATGGTATAAAAATTATCAATTCCTTAAATGCTGTTAGTAAGCGAAATAAGTCTTTGTGTTTCTCCTTCATGAGAGAGAAATTGTAGTGTTTTGGAGCCTAGCATATACTGAATTAATGTGTGTGCATATATATATATATATATATATATATATATGTGTGTGTGTGTGTGTGTGTGTGTATATACACATATGAACGCCTACATATAAACATTATACTTACATATTTAAACTTATAAAAGGGTAGATTTTACACTTAACCATATATATCTGTTGATCTACTGAATGGACCCAATTTTCTTCTCTCTCTTTCTCTCCCTCTGCCCCCACCACCTCTTTCACCCTACCTTTTTATTTTTGGCAATGAGAATGAACAAAAATTACCCCTGTTGTCTTGGCTGTATGGCTTAATCCACTGAACTAAAGACTTGGAGTGAAAAAGGAAAAAAAGGAAGAAACCTACAACAGCAATAACATTGACAAAAATAAAATTCTGTTCTTCTTGTGCATCAAAAAAATGTCACTTTCAATTTTTCAAATGTTTATGCACTCAAGGGTCCCCTATAGGGTATTTAGATGACTCATATGCATAATTATTAAATGCAATACTGCAACACTGAGGTCTTGCTTGTTAAATTCTTCTTGGAAGGTTCTTCATGCACATAGAAAATTGCTTCACTATAGATAGCCCTTACTCAAGTGTAACCCTATTGCAACTCTTGCTGAAGAAGCAGTTACTGCAATGAGATAGTAACTTATTTTCAGGAGTAGGCTACTGGAGCATGTTTGTGAGGACTGCAGTCCTCACAAAAGGAAAGTGGTTTATGTAGAATGACACAGTTGTAGAAATTATCTGAGGATAAACACAACAAAGAGAATACCATGTTAGTGATTTATCCTGTATTTCTTTTTTTAAAAAGTGAGTTAGACATAATTCTGTTGAATGGTCCTTCTTTTTCCCAACATAAAGTCTTTTGATACTATTTGAAATTACATTACTAGAAAATGAAGTAAACAGGTTTTTGTGTGTATGTTTAATGGGTTGTTATGAAAGCAGAGTTAAACTGCTTTGTGTTTTAATTTCTTTCATAGGTCCCTGTCCTGTGAACACCTTGTTTCCAACTGTGGCAGGTTTCTGTATCCCCATACTGAATACAGGGGGCTTCTGCATAGATTCACTTCCTTGCTACTGTGCTAATATTTGCTGGCTCAGGGCTGAATGCACATGCCTACCTCTACATGCATTAGTCATACCAATGAACACAAATGAGGGAGGTGACCTCATGAAACAGCTACATCAGGGATGTACAGTACATTATTCTTAAGGCTGTTCTGCAAACACATCTGGCATTGCAGCCTGACACAACCTGAAAGACTGCTAAATGATAAGAACCTTTCATTTGACATAGTCAAATTGATAAGGTGAATGATTAGCAGCACCTAACTACATAATGCAGCCTTTGGATATGATTAACTTTTTAAAGAAAAGAAACAAAACCCAGCAACTAGTATGTTTCTAATATGATTAGCAAAGCACTTCTGAGAAATGTTTTCTGCAAAATGTGCTGTTGTATTTCATGTCATTACGTATTTTAAAATGCAAAATGTATTCACTTCAGAGAATGACAGTATCTGGAGGATATAAGCAGTGAATGTCCTTGCCTATAATATGTTTATGTATCTTTGAAATTTAAAAAAAGATGTTTTTCACAGTTTTGTTGAATATCTTGAGGTTATGAATGGCACTGCATTTAAATTATAAATTATGTCTTTCCATTTCTCTTTTGACTGTCAGAACTTTGTTACAGCTTCAGAATAACAACTTGTGCTAACCACAGGCATAAAATTATTCAGCACTCCTTCTATCAGAAGTGTATTTTTTACCCAGACATGGAAAGCACACAATTATTAAGGCAATATTCATATGTAATATTAATGTTCTTATAATTTTACCTAAAAAATGATGGAAAATACGTGCTCTCTCATATCATTTAGATTAATGTTCCCTCTAAAAATAATACTTCATAACATTAAATTTCCTTGTATGCTTACATCTCTGTGGTATGCTTTCCAATATTCGCCACAGCATTGCAGCTAATATTTCAGTAATCTCCTTTCTTCTTTTATTTATCTGATCTGCTTTGGAGTATGTCTTGAAGCAATGATGCTTTATGTGCATGGCTAAATCTGGAGTTTTGGTGCCATCCGATGGACTTGCTACTGGAAGTTGTGTTCCCACACTCCTTAATCAAAGCCTCCATGTCTTTTCCCCAGTTCCTCAAGGGCTGCTTGCAAGATTGTTGATATATTTGGCCTAGTGCTAAAGACAGGTAAGACTTGTGTAGATCTTTAGCTCCATCATCCCTAAGTATCTAAATACTGTTTGGCACAACCTGCTCTCTCCTGGCTGCCAGAAAGTGAGAGTCAGCCATCAACCTATATGTGATGCTTTCTGGTGAGGAGGCAATGAGACAAGATATTGGCCTGAAACAGTCTGCAACTTATCACCTATTCTTGGGCTATGGAAACAACACAGGAAAGCCATGCTCAAGTTGTATTTGAGACAAAATGGGACAGGTTCAGTCCAGGTTGCTTGTATTTTTGCCCTTGTAAAAGAGTTTAATCTGGTCTTTTTGGTTAGATTCAAATAGTTTGGAACTTCAGGTGGTAAAATGGTAGCAAGCTAAGTACAAAAAATACCCCCCTAAGTTAAACAGATACTGCTCACTGCTGCAAAATTATCTTCTGTATTGGTCATTGTCTAGGCTGATATTTTTGTCTAGCAAATATTTTTCTAAAAGAGATTTACTGCATGAACCTCCACTAATAGTAATACCTATCATGTAATGCCTTAAAACAGAATAGCTACTTTGAGTAAAAATCCTCACAGTCACCTTGGCAAACTGTAAATTATGGTTTTATTCCCTTTTCACATCAATAGAGTTGTACAGAGAGGTAGAGTTTATTTATAGGTAAAGTACAAGATATTATCATAACTCGGATTAAAACTAGGACTTTTCAAGTGCTTTTCATTTTCTTAGGGATTGCATGTTCTATTATTTGCCCTTTTGCTCTAATACAAATGAATTTATTAAGATAAGAATGTCAAAGCAAAATACCAGAAACATCTTTGTGTAAGTATTTGTGCGTCATTCTACCTCTAAAATTCGTGATTCATGTCTTGGTAGAGGAGCACCACATCTGCATCCGTGCATTGCACATAGAATCAAAGAAGGGAGCTTTTGTCATTTAAAGTTCGATTTAAATTTTAAAAACTGACTAAGCAGCATAGCAAACATTTTTCTAATGTTCTTAAAAATTCTGTGTTTCAGAGTGTGGCTACTGACCCATCTTCCTGAGGAGAATGGCTGAGATGTCTTTGAAATTATTCCTGGAATTCGACCAGCATGAGATCTCTACCAAACTGAGGTAATACTGTTGAAAGGCAAGAAATCTGAAGTGATGTATGTTCAACTGTCTGTGCATTGACAATGTCAACTGCTGAAAACATTCCCCATGCCTGGGGCCAAAGGAAACAGTCAGAATGGGTAAACCTGAGGACATCAGTCTCTTCTGAGGGATATTTGGTTGGTGAAGCCAAAAGCTTTTCTAGGTAATTTCCAGATCCAGGTTTTACTAACAATGATAGCCCAGACTTCTGCCATAATGAAGTACCTTCTTGGAGGTTAACTAACTAGTTATTTACCTAGCAATACTCAGCATAATGGCAAGCACAGGAGTGGGGTCGCTTTTGGTTAGTTTGTAGAGCCTTTAAAACCTCAGAAATTTCACTATGAGGAAACCAGACAATTTAAAATCATAGCGTGGGCAGTAAAATTATGTAGCGTATCACTACTAAGCCTTCTGCTAGAAAATTCACAAATTTTTATTTCTTTAACTCTTCACCAGAACAGGTTTTGGTTACAATTCTTTTCTGTCGGGGTGGACCTGACATAAAATGATGTCAAAAATCAGTCACATTAGGATTACACACATAAATAAGACAAGTACAATTTGCCAAGTGATATGCATGAAAATGAATTTTCTTGCTATGGAATGATTTTTTTGAAATCAGTTTTCTTTAAATGGTATTAGCTAGAAAGCAGCAGAAAATATGCCCTGGTCTATACCAGGAGGTATATCTGTCTCATTCTGTTTCATCAAGCGTACATAAGTTATGTATGGCGTTTTCATTATGGATAGTAGTCTGGCCTTAGAAAGATATCAATTATTATGAAATGTCTTTCATTAATTGTTTCTCTCTTGTGAGGATTTAAAAAATAGTTTGTGTTGAAAAGAGCAAAGATAAACACTGTTTGTTAAGATCTCTGTAGTGTAAAATAAAATACTGCCTTTCCTAATAATTTCAGCAAGACAAAATTGGTACCATTTTAATTATATTTAATTATGTTTAATTATTGTTTAATTATGTTCAATTATTTAATTATGCTATATGTACATTGTGCTTCTGACACCTTTGCTGGGAGGAGGAGTAACTTGCCAACATTACTGGCATTATGCAACCTGAAAAACCTGCACCCCCCAAAAAATCAGGGTGTTCAAGTTGCTATCAGATAACAAATTAAAATGCTAAACCCATTGCAAACAATATGCTTCATGTTCAGAAATTCCATTTTCTCCAAAGGTGTGACCTGATTTCAGTGGGAAGTCTGTAAACAGGGGGTTGAAAATCTAGGTTCTTAATATCAAAATCCTCACTCCAAAAATATGTAGGACAAAGGAAGAAACTGATATTAAGAAAAGTGTGAACAAAAATGTTTTTCACAAGTCTGTCAATGTCAGTAATTTCTCTCAGTTGTCAAAACTCATGTTTACAGAAGTTAATTCAAAGATAATATCTTATGTACTAGGAAGATTTATAGGTATCTAAACATTTCTTAAAGACAAAAGTTGCTGCACTTCCTAATAACTCTCTCAATTGCTTATCTGTTCTCAAGTTAAAATATGTAACAATACATATATTTATATATATACTGTTCTCTTTAAGAGAAAGTATGCACAAAATTGTGTATGTATTCAGATTGGTATATATGCAAATGCCTCTGTAATTTCTAGTGGTCCCTAATTCTAGAAGAATGGAATGCTTATGCTGTTGAAGGTCTTCATTAAAACATACATTATTCTATAATACAAGTAATATCTAATTTAAGAAATATTTTATTAATATGAAGTTCAACAAAATGCTTAATCTCTTCAGGATTTTAGTGCTACCTCCTATCTGTGAAGCCATCCATAAGATCTCAGACTGAGTTTGCTGTTGTTGCTCACCTCAGTCTTATTTTAGATATACGTACCTCAGGCACTGGTCTTCCCCAGTCAAAAGGGACTAAAGACAACAGAAAAGGTAGCTTATCTAGAAGAAGGTGAAAAACAGTATTCCATAACAATTAAGACTCCTGGAAAGCAGAAAATAACTTAACTTAACTGAAGGTATTCTTAATAATTAATTTAACAACCTGATTTAAGCTGAACACAGGAAAACAAATTACCTTGCTATTCTATGCAACCATTTCTTCAGGAAAGCTTTGAGATTTCAGTGTAAATTCCAGTGTAGGTACATCCCAGTTTTTAAGGATACTGCAAAGACTCACCAAGCTAGCCAATAGCATCAAGGTGCCTTCCCCCTGGAAAAGGATTTGGATGGGACAAATTTTATGTTCAGCTCAGCTGACTTGGATCAGTAAGGTGGGTGTAGTTGATGTGGTGTCTGTACATATTTCATATTCTGAAAAAATAGATCATTTTTGTATAATAGAAACAGGGTTTTTTACTTTTTAGAAATCATAAAACTTGTACAGCAGTAGGATTAGCTGCTCTACTTTTTGCCTGTATGGCCTGATGAATCTTGAATTTGTGAGATTCATGAATGCGGCAATCATGAATAAGGCAATGAGGCAAATCAACTTTGCAAGTTGAGCAAGACAGTGTCCTCATCTAGAAACTGTCCATTCCTGGTGAAGGGGAATAGTTCTGACTTTCTCTGTAGAGATAAGAAATAGAGGCAGCCAATTATAAGGGCAGGTAGAAGGATTTAGGTAGAATTTAGGCTGGCAGCATCCAGGCCAGCTTTATTTATGTAACTCCTTTGTTTTGGCATCTCCTCTACCTTTATGTTTGATAGGCCAGAGCCCAGTGGTCAATTTGATATGTTTGGAGAGTTGAACATGCTCCAAATAAGGTGACTTCTTTTTTTTCTTTTCTGTTTTTTCCTGAAAAGCAAAGCTCCGTCAACAACATCTTCCACTCTCCTGCCATAACCCCCACTACTACCCATCACTTGATGATTTTATGCTTTGAGGTTTTTTGGTGGTTTTTGATTTTGGCTTTTTTTTTTTTTTTTTTTTTTTTGAGGAGGGAGAGGGGAGGCCTTTTGTTTTTTTGTTTTATTAAATCGTGTCATAAAATGAGCTACACTACTCAGAAAGGGCAATATTTCAGTAACTGGGATGAGAGCTAGTGACAAAATAAATGTCAGCAGCAAACCCAAACATCTCTTTACCTACTCTTTGTATCATAGATGCTCTTCAGTTTTAATTAACTGATCAGCACAAAAAGTGATAGTCTTCCTCTTCTTCCAGGGTCTACAACTTAGTTGTTTTGTCACCATTTTACAGTGTGTAAGGCAGTGGAGAGCATATATGGCAAAAATAAAAAGACAACACCCTCTTGCATTAGAGTCTTGGAAAACTGTCAGTTTGTGAGTTCTGTCTTAAAGTTTCACTAGAAAAGAATTGTGCATTTGAGTTTTTGAAAGTTTAGCAGAGTAAGAATGAAAGCTTCCCTTGAAGCCATTATGATATTGCCACATAGTGTTTTTCTTAGTTATTTAGTCAGCAGAGGTTGATGGTAGGACCTTCAAAGCTGTAGCATAAGCTGCATTCATTTGAGCCAACAAAGTAACCAATAACCGTGGTCAGACACTTTCCTGTACATAGGCAGTGCTTGGAGACGTATCACATATATTTTGTCTCCAAGATATGCACGAGTGGAATTTAGGGTAGGTGGGCTGCTGGGCTCTGCATCTGGAGCTGGGGTGGGCTTGGTAACCCTGCAGTTCTACAAGAATCGTAATCCTATGAAAATTTTATTAGCAAAGTCGGTATTTGTTGGCTGCTGTGAAGGGAAAATCATACTGAGAAACAAGGCTTTATATAACAGAAAAGAGAGAGAGAGAGAACCCCTGCTCTGTGCTTTGGTGAGAGTGCTGTTTTGCAGCTGTGCTGCACTGCCTTGATGTCAGCTCCCAGTTTCAGCCATCATGGAAGCTCCAAGTACCACTATGAGCTCAGAGTACAAATATGAATTATAAATTCATATATCTTACTTCACTGCCTCCTTTCCCCTCTTCCAATTAATGTAGTCTAAAAATATCCTCCATTCTAAATTGCTTTACTGCTGACGCAATGTCTTGTAAAACACTGTGGTTATTGACAGAAGAAAATAGAACCTCAAGCTCCAGAATGAATAATCTTTAAGCCTCAGAATACTGTTAATGTGAATTGTTCTGCATTTGACTGCAAATTAACTATCTTTTTGAAAGATATTGATCTCACTTAAAAATGCAGCACGCCCACATTAAGAGCAATACTCTTTTACTTATTATGAGGGAAATCCTGTTACTTCAAACAAAAATGGGGGAAAAAGTAGATGCTACATATGCACATGTTGTGATATTCTTTTATTGTTGTAGCTCAGTAAACATACTTTATATCAGCTTCTGAAAAAGTTATATAAATTATTTCTTCACAAGTGGATCTCAAAAAAAAAGGTGGGAGAAGAAAAATGCACAGAACTAGAACATGGAATTAATATTAAAATTATTTTTAAATTTTACAGCCAGATTCAGTAAATTTACTTACAAGAAACTACTCAGATCGGTAATTTATTGATTTACTCAGATAAGAATTGCAACTTGCAAGAATTTACAGATTAAAGCCCAAGTCTGTAAATATTTAGAAAATAAGTCATACATGAAATCTTGCTCTTCACAAAAAGGAAATATTCATTTGGCAATAGTAAACTAATGAAAGGCTTTCTTAAAGAAGTGAAAATTAGATAAGTAGGAATTGCTTCCTTTGAACTAGCTAAATCCTTTCTTTATTTTATACCAAAAGAAAAACTAAAATGAGTAACTCTTTCTCTAACACTTTAACTCTTTTGGAAAAAACCTTATCACTGCCCATATCAGTGTGCGACTTAATCAGCACAACTGACAAGGATTTATGAACATTTTAATTTCAAATGCATTTACATACACACACACACATATATATACACACTCATTTTATTCAAGCTATTTTACACAAACAGAACCTTAAGTAGTTGAAGTACTAAAAAAGCCAATCGACATACTTTTCATATATCTGTAAGTCATAAACCTCTTAAAATTTTGTCTTAAAAAAAACCCCCAAACAGCTAAATTATGGAAATACAGAATATTTACCAAATATATATATTGATTTTCATTCAAAATTCCTGCAAAGCTATAGGCCTACCAGTGATATAAACTGTAGTAACAGGAAAAAAGCAGAACACAGGAACCTGTAAACAAATCTGTGAATAACAAGAAGCAGGGATGCTAAGATTATGAATTTTATCAGTACAAGGCTTTGCTTGTAAACTGTAAGGGAGGCAGTTGTGAGATGCAATAACTGCCAGCTTTGCAGAGGGGAGTGTTTGTATGTGTGTGTGGTAGGACACAAAGAAGGAAGAGGAACAGAGGTAGGAACATGTAGCCACAATAAAGCCATAATTACATTACTGAGCATTTGTGTCTGCTCTGTCCCTCTGTATCCTACTGCTATCAGTACTGCCAGCAGGGTCACAGAAGCAGATGATTGTCTGCTTGTTTTTAATTCATGTATTCTTTGACATAGGAAAAAAATTGTAACTTCAAGTACAGGGGAAAACTAAATATTTAATCTAATTTCCAAGATACAGCAGTGCATCACATGTTTCATAGGCTGCTTGCCAATCATAAAATACCGGCATACATCTTAGTTACTTAGCATGGCCTATTAGGAGTGAATTAGTATCACTAACCACAATTTATCTTTTAACAATAGCATATTTCAAAAAATTGCAATTTTAGAGACAAGATGGTGAGCCCAGAGCTAGCACTTCATTGCTGTTATTTGGCTCCATAGAGGACCGGTTTTTGAAAGTATAGAGTATCTTTTTCTTTATTTGGTGGATGTTGGGGCTTTAATGAAGACTGACTGAGTTGGCTTAACAACGAGAAGGAGGGCTGAATGTGTTTTTTGCAAGAGAATAACCACCTTCCAGAGCTCTTAAATCCACACTATATATAGTTCATGTCCTGAGTGTCTTTTGTTTTCCATGTATTTTGTAGGCTTTTAGCATTAGATTTGTTTTCTCTGCATCAAATGTCAAGTTAATTTACAAGGTATTATTACTGGTGTGTTTTCCTTGGTTTGCAGTTTTCCATAAAAGGTAGGCAGCTGAGACTGAGTCTTCGGGTGAGGGGGAGATACAGGACATAAAGTGTGTGCCCATGCTTGTAAATTGGCTGTCTGTGTGACAGAGCTAGGAAAACTTCCCATCCTCATTTGTACCCGGAAGACGATCCAGGATAAAACACAATGGATTTCCACATGGGATTTAGACTTGACGTTTTTTATTTAGTTCACAAACCTCTCAAAGGAAAGTTTGTTTTCCCTTCATAGATGGAAAAATCTTCTAAGATAAATAAAGCTGGTTTAGCAGCAGTAGTAAGTAAATATCTTGGTTACATTCCTTACAAATTTATCTTATGTGATAAACAGGCAGATTCTTGCCATCAAACTGTTGTATTTTGTTCCTTGGCAATTCAAAAGAAATATCTATCAACATCTACCATGTTCCAGTTGAAAAAGTCTCTGTTTAATTCCAGAAGTTTACTTGCCATAAGTAAAATTCTTAATTATGGTTTTAGAGGGAAATTAAAACAATCTTGAAGAGATATGTAACACAGATTTTACATTTTTCTGTCTTTATGTAGGGAGAGGCAATTTTCCACTGGCTCAGTTAGGTTGCATGTGGGGAGGGGTGAGGGGCACGGAGACAGAGATACTTGCCCCCAGATGTTCGTGCGGCACTGAGGGTTTTATTTCGCCAGCCTACCCTTTATAAAGACTTTTGAAAGACACGGTCTGGATTTTCTCATCCGTCTGAACTCCACGCCCCCTCGGGATCTGGCCAGTGAAATGCCTGCAGCTTCATAAGAGCTCTGACTGGGAGAAGCCCCTGAGGCTTGGTAAATGATATCCGGTAACACCAGATCTTCCTTTGTATTGAGAGATAGTACAATGCTTTGACATCTTACTAATTTAAAGTAACACATTACAGTTTTTACCAGTGCTGCTCTTCAAAAGGCTCTCCCAGGAACTCTGATGCCAATACCTTCTGTTACCTGTTTAGTGGCTTTTCAGGATCAGGGCATTTGCAGGCATATCCACTTAAACGTGGATTCCAAATCTTCAGTTTTTTCTGAACAGCTTCTGAAACTTAGCTTGGTCTGAAGAGTGAGAGCAGAGGACAAACACAAGCTCAGTCTCTGTGCTGCTCCTACAAGAACTAGTGTATGCTAACACAAAAAAATATGCCCTGAGAGCACACAGAGACACAACCTTAGTGTTATTATGTTTTATTCAATAACTTTGTGATGAAATAGATTATCTAGAAGCCATGCCTTGATATTAATTTTGGCCCCGTGTCTGTAAGGCACTAAATGTTTTTGCAGGACTCTTTCTTGTGACTGTACGGAGGTCTCTGGGCATAGAACCTTTGTGAACAGGGAGGAGATCGTGGTAAACCTTGGTCACTCCTTCTGTGGCTGATAAAAGCTCAATATCTATTCAAACAGAGAAAATTCCTATACTTACATCTATGCATATCCACATATTCTGAAGCACATGTTTAAGACATTAATTTGATCTTCAAAAATTCTCTGGCATATTATAAATTTTAGCCATTTTGAAAATACAGTGTTTGGGGGGACTATATTGGTCTGTGCAGTTGGGAGGCTCATGTACCTATCCCCTTGTGCAGATATGTGAGCACCTCCATGAGCCTGAGTCCTTGGGTGGAAAATATTCCCTCCTTTCATATGACTAACACAGCTGTAAGTTATATTTGCAGTGTGTCACAGTCAGGTTTACACATGGCCACAAATAAATGTGAAATGCCTGATTTGACATCCCTGTGTAATGCAAAGTGAAAACTTCCCACATTGTTCTATTACCTTCTGGCTAATTTCCCCAATTAAATCTAATACCTTGCACAATAATGAAAGACTTTCAGTGAACTCTATCACTCTTGTTCCACAAGGAGGACAGAATTGTGTTGGTGTCCATTAAAAATACCATACCATTAATGAATGGTAATATCATTCATTAATGTATGGTATTTTTAATGGAAATACCATACAATCAATGAATAAAGCAAAAAGTATATATATTTTTCAAAGTACAAATGCAGTGGTGTATTTATGTATTTAAGAGACACAATGAAATGTATTCTTGAAATATATGAACAGTAAATAAGTTTTATTAAAAACATACAAAATTAAAATTTTGATCTCCCTTTTATGTGGTCTACAACATTTTTTCTGTTTAGGGATATGAGAATAGAATAACTTCTCATAAGACTGAAAGATTCATAGAATAATGATATTGCATATTTTACTAGTGAATATTTGGAGGCATTTAGCAGTGTAAATAACAAAGATTTTGTTTTGCAAATTAATTAATTCTGCAACAATATCCAGTAACACTGTTATTTGCAATGTAACAGGTAATTTAAATAGTTTTTTGTAAAAACATAGTTTTCTCAAACTTTCTGTTGTATGCTATTGTGTGGTAAATATCCACTGATACTTTGAGGTCTCAGAATGCTTTGCACCTTCATTTACAAATAACTTTACTAATCTTAACTGAAACAATGAATTTGAAGATCTAGCTGGTGTGCTAGATATAGATATAGACATATAGATATATAGATATATAAATAGATATAGATATAGATATAGATATAGATATAGATATAGATATAGATATAGATATAGATATAGATATAGATATAGATATAGATATATAACTCAAAATACCAAGAAAAAAAAGGTTCTAATTAGTAACTAAGCAGTAATTTTTTAGACTATGTCTCAGTTAATTTCTCCACTAAAAATGTATCCAAACATCTATGACATACAACAGATCAACAGATCTGGAATGTAATAGCAGTTTGCCATAGCAGCAAATGTATCTCTCTGTGGTTAAAATAAAAATGAGAGGAAAAACTTGCTCAATTGTTCTATCAGGTGGGTAATTATTATTGAAGTAATTAGATAGATCAAATTCATTTTCAGAAATTAGCCCAATTCATGAGACTGTTTTACTCTTGATTATTATCTGCAGGGAATAGAACTATCACATATAAAATACCTACAGGAACACTTTTTCTCATTGCACATAAATAATCTGCATTGAGATAATGCACACCAGATATGCATTAAAAACCTGAAGCCTTAAAAAGTAGTATGCTAGTAAAATATTTCAATTTTAAAGTATTTTGTTCAAATTCCTACCAGCTCACACTGTTCTCAGGAGAGTTCAAGGAAATATTAAAAATACTATAGAAATAAAAAGAATAAGGTATTTGTCACTCTCATTTAAATTGATGTATGTTCCTGTCCCACAAATGTCATATTGGATAATCCTGAAAAATTATCATAAATATCCAGAACTATGCATATTTATGATGGTATTTTGCATAGCACCAGTAGCCATTTGCATGGGAGGACTGTGAATGGAGGTGGATGGGTGAAACCTGAACAGTCAAGAGGACAAAATTTATTACCAGCATCCTATAAACTGTCTCAGCAACACTTCTGTTTTGCTCATTTTACAAAACCAAAGCAATTTGCCTCGCACCACTCCTGTGATGTTTTCAATTTGCTGGCAGTTTAGTGCTCCATACTTAGCCAGAAAAATTTAGCCTAGATAAGTTTCTGAGGGATACCCATGTTAATTAGAAATATCTTTTCCTATTACTGACAGCTGTAAAGAAATCCAAGGAATATTAATAATGCTAGCAAAATCACCAGAGCAACTTTGCAAGATACTGAGTACCTTGAAGCTAATCTGCTACAGACTCATGAGCAGGATAAACTTACTCACAGTTAAAAGATATGCAAAGGTTTAACTGTTTTGCTAAGTGAAGAAGAAGAGAAAATGAATAGAACTTTGTTGTCCTGGCTTTTGGTAGCTTTTTGAACAGTATTTCTCAGTGTTGAGAATGGTTTCTTAGAATAAGGAAAATAATTAAAAAATATATAGGACTTACATTTTGTTCTCAGCCATGCCAGAGACTTCTTTATGAGGAAGGTCTGCCTTATGAGGACAGATTCATTCTGATTAAGGAGATTTACGTCCACTTAAATAAATACAGACAGTAAAATCTCTTTATAGTTTTATAAAACCATGGAAGTATTCAATTTTTCAACATTTGGGCATTGCATAAAAGTCCTAATGTAAGTAACAGCATAAGAAGTGTTGAGACCAGACAGTGGCTGTAAGGTTGATCTGGGTGAACTCATGTTATCACCTGCCCCAGAAGGTAAAGGTAAGCCAGGTTCTTTTAAAAAGATCTTTTGGGGGCAGAGCAAGTGAGATGACACTGAATGACTGGTGTGTATACTAAATATATATACAAATATATATGTGTGAGTGTATTTTAGATCAAATTGGTTACAGTGGAAAGCAAGTAGCCATTTTTGTTATCATTATCTATAGTAATATAGCAACATAAAAGCATAAAAAGAACACTGACAAAAATGTATAAGGACAAGAAAGAAAGTGAAAGAAAGGATAAGAGTGGAAAGGTATCACCACCCATGACTCTTCCCTTGATTGTTGGAATTCTGGTGCCTATTTGTAGAGATGATCACAACCTTCATCTGTCAGGACACAGAAAAACCCATGAAACACAATGATGAACTGGTTAATGTATATTGAGGTTGAGGTGGAATGTACCTCCCCTGGGCAGGAGGAAGAAGTCTTACACTGTCTATTTCAGCACTGTGTTTCTGTTGTAACACTTGTGCAGTCCTCTGGTGGCAGACCTCAGGAGGAAAGTCTGGGGGGCACTTTGGGGGTATTTGATGATTTATCAGTCTTTCTAAGAGAGGTCAGCTACCTCTGTCATCAGCATAGTTGAGCCAGTTATTCCCCATCAGAAGGGGTGAATTAATCTACAGGGGAGGGGAGGGGAAGGGAGGTGAGGCGAGGCGAGGCGGGGTGGGAGTTTTGCAACCGAACTAGCCGTAAAACCATTGGCATGATAAAAAGCACTATCCTTTCTCCGCATGATCTGCTTCTTAGCAGACTTCTCCCTTACCTGGCTCAAGCTGCAGCATACAAAAAAGTCTCTGCCTTTCCCTCAATTGAGTGATGTGTGCAAATCTGGCTTCAGCAAAGCACCCTCCTGCCTCTACAAATGAAAGAATACTTTAAGTCATTAACCATAAACATTCCAATCTCTCACAGCCCTGAAGAGAACAATACTGATATTATCCAGAGTAACCAGTCCAACTGACTGCACAAAGTGAAGAACTAGATCAAGGAGGGAAAACAGGAATTGGGCAGTTTGATCATAGAATGGCTTGGGTTAAAAGGCACCTTAAAGATCATATTGTTCCAACTCCCGTGCCACATGCAGGGATGCCTTCCACAAGACCAGGCTGGTTCAAGCCCTATCCAACCAGGTCCTGTACCCTCACAGGACATCCACAGTTTCTCTTGGTTTCTCTTCTAGTATGTTGCCACCCTCCTGGAGAAGAATTTCTTCCTAATATACAATCTAATACAATTCTCAGTTGTATCTATCCGCATCCAATGAGCTCTGCTCAAGCACAATGAAGTGGCAAATTCGAAAAGTATCAGCTATGTGTTTTGCAGAGCAAGGATTGTAATTATTGCTGTCCAAAGTAGCACAGAAGCTGAGGATAGATATTTTGCAGTTCCCTAAAGAAATTCAGTGTTTCTGCAGTGATGGATATTTTGGAAATACCCACTTTGTAGTCTATTTGTCAGGCAAAAACAATTACTCTTTAAAAGCTAAGAATAAAAGTCAACCCTATCAGGATTGGTTTGGAAATTTACAGAGGAGGACATGAAATACTGGAGGCCACAGCAACTTCCTGCCACCCTTTCAATTTTGGCACCAGTCTAGAAATCTATGTAGCTGTGTGGTCCACCTTTAGACCTTCTGTTTTCCAGCAGATACTTCAATTCTCTAGTTCAACTTTCTAACAAAAACATTAGTGCTAAATATCGGGCCATGATACAGACTTGTCCATCCCCATAGTTTTGTGTGCATCATCCAGCTTTTTGTTAAGTCCTATAAAGTTTCTACTAGTTTTCCAAGATGTAATTTGCTATTTCCTATGACTGTTTTTTACTCTTAGCTCACCACTGCTGGGGGTTTTTTTGCAGTCTTTACTGGACACAAATTGTCTCCATTCGTTGCCTTCTGGTTTTCCTTAATTTGTTTCCTTTCCCCTCTCCTTTTCCTCCCATTGCATTTTCTCCCACATCCCTATTTTTCAACCACCCTCCCACATCCTGACTCTCCTTTTGTGGGGTCATATTCTGGTTTTCCCTACTCGTGCAGATGTGTTAGGTTGATCTGCATTCACAGACACTATTGCTCTCACTGGGTCCCTGGAATTCACTTCACAATAGCCCCTTGCTCACTTGTTCATAGCCAGGCTTTACTTCAGCTGGACACAGTAAGGCACTTGGTTGAGTGATGCAAATCTCTAGGATCTTAAAGTCTAATTGAGAGGCACTCTTCTATGGAGAGAAGAATCACAGATGTATGTGGCTGTTCTTTTGGGGACAAGAGATCCAAAGAAAGCTCTATCAGGAGAGCTTAGGACACCCTTGCTTTTGGTAGTCTGTGTATTTTAATGAAGGAGTTTATTTTTAGTTATAAGTATCATGTGAAAGCTCTGGAAGTGGAAATTATTACTTAGCAACCTTAGGGAAGGGCTCGAACAGCTGTCTTTTAGGTGAGGATAGGCCTTCAGACTGCCATGAGAAGCCTTACGTGGAAAAGTTACTGAAGTAAATAATTGCCTGCAGGGCTAAGCCTGGACACAAAAAAACCTAAATGTGAGAGAAACACAAGTAGTTTGCAAGGTATTAGTTCATTATGAATGTCAGTATATTTGTAAAAGGTATTTTAGTCTCTGGCATTCATAAAATTCACACTGTGAATATATATTGTGTCAATATAAATACAAAAATATGTTTTAGGTAACGTATTTCTAGACTGAACGCATTTCACATAAACCTCAATGATTCAAAATAAAAAGAGCACCAAGTACCCAGAATTGCTAACAGAAAGCTTTGTTGACTTCTGTGGGACTGATTATATGATGAAAGTTAACTATATTCTCAGCTAATAATGTAAATTTTTTGTCACCTCTTACTCCTTGGAATCCAAGGGGGACCTCTTCTAGTAGTAAATTACCCTTCAATCCCTGTATCTCTGTGTCAGGTGTGGAGAATGTCCCTGATTCAGCTGCATTTTTAGCTTTTAAATCTGCTAAATTGTTCCTTCATTCTCCTTGAGTAAGCCTTTTTTAACGTCCTTTAACGTATACTACTGGCATTTCCTCTGGTAATTAAAAGGTTTCTAATACTTTGAAATAAGCTTTTTTGTGAATTTTTGTGACTTTCCCTTTGAATTTAATAGCCCACTCTCTTCCTGAGTTTTTCCAGTGTAAGCACTACTCCAAAAGCATATTTTGAGTCTGTATATATTGTTCCCCTCTTCTGTGCTAATATTTCCAGAGGTCGCTTTAGGGCACATAACTCACATGCTTGAGCTGACCATTTGGAAGGTAACTTTCCCTTTCCTGTGGCTACCAACCCTTCATCCATATATAGCAAACTCCAATACCCAGTGCCCCTGGACTACTCTTTAAGATCCATCAATGTACAATAGTTTTTCTCCTTGGAAACTGGATGGTCCTCATTAACTACTTTTATTACTACAGGTTTCACATTCAATTTACCTCATTTTTTTATTTTGCCCACACCATTTTATGACTTTTCTCCTTATATTCTTCCCTTAATTGGAGAAGCTTAACTACCATTTTCCCTTCCTCTGGGAGTATTCCAACATCCAACTGCACCTGTAAATCCCATCCTAATAAATTGTACCCTGCTTCTGGAACTAATAGAATCCCAATTCCTATTTTATTTGTTCCTTCAAACTTTACTTGCTTTATCAGTGAGATTTTGAACACTTTCCCATTTGCACCTACTACCTGCATCGTATCTTCACCTTTTTTGCACCCCTTTGGAATTCTACAAACACAAGTTCATTTGTGTCTACTAAGAATTCAAATTCCTCTTCTTTTAAATTCTTCCTGGAGACCTATTTCTAAAGTTATCAAGGGTTCCTGATGGTATTCTGTCCCTAGGAGGTAGAGACTGACACCCCTAATCTCCCACTTCTCCTTTTTGCTCTGTCTCATAGATCCTCAGGTCCTTTTCCCTGTGGGGGGCAATTCTTTCTGATATGCCCATTCTCTTTACAGTAAAAGCAAACTGGTCCTAGGTTTCCCTGTTTCCCAAACTATCCTTTTTGTGTCCAGTCCCAAGAAGCTGCATCCCCCCTCCATTCATCTTTTTGCATTCAGGGTCCACCTCCCTTACATGGGCTGTTCTTTACGTGCTGGCTTCCTTCTCTATGGTGATTACTATTACCTTGGCTTTTGACGTTCTCGTCCTCCCTCTTTACATATACCTTCTGTGACTCTCTTAAAAGATTTTCTAATCTCCTTTCTTGCCAACTATCTAACATATCTAACTTTCTCCATGTATCTGGAGTGACAACATTTATTTTTAGTAAGATCCGTCCAGCTGCTGTATTAGAGTCAATCCTGAAGGTTGCCTCATATTCTTCCTCAATCTTTCCAGCTGCTCTGTTAGGGTTTCTTCTTTCTTTAGCTGTTAATCAAAATCTTTACAAGCATTTTGATTTCGTGGAGCTGCCTCTTTGAAATATCTTATATTTAATGCTCTATAGTCCTCTATGTCTTGCCTTCCCCCAGAGCTGTTGTGATCCCATTTGGGGCACATTATGGACCTTTTCAGGTCCCCTGGAAGTCCCTTTCCCATATCCATATCCCAGCCGCCCAGATCATCTGTCTTTCTTCTGGTGTGAATAGCATGGTCATTATTGATTGCATTTCTTCCCATGTATAAATATTGGCCCCCAGAAACTGGTGTAACTGCTCTGCTAATCTAATGGGGTCCTCTAGTGATCCTTTTAATTCTTTCTTGAACATTTTCACATCAGAGGAACTTAGAGGTACGACTACAAATCCAATTCTTCCCTGCAGCTCCCACTGGAGTACTTCCCTCAGGGGATATAATCCTATTGCTCTATATCCTATATATCCTATTGGGATATAATCATATCCTCTGATCTGCTTTCCTCTCATTGTGCCACCCTGTTTCTAGCGTTTTGGCTAGGGCCCAGCAGAGGGTAGGGGAGGTGCAATTGGGGCTACTGGAGGTCGAGTGGGCAAGTGTTTTAAAGGGTCTCATTCTCTGATACTTTAAACAGGATCACCTTCGAGGATGAGGTCTCCCCCTCCCAGCAGGGAGGGTAGTCACTTTCTTCCTTAGCTCTTACACAGATGTTTAATGCCCGCCCGAGATATTTATCTTTTGTCTGATCTACATCTTGGCCAGTATACATGGCTGCTCCTGGTTTCCCCTTTGGAGTATTCTACTGTACAATACTGACTCATTTTGAATTTGTCTTTATCTCTGGTACTGAGGTCATATTTCCTCTGGGCTAGTTACCTTCCTAGTGGGCTATCTGGAGGTACTGGAGATACCTATTGGTATCTCTTAAATTTCCACTTCTCTACTTGGGGATTCCCTACTTGCCCATAGTCCCATCCTGACCGACCAATCACAGGCCCTCCCCTGACAGAGCCTGCCTCTCTTACAAGGGAAAGGGAAAAGGGAGGGGGAGGAAACAAGGATAGGAGTAAAGAGAAGGAAAAGGGAAGAGAGAGGAAAAAAAACCTAAACACACCCCCCCCCCCAAATTGTAATTATCTTTTGACAAGTAAGAAAAACACTTATGATCTAGGGACTTCTGTATCACCAGACCTGTCCCTGCCCTTCCCCCACTCCTCCAGTGGCACTTTGCTCCCAACCCCACCTGGCTCAGCTCGGCTGCGGCCCGCCCCTAGCGCAATTCGCCTTGGCAGCCGCGGTCCCACCATGGCCCAGCTCAGCCGCGGCTTCGGTGGCTCCACGCATCCCGATTCGGCTCGGCATCGGTCTGCCCATGGTCCCCCTCAGGTCGGCGGTGTGCCAGCTGCCACAATGCCTCCTGGGCGACACAAACCCCTCGGCGGTCGCCCCGCTTCCAGCCCGGTCTCTGGAAATTATAGCACCGCATGCGCCCCAGAGGCAGCCCCTGCTTTGAGCGCTGCACCCTGCTCGGGCCGCTGCGTCATGCGGAGCTCACCAGCCCCTTTTGTGTGTGCCATCTGGGAAGCCCGCTGCGGATTCCCGTCCCCGCAAAAACGCGACTCCCCCAATGTGGGCGAACTCTGCCGCAAACCCCTCACAAACTCTTCAATCTCACGCATCCTGCCGGCCACAGGGTCCTTTTTTGGAGGATCTCTGCTTTTCCTCCCCGTCCCGCTGTTCCCTTTTTCTTCTTACGGTCCAATATCCTGATGCTTCAAGGGACTAGGACAGATCCAGTATAGTACTAGTGTGAAGCTCACTTTTATATATTGGAATTACAGAGTCACAATCTGGGAGAAATAGTTATGAGGATGGTACTCATCCCCTCTTCCCCTCTTGTCTTTATCCAGCCTTATGTTGTCTTTGGGCTTCCAATCGGTGACCACCGGTGGTCCGGTGAGTCAATGCCTCGGAGAGGCAGTCCTCGGAGAGTTTGATAGACTCTGCCAAATTTGTGGCAGGGAGCGCCCCTTTTGAAAACTCCTAGTGCCACCGGGGTGAGGTATAAATCCCGGGGGAAGCCCCCCACCATTATGAGAAATTATACTCCTAAAAAAATTAAAAGGTTTATTAAAATTTTATCAAAAATATAACAGAAGACTGAATAGAGAAAATATTATGGTGCAGGGAGCAGAGGATTTTTCCCACCATATGCTCATCCACACAATGGAGGTTTTGTCTTTTAGCCCTTTAGCCCGTCCCAAAGTTCTGTCCATCGACTCCTTCTTCCATGTCCAGTGGTGGAGTTTACTTCCTTAAATGTTGATTGGCAGTCAGGTGCTGCCACAGTAACCTGTCAGTAAGCTGACCCTCTCAAATGACCGACTACCCAGGTTACCCCATGATAACAATGCAAGGAGGGGGTAAAACACAACTATAAATCTATAAAACTTCTCTTAACATATACATGTTATTTGCTTTTTAATTGTGAGAGTCAACCATTGCATTATTCATCTGTCAAACTTGATCAAGGGCTTGAAGCCTGTACTGCCAGATCTCAAGGCCACCGTAAACTTTTGCCATTGCATTAGATATGTATCAAAAGCTAAACACTCTGCTCAAAAATACAGGGTTTACCATACAAAACTATTTCCTTATGGCTTTTTTTTTTCCTGTCTGCTTGAACTACTTGTCACAGAGCTCCTGCAGGAGAGGCTGCAGAGAGCAAACTTACCACCAGTATGCCTCATCTCCCTCATGGGGAGGGACCACATTAAGAGGCTGAAAGCAGCTGAGACAGTTGACATGGGTGCCAATTAGTGTCAAATGTTGCCATCATTCTCTGATATCTACACCTCTCCATTGGGAGCCAGCCCAAGACTTCATAGTTTGACAGTGAATAGGCAGCAGGTGACAACAGTCTTTAGTCACATCCCAGCTGTCTTTACCAGCCTGGTATAAGGATTCATTAGGCCTTGTTGGCAATGATGAAGCACTGTATATATATTGCTGGTTGGGGGCTATGCACAAATCACAAACAGGACGGGACCGCTAAGAACGCATCTTGAGCTCTTTTATTTTCCAGCATCAGCCTCATTACATGGTTATGACAGTGGGAAGATGCCATTAGATCACATCTCAGGCAGCAAAGAATGTTACAACTTACTTTAAAAGTTTTTTGACGAATCACACAAAGCAAAACCATATTGACAGTAATCCCATCCAACCACTGTAAGTACACCTACCTTCACTTAAAACAATGCTTATTTCCAATAAAATACCTACTTATAAGCCTTAAAACACAATGCACAGAGCTCCATTATTAAGCTTAGAACTTCCTAATATCTTGCTAGATATACTTTTCTGCAACTTAAGGAGTTATTCTAGACAAGTATTAATACACTGACCATTGCTCTATTTGTCCTTACTATTCTACTTCGTATATAATTTTTCTGCTGACAAATCTTATGGCTACTGCTTAGCTCTAACCACAGTTCAGCTGTCCCTAAGGCCTGTCTTTTACACCTTTCCCAAAACACTCAGATTTTAAAGTTTCCCACAATTGCCCCTCTCAGTTCACCTAAAAAGAAACCTTTGTAAGCATGTCGTTTATTAACTACCTTGCGTTTTGTGGATTTACTATAATATACCTATTACTTACTTACTTAAAGCATCTTTTTGCTTGCACTACGCATTGCTATATTACAACACAGCAATTTTAATGCTGTGAAGCCTAGTCAGTTTAAAGGGCATTAGTCATGTCTGATAACAATTACAAGTAATTATTGGAAAAAGTCTCGTCGGTTCTAAGGCTTTAATTCAAAACCTTCCTCCATGTCTATACCTTCATCCACTATCTCTGTAAGATTTCGAGAGCTATCTGTGAATCCATGTCCTACCTCTACCTTTTGTAGGATAAAAACTTCTTTGGTAGTTTTGTCCATCATTTGTCACACACACCGAAATATGCATGATATTACTACTAATATAACTACCAAAACACCCAACACATATAGACTTATTTTACAAAGTTCCTTTAGCCAAGGTGTAAAACTCCATTCTTCGAACAAATCATCTAACCAGGGTCCACCATCTTCTTTAATTTGAGCTGTCAAATCTTTCAGCTTTTGTATGCTTTTGTGGATGGATTCAGAATGATCTGACAGGTCATGCAAAAAAATCCTTCAAATTCCTCACAACCATGTCTGTATGCCAGTAAAAGAAAATCAATTGCTGCTCTAGTTTGAAGAGTTGCATGTCTAACACTATTACCATCTGTAAACACATCACTGATTGCAGTGGATGTGGCATTAGTTTGTTCACTCAGCCAACATCCAACCTCATCTAATTGTTTCAGTGCCAT
The DNA here is from genome assembly GCF_028769735.1 of Zonotrichia leucophrys gambelii. Lineage (NCBI taxonomy): Eukaryota > Metazoa > Chordata > Aves > Passeriformes > Passerellidae > Zonotrichia > Zonotrichia leucophrys. The sequence goes on along the minus strand of NC_088200.1, from coordinate 18,978,120 downwards.
TGCTGAAGACAGTTGGGGTAAAAACAAAAACCCTCTGAAACCCTTTTCGCAGCATTCCAAAGTATGAAATCACTTTTACAATTTTCATCATAATGAGGAGCAGATCTTGTTCTTCTATGTTTCTTCTTAATGACTGCCTTAGCAGTAGGTGCTATCACAGTGAGCATTCCAATGCTACATGGGCCACCTTCAAGGCATGATGGAATGCCCTGCTAAGCCCTATCTCCACAAATGAATCAATATCCTTTTGACAATTGTTGTGGATATTGGTCAGCCTCAGAAATCACATCCCAACTGTTTTAATAATTACACCAAAAACTTAAATTTCTGTATGGAAAATAATGGGGAGTAACATCGTACTTTGGAGGATCACCTTCTCTCCAATCATTAGCTATAAACATAAGGCAAATATCCATTGTTAAAAAACCAAGAATTTCTAATTCTTGGGGTTCAATACTGCTTTGGCAAGTTCTTTGGCCCAAGTGTTCCAATTCAATACAGGATTGCTCCCATTGTCAATTTCACCAGGTTTACTATTTAATTGCTTTTTGATCAAAGGCAAATCCTTTACTGGCACACCAACAAGACAGGTTGAGAAAGGCTTTTCTGGTTCTGAATTAGACAAACATATGGTATCCGAGCCTGCTGCCTTGGCTAAGTTCACCTAAATATTTGGTTTTGGCTGTTCCACAGCAAATCTGCACTACAAGAAGCAATTAAAACCAACTAACACCAGCGTATCACTCGATTTTGCTCCATCCTTTTTGTGAGCTAATTTTTGGCATAAGATCCTCCCCTATATGTCAATTTAAAAACTTTGCTTTTGACCTTAAAATCAAATTTCACCTTTAAAAGTCTAATAGAGTGGATCTATAACATACCAAACAAAAACTATGCTTTTGCCAAAAATCAGCTCTATGAAATGAACAATAAATAGATAGCATAAAATCAGGAGTTTGTTGGTTCTACCAGTGAACACGGGATATCAGGCGTGACTTGTGATCCTTCTGTTCGGCTGACATCTGCCTGTTTGCTTTTACAGTCTTGGACTTGTCAACATGTTCTGGAGTGTGATATGATTTGTTCTTTATCTCTGGGACCTATTTCATTCCTGCACCCACAGAGACAGAAGTATACCCATTGCCCCAACGGATTAATTAGAAACGAGGTTGAGTTTGTCCAGCCTCTAATTCAAACAGGGGATTTTCTTTCAGTTTTGCCTGTGTGTTATTTGAAAAAATGCCAGAAAATTGGTGGATTGGGTTCTGCAACAGAGCTGTTTAAAAAATTAAAAACATATAACTCTACTCCCCATTCTGTTGATCTAGAATGCATTTTAATGTTTGATGTGCCCTCTCAATAACTCCTCGACTCTCCCACTTGCTTGTGGGAGAGTGAGGTGTTGCGGTGTGTTTTAAACTTTCAGGTCCCTTCCCCAGGTGTACCAATACCCTCTTCCCCTCCCCCCCTCGTCCCTTGCTGAGTGAGTCCTGTCAATCGGGCTTAACATTCCAACAAGGTGTTGTGTGGTTGGTCAAGTTCAAAGGATGCCCCTCAGGCCTGGGGGTCATTGGCCTGTCTAGCTGTCATTCTCCCCTGAGACCCTGCCCCTCCCACCTGGTTGGAGGCTCACCTGTCCCCTCCCCTCCCCCTGCCCCGGGAGCTTAAAAGGTGAATCAGGCCATGCGGTTGGGATTCTGTTGGAGCTCTTCCCAAGATTCAGACCTCTGTAACCATAGAATAAACTTCTGGATATTAAACCCTCCAGCAGAATCCTCTCCTTTTTCTCTTCACCATCGCCTGAAGCTTTCCTCGTGAGGTAAACGGAGTTCCTAACAAGCCTGGACTTGATAGTGCCCGGCTGCAACCACCAGCAAGCTAAAGGTGTCTCTGGGGTGATACACCACAGTTGCTGCTTTTGGCCTGGCAGCGAGGGTCAGACTGGCCCAGGCACAATCTAACTGGTAATATTGGGATTCATATTCCAATAGTGAGGAATACTAAAGATGTAACAAACTTCCCAATCCTTTAAAATGTGGCCAATTTTTGAGATATATATGTGGGACCATTATCAATTTTTACTTCTTCACTGGGGCACACCCAATGAAGCAAAAGCTTGCAAAAAATGGTGACAGGCATGATTACCTGCTTCACCTGTGTGAAGAGAAGCAAAAACTGCACCAGAGAACATGTCCACTGAAACATGAATATTTTTAAATTTACCAAAGGAAGGGTATTTAGTGATATCTGTTTGGCATAACTGGAGGCTTTGCAAACCTCGTGGGCTGACCACTCCTGTAGAAACAGGAGGCTGCACAAGCTGACAGGGCAAGTACTGGCAATAACCTTAGCTTGACTTTTGGAAATATGAAACATTTCCACAAGTGCTTGTGCGTTTTGGTGAGAAAAGGCGTGACTCAGTTTTGGTTGTTCAAAAATGTTTGGCAAAGTGTTTGAAATAACCATTGTCAGTTCATCTGCTATAACATTTCCTTCCACTAAAAATTCAGGAAGTGAAGAATGAGCCCTGATGTGAAAAACAAAATAGGAATTAATTTTATATTACAAGGTTGTATAAAGTCATGTAAACCAACAATATAAAGTTCCATTACTAGCATTCTTTAGAATTGATCCTTATATTCTTTTAACCACATTAACAGCATAAGCAGAATCTGTGATTAATTCAAAATGTTGTGGAAAGAGCTGAAAAGCCCAAACCACAGTGGCAAGTTCAACAATCTGAGGAGATCCTTCTAGTATTTGAATATCTGATTCCCAGGCTTTAGTTGTTTGGTTCAACCAAGTTATGACTTTTGTTATATCCATCAGTGAAAAGAGTTATTGCATTTAAATGTTCTTCACTTAACATAAGTTGCTCTCTAAAATTCAATTTTGCTTGCCAAATAATTTGTGAGCTGTGTAATGAACAGAACAAATACCTGGGAAGTTTAACAATGCATATTGCAAATCAGCAGAATTTTACATTGGCCAATCAAGATAAACCTTTTTCAATGGTAAATAGATAACTGCAAATTCTTGACCTGCTAAATTTAATAATCTTGTTCTGGCCTTAATTACAATTTGTGCTATCATCTCTAAAACCATAAAAATAGTCTTTGGAAGAAACTTGTAGGGAAGAAAAACCCATTCTATTATCAACAAAGGATCTGTCTCAGAAGGGTCCCCACTGAAAAATGAGACCACAAAGTTGCATTTTTTTCTGCTAAAATTACAAAAATAGACAGGCTTTCTTGGAATAAAGCAATGAACTTGTCATCTTTGGAGAGCTTCCATGACCTTGTCAAGCACTGCACGACCTTTAGGTTTCAGAGTTCTAGGAGAGTTGATGTCACAGCTTCTTCTTAGTAAATTAGAAAGTGGGCCCAGTTCATCGTTGGTAATTCCCAAAACAGGTCTGACCTAATTGATTTCTCCTGGAAGCTGTTGTAAATCTTGTAGATTGTTGACACTGGTCTGGAGCTGTATCTTCTGCGGTGTAATTGTTTTTTCAGTCATCTTCCATCCCAGATACTTCCAGGGTGGAACTTCTTGGATTTTGGTTATAGAAATTTCAAGTCTAGCATTTTGGATTTCAGTAACAACACTAGCAGGGGTTTGCTCTATCTCTGTGTTGGAGCTGCAATGAGTGAATCATCCATGTAGTGTAGAATCATGGATCTTGGATGCTTCTGTCAAACTGAAGACAAAGTTTGTGCAACAAAATATTGGTAAATTACAGGTGAATTCTTCATTTTTTGGGGCAATGATTTCTAGTGATATTTCTACATGGGTTCTCTTTGATTGATGAGGGGAACTGAAAAGGCAAATCTTGGATCATCATTGGGATGAAGTGGGATTTGGAAAAAACAGTCCTTTAAATCAATGATAACAAGAGGCTAGTGTTTTGATAAAGAAAGGAGTCTAGGTTGAAGAGGTCTCATGTCTAATAATTTCATTGATCTTCTTCAGGTCATGAAGCAACCTCTAGGAGTCTGATGTCTTCATATGGATAATAAATACTGGTGAATTCTAGGCACTATTCATAGGGGTGGTGTGACTTTGCTGTAATTGTTCTTTTGCTAATCTTCTAAGGATTTGTTAAAGGCCATTGGTGAATCCATACAGGATGGTTAGTTTTCTAGTTTACCTTTAAAGTGGCAGGTTTTGACGTGGTTTCTATCACAGGCCCACTTCTAGTTTTGCTCTCCATTGGGACAGGACATCTCTCCCCCAGATGGTGAGAGGCTTCTGAACAACAAAAGGACGCAGCATTGCTGTCTTTCTTTCAGGACTCATAATGTCCTGAAAGATGCATGGATGCACTTTGCAAATACATAGTAGCACCTCCAATTCCTGCGAAGGAACTTGCAGGAGCTACCAAATCCCAATCACTGGGCTAAAACGTGTGAGAAATTACAGTGACATCTGCACCACTATCTGGCATGCCTGTAACATAAATTGTTTTACAATGGTGAGTCAGGCTGCAAGTCAATTTTGGTTGGTTTCAGTCTAAACATTGTACTCAAAAGACCTTAGGACTTGAGGTACCAAATGGCACAGACATAACTGAATTCTTTGGAAAGCTGTTTTGCTTGGGTGTATTCATGGGTAAATGGAATGCAATAGCTATAGGTGTTTTTGTTGAATTACCACAGAACATTAAATGTAAGAGCGAAAATTACTAGCTCTTCATTACAATTTACTGAAACAACAGCGGAAAGGATTGAAAGTCTAAGAATTTTGTTGTTGCCTAGAATAAAAAAAAATTGTATTCAGCGAAAAAAATTGACAATTCCAGTAGGAATGTTTTCATAACAAAGATTATTTAAAAGATGTATCAAGTTTGAGGAGGCCAATTCAAACCTTGTACCTGAAGGTATTGAGCTGGGACCATTTGAGGGATGGATGACTGAGGGATAAATGACTGAGATACCGATACCATTTGACTGGGTAATTGACTGTAAGGAGGTACCACTACTTGTGTCGAGGCACGGTGGTAATCCGTGCTCTTTTTTGAGTTTAATGACAAAGAATTGCCATTGATGTCAAATTGAGAACAGCAGTACTTAGAAAGATGCTTCTCTTTCCAACACTGAGGCCAAATAGAAAGTTGGTTAGGTTGGACTGTTTTTGTCGGACAATCCTTTTTAATTTGTCTTGGTTTACCACAAGCAGAGCAAGAATCAGTCCAACTGTACAATACCAACAGATTTTTCTAAAATTTTTTTTTGTGCTTTTAGGACCTTTTTAAATTTTTCCATTTGCTGTCCCAAATTTTCTCCTTAAGCTTTTGCTAAATTATTTCCCAATGTTTTTCCTAACTTTTCTTGAGATTCTGCAATCTGCTTTCCAAAAGTATTGACTTGCACATTAGCAATATGCTGTGGAGATGTGAGCTTACTGCAAGCTGTTAGCATCTATGTTAGAGCTGGAGGCTGATCAGGTAAAGATAATTTTTCTACATTCTTCATTAGCATTTACAAAAGTAAAGTTTTGAATAATACAGGAATGAGCTCATTCATATGGACATTGTTTTTCCACCACTTGGGTTAATCTATCTAGGAAAAAACTAAAGGATTCCAATTCACCTTGTCTGATAGTAGGATAAGCATTTACATGGGTACCAGCTGGCTCAACTGAAAATAAAGCTTTTTTAGCAGCATCTTTAATGTCTCTTAGTACAGGCTGAGTTAATTCTACTGCTTGATTTTTTGGTTTATGGAAAGGTGGATTACTTGCTAGTTAGGTAAGATCTATATTTTTATAAGGAGTATTTTCATGTCTTTTAACTAATTTATACAGAAGTTTTTTCTATTGTAATTCTCATAACAATATTGTAAATTGGTTAAAATTAGGGAAGCTACATTTTGATAATTAGTAGGGACTAAGTAATAAGAATTAAATATACTTTTTAACACATTATTAAAATAAGGAGAAGATAACTTCTTTTTTCTAATGCTAGACTGAGTTCTTTTATATCATGGTGAGAAAGAGTTTTATATTGTGGATTTATATCATTATGAACCATATTTTATAGGTAAGGCAAGGAGTTGTTGTATTGAATCTAAATATTTTTCTAGATTTTGATAAATATTAGACTAATTAGGTAGTTGTGATGGAAGGTTTATTTCTTTATTTAGATTGTGTTTTGTTTTTTCTCTTTTACCACTCTTGTGTCTGATATAGAAGAACAGGGTGCTGTTACAGCTATCAGCTGTCTTAGAAACTTTACTAAGAAGCTTTAAGTTCTTGGTAGCAGTGTTGCCATAGCTAGGAAGGGTTGGGGAGGAGAGTTCTTAGTTTTCGGTCATAGTGTTGCTGGAGCAGCACACTTCTTTGGGAGATTTGCTAGGAAGGGTAGAGGAAGAGAGCTCTACATTCTTAGCAACCCCCCCTGTTGGAGGTACTGGCTGAGGAATGTGTTGTATTGGTTATGGGAAGAAAGCTAGAGTTTGCTAAATTACATCTTAAGTTGGGTTTTATTAGAATCATGCAAATTGGGCTGCTCTTGAGCTGTAGATTTTGAATTTGTATTTGTGACACTTTCTAATGAACTGTTACAGGTTCTACACTGTATCCTCACCCAAGGGGATACAGCTGAGAAACTCTTAGCTGTAAGCTGCAATTCTGATATGCTGTTTTCTCCTTTAGTAGCAAATGAGATAGGCTTCAAGGCTTCTAAATTATTTGTCTTTGTCTCTACAGAAACTTTCTTGCATTCTCTTGCCTCTACTTTATCTATCTCTTTGGGCAGAGCTATCTTGGTTTGCTCAGCTCTTGGTTGTTGTTTGCTTAATCTTTTTTGTTTTCTCTCTTGTAGGTAGTGCTAAATTTAAAGTTCTCTCACTACTTGTAACTGGAGGCTGGGGAATTAAAAGCGGTAAAAACTTTGGAAGAGGTTTGGGGGAGGACTCTATATGAAAAGAATTCTTAGAATTGTAAAACAATTTGCTTGCTTGAGTTTGATCTGAGGGGGTGATTTCTTGGGAAGGGGAAACTGTGATAGGGATGATTTTCACAGCTTCTTGGCTAGGCAGAGTAGATTTGTAGTCTCTCATGGCAGACCCGCCCTGTACAACTTCAGAACAAGATCTGGTCATAACTTGTTTGCAAGAGGAACAGGGCACAGAAATAGTAGCTCTTGTTTTGTAAAGCTTCTCTAAACTCTCATCTCTTGGATTTTAACTCTTAACTTTTCTAGAACACGACTTTTGATCCCTTAAATTTTTGGAACACAACAAAAATTGTGAACACTTTCTTGGGAAATCTGGAGGTGGATGATTTTGCAGAGGAATGGGAGGACGCCTGGTTGTAGTATAAGTGACACAGGAAATCTCAGAAGAAACAGAGGACACGACTGAAGTTGGAAGCTGATCTGATGTCTTTTTCCTGGGGGTTGGAGTGTTGTCTACACTGCTTGTAGAAACTCTAGACACACTAGGAGAAGAGAAGGAACTTTGAACAAAACCTGAGATCTCTTCAGAAGAGGACAAAGGCTCAGCACTACTTGGAATTAAAAGTCTCAGAACTAGGTGTTCTGTTTTGATATTTGAGAAAGTCTCTACTATGATCATTCTGTGTAAAACTTTCTATTAAAGCTTTGGAGATAGGCTGAAGTCTCTTCTTTTTTGAGAGAGACTAGATCATAAATTTTTGTTTATCTGATCTTAAAAATTAAAGGTAAAAGCAGATTTTAAGTTTCTATTTTGAGTACTCACCTTTACTTACATTAAGAAGATTTTAGATCATGTTTTGAGATGTCTGAACATCTTTTATTTTGTAAAATTGTCTTAAGCTGGTAAAAAACATTCTGTTTTGTTTTAGATAAATGATTTCCCATCTTGTTGTTTAGGAGATCTTAAAGTTGCTACTTATTACTTATATCAGCTACAGACGATGAAGGGGATTATCTGTTCTTCCTATTAACAGTTTGGGCTTCTGGCGACTGCACTGTCTACTCTCTTATTTTTTATTCCTCTAGTCTAAAATCTTCTTCATAGAGAAGCACTATTTATCGTTGGCAGGGGGCTGGGTACAAATCATGAACAGGACGGGACTGCTAAGAGCGCACCTTGAGCTGTTTTATTTTCTAGCATCAGCCTCATTACATGGTTATGACAATGGGAAGATGCCATTAGATCCCATCTCAAGCAGCAGACAAAGAACCTAATGTTACAACTTACTTTAAAAGTTTTTTGATCAATCATACAAAACAAAAGCATATTGACAGTAGTTCTATCCAATCTCTATAAGTACATATACTTAGGTTAAAACAGTGCTTGCTTATTTCCAATACAATACCTCCTTAAAACACAATGCACAGAGCTCCATTATTAAGCTTAGAACTTCCTTATATCTTGCTAGATATACTTTTCTGCAACTTAAAGAGTTATCCTAGACAATTGTTAATACACAGAGACCATTGTTCTATTTGACTTTACTTTTCTACTTCTTATTTTTCTGCTAACAAATTTTTCTGCTAACAAATCTTATAGCTACTACTTAGCTCTAATCACAGTTCTACTGTCTCTAAGGCCTGTCTTTTACACCTTTACCAAAACACTCAGATTTTAAAGTTTCCCACATATTCATAACAGGAAAACATATATATTGTAATGTTGGTAACAATAGATATTCTGGTGATGATATGAAAGAGCCCTGGAGGGCAGTGGTTGTCTCCATGTGAGACACTGTGAGAAACAGCACTATTTTTAAAATTTCAAAGGTTTACTAAACCTTAACAAAATTACAACAAAGGACAAAAGGAAAAATTACAGCAGTTGGGAGTCTCCATGACCATGACCACAGCCATGTGCTCATCCACAAAATTGATGCTCTGTCTTTTATACCCTTAGCTGCTCCCAAAGTTTTGTCAGTCAACTCCTACTCTGCCATCCATAGCTGGAGATTACTTTCTTACATCTTGATTGGAGGTCAGGTGTCATTATGCCATGCCTCCAAGTAATAGGCTGGCCCTCCCTAAATTCCCTGACTACCAGGGCTATTACAAGGGGGAGGAAAAAGAGGACTCTGGGAGGATATATCACTATACATCCACAAAACTTATCTTAACATACACATAATATCCATCTCTTAATTGTGAGAGTCAACTATCACATTACTCATCTAAAACAAATCCCCTTTTTTCTTTTCTATAAGTCATTTGGCTCGAACAATTAACTCTCATTTTCTACTCGGATTATCTACTCTGACTACTCAAAAAAATATAAATTTAATGAGTCATACTGGCATCTGTTGATGTCAGCAAGGACAGTGGGAAAAGAAGAAAAAATCTCACATTTTCCTTATACACACTTATTTGGAATGGACAAAAAAGGATCACAGAGTATGGATTTTTCACCCCCATCTACAGTGCCTATGTGGTTGCTATGCATAGCAGGTGTATCTTAGTGGTGAGTACAAAGGCAAACTCAGTCTTGCCCTCTAGTCCCTATTATATTAAGAGACAATTGAGGAATGATAAGGCCTTCTTGCCCCCCCTTACCATGCCTACAGGGTTACTGCCTGCAGCAGGGCTCTAATCTTCTCAGTGGTGAACACAGGGGCCAACCTATTCTTGCCCTTTATTTCCTGTTTTACTCCAATTGTTTCCTAACAAAACCGCCCCAATACCTTACAGTTTCCTCTGTACTTCCCCTCAACAGATGCTTGTAATTCCCATCCATTAAAATAGGACAATTACATCAATAACCAATATGGTTCAAACTCCCCACCCAAAATGTTAGTTAAAACAGTCCTCGAGCTGGCTGGTGGAAGCTTGACTACTTTTTGGACATCTTCGAGCTTCTTTGGTTATCTCTCGCCTGGTCTGGATGTTATAACCTATTCTCTGGGTTCTTTTACCAGGCCTTTAATTCTCTACTCTCACTCTGCAGCTCACACAGCTGATTCAGTGGTTAGCACTACCTGAAAGGGACCTCTCAACTAAGGGGTTAAACTGAAGACAATGCACATAGCACAGCCTCATATGTTTCATTATTTGAAAGGGTAATTGAGTCTTAAAGTAGTTACCCACCACTGTTGACACAAGAGAACAGTGTGGCCTAGGAAGCATTACAATCACAGAGAGGTTTAAAAGCACTTGGCTTAGCATCCCATTTTGATGGCAGCAGTTTCCAGGGAATGTGGGTTAGAACAGCAGTGGATCACAGCGATTGCAGAAACACCTGTTTTAATGGAAACACCTGGGATTTAATGGAAATTTAAATTTAATGGAAATCACGGTATACAACTTTATGTAAACCTTAACCTTTTGCAAATTTATATGTAGAGGCAAATTCCTCTCCCTACAAGAACAGAGAGTACACAGAGAACCAGGGGCCACTCCAGCCAGCAGAGTTAGGTAGTGCCACCCATATACACACGTCTGTTTTCCGAGGTGGGACAGCAGATGGATGCACAGAGCTGTGTATCCAGAGCCATGTCCTTGGGTGTCCCCAGCCCATGTGTGCACACAGGGACATGTGCAGAGCCAATGCAGTTACCTGCTCACTTGCAAAGAGCTCCTGTGCATCACAGTGCTTGCTACTAGCACTTGTGTACACCCAGCCTGCCGCACCAGCACACACGTGCTACACAGACACTCGCCTATGTACAATCTCTACCAGCGCACATGGACCCACAAGCATGAGACCTGCTTGCGCGTAGAGCATTTGCACATCAATGTGTGCAGTGTCATACACATTAATATACACATGTCCCACACAGAGCCATACTCACACCTGCAGAACTTGTTCACACTCACAAGCACAGAACTGTGCAGAGATCCACTCACACCTGAAATTGTGCAATTTAACATGTGTAAACAGCAGCGTACAAAAATCATGTGTACACATCAATTTATCTATGTGAAGAGTGCTGTGCACACCAGCACACATATACACTGTGCAAAGGGCACACTAGAAAACACATGTGTACACAGAGCCATACACGCCAGCACACATGTATACAGCATTCTCCCAGAGCTCTCCTGACCCAAATGCCCCTATGAATCTCTTGTGAGATCATGACATGGTGGGGATGGGGACAGGAGAGGGGAGTGTGGGTGGGACATTGTGGCACAGTTTAAAGAGCACCCTCTGTGCCTTTGGGGTGGCACATTGTGGCACAGTTTAAAGAGCATTCTCTCTGCCTTTGGGGTGGGAACACACAGGCGTGTCCTTAAAGGAAAGGTCAAAGAGAGACCACTCTGGATTCTTGCTTCCTGCCTCTCACTCCATAAAGGCAAAACTTGAGCACTTTTTGCTGTCCTGTCTTCTCCAGGAGCCAGACCAGCACAAAGGAGAGGATTAGAAGGATTCTTGAGAATTACTGGCAGTACATAGCACATACGACATTTCTCACACCTTACATTATCATGGGATGATTTGGTAGGAACTAACAAGAACCTTACCCCACTGCCCTAGAAGCCTGTGTTTTGTCAAGGGGCACCTTTTACTTCTTAACTGAGGTGAGGTACTTGTGGCCTCTGTTACTATGTTTCTTCGCTTCGGAAACCCCATCCACTCATGGCCCCCACCCAGGAAACCCTGCACCACTGGGCCAGCCCTGGACATTCCGCGCTCAGTGTCTCCCAGTCGCCGCTACCAGTGGCAGCACCCCCTCTTAGCTTGGGTAGGCAAGCTCTGGAAGTTAACGCACTGAGTGCGCACCAGCAGCCCGCCGCGCTGAGCACTGTGCCTGCTGCCACCCAACACGGAGCAGGTCTCTGGCTCCCTTTGTGCTGGTGGGTTGTGAAAGCGGTCATGACTCCTCGCCCTGATACAGGGCAGTCTTCTTTGATCGGTGATTGCCACCATCACTCCAATACCCTCTAAATCTGATGACGCTCAATCTGGTGTTTCTAGGCTTTTGGGTCCCTTTAAATCTAATATTTCTCTTATCATACGTGTCCCGCTGGCCACAGGGTCCCCACTTTCCTCTTCTACGCATCCAGCCTGCAGCTTCTCTGCCACTCCTCTACACATGTCCCATCGGCCACGGGGTCCCCACTTTCTTCCCCCCACCGCCTTATATGTCCAATCATACGATATCCTGAAGCTCCAACCAGGATGGATCCCGTCTACTTCTTGTCTGAAGCTGATATTTGTACACTCAGATTACAGACAATCAATCTGGCCAAAACAATGATGACGATGGTACTTAATTTCCCCCTCTTCTTTTTAATTATTTAGTCTGCTGGTTTTGGGGTGTTGATCTGCTACTTATCCAGTGACCTGAAGAGAAACCAATCGAGCTGCCAAACTTGGCAGGCCACACCTCCCTTTCAACATCCCCCAGGGTCACAGAGATGAGGTTTTTATCCTGGGTGAGCCCCTGTTTGTGAGAAACAATGCTCACTTTTAAAATTTCAAAGGTTTACTAAACCTTAACAAAAATACAACAAAGGACTGAATAAGGAAAAATTACAGTGCTGGGAGTCTCCATGACCAGCAGCCATGTGCTCATAAAACAGATGCTCTGCCTTTTACACCCTTAGCTGGTCCCAAAGTTTTGTCAGTCAACTTCTTCTCTGCCATCCATTGCTGGAGATTACTTTCTTACATATTTCTTGATTGGAGGTCAGGTGTCGTTATGCTGTGCCTCCTAGTAATAGGCCTGCCCTCCCCAGTTGCTGTGACTACCTACCTTGTGCTATTACAAGCAGGAGGAGAGGGAGGACTCTGGGAAGACATATTCCAATAACATCACTATATATCTACAAAATTTCCCCAATAACATCATTGTACATCTACAAAATTTCTCTTAACATACACATAATATCCATCTCTTAATTGTGAGAGCCAACCACCACATTACTCGTCTGTAACAGACACCACTGACTTACTCTCTGCTGAGAGTTCCATCTACCTCCAGTTGGCTTTACACTTATCAACCAGATCTTACCCAGGTCTCAATCATTTAATCTGGATCTCCAGTGCAAAATACAATCCCAATCTCTCCATTGTTTCTGGGTCAGTTAGCAGCTTTTAAAATGACCAGATCTGATACCTGGTAAAGTGTCTAGGAGCAGGTCCGGAGAGGCTTGAGTGATGGCCAAAAAGATCTGGCTCTGGCAGACAGGCATTTTGTTTCTGTCACAGCCATCATAGGAAAGCCTTGGTAACCAGAGGCCTAACTCACATAAATGTTATGGCTCAAACAGACACCCACCTTTAACTTGTCAAAAATGTACAGCTGAAAGAGAAACGACAAATTCCTTAGAGATACAGTATCTAGTAGTAGATAATTCCTTTGCAATGCTTATAAAGTGAGGTTATTTAATTCCACTTAGTTTGTGTGATCTTTCCCTTGTATTGTGAAAGAGTTACTGTAAATCAATCATGGTCATGCATCCAAAGGCTCCCAAGTTTGTTTCCATGTGTTTACAAGTGCATAAGCACTTGACTTCACATCACAGTACACCAGTGCAGCTGAAAAGTTTTAAATGAACCTTTCCTTCACGTCTTCCAGTTCTTTTTAAGCCAATATATTTTGAGATATATATGAAGTCAATGATGTCCTGCAGGTTACAAGAAACTCAATATCTGAATTTAGGCATTGACTGAGTTCTCAGTACTCCAGAATGAGTTGGTCAACTTCTTCAACTCAGCCTTACCAGATATTTGGGTTTCATTGGAATGGCATGTCTTTTCTGGGTTGTTTCCCATTTCATGGGTTTCAATGCAACCCAGGTCCAGGTAGAAATCATACATTCTTGTGAGGATACTAATTGCCAAAGTGATGTTTCATGCTTCATCACTCCCAAATTCACTCTGCAAAATAAAAAAGAAAGTTAAAAAATCAATTTCATTACAGGGAACACCCCTCTGAGTCCCAAGAAGATGGAAACACTAGCTATGTTGTGCATCTGGCTTTGCTCGCAGGACAAGATTTAGGCAACATAGTGACTCTACTCCAAGAAATGCTTGGACAGCAATGGGCTTGGACCCGGATAAATCTGCTCTCACTACTCTTCACACTATGTTTCTTGGAAAATTAAGAAAAAAGAAAGCAATACTAAAGGACTATGAAATAACAGCACAACAGCAAAGACTGTCAGTGTAGTACAGTAAGGTTTTTCGCACAAAAAATTTTCCACCACTTTGTATGCATGTGCATACAAACACAAATATGTTACAACATTGCAACATTACTCAGGTAGAGTAAGTATGGATATTGTTCTAACATCATTGTCCATAATTCTGGATGATTTACAAGGCCATGCTGATAAATACCAAAACTCTTAAGAGTTCTGAGTCTGTTTTTGCCTGGTTTGGATGTGTTGTGAAGCCAGCAATCCCTATTGGCATCAGTAGATTTTGCAAGAGTCAATTTATATAATAAACAGGATAGTTAGGAACAAAACATCTTCTGAAACCCCTACACAGCTTTATGGGAGATGTAAAATCTTTTATTAACTCAACAGAGGATAAAAGAAAAGGGAAGCCTTCAAATTTGTGAACATTTCTTAACATGCCAGTTGCATAAGAGATATAAACTTTCTGCAAACTTTATCTCTTGCACTAAGGCCACAACAAAACTACAACAAAATTATTATAAAAGTGACTTAAAAGAATTTAAATATTTTATTTTTATTGACCTAAAACTAGGCTGTTTGTTTTTTGACACAACCACGTACTTTCTTGCTTAGGACATTCATGATTTATAGTGGTCATGTGTTCAAACTAAACTGGCTTCAAGGTTGTGTTGCTCTTCTGGTTCTTTCTATTTTCTTTTCTTTTTGTATTCCATTTTGTCCTGAGAAACCCTTTTTTTCAGTGGCTTTTTTCCATTTTGTAGACCTAAATCTTCTACTGATAAAATCAGTGAGACCTATGTCACTGGTGGTTGAAGAAGTACAACAAAGCCATATTTCTTGACTAAAATACATGAAGCAAAGGTTCTTTATGTGATTTTAAAGGCAGGTTCATGCAACCTTTTCTTAACAGATTAACTTGCCTCCTTAACTACACAACTCATTACACTTCTTTACTTAAATAAGGAATAAACACCATCATGTATCACAGCTTCTTTGCCTGAGGTCACTTGTGCATAAAGAAAATGTCTAGCTGTGGCAATATTGCAAAAATAATGTCTGGCCTTTTTGGGAATGCATGATAGGGAAAAAAAATCTGTATCCAATAGTTAGGATAGCACTGCACATTTGACTATATAATATCCTATATAATTTGAATGAATGATATCCAGAAGTCAAATATTCTTATTCTGTCTTTTTTTGACCACAAAATCTATACCTGGCCTTAAATGTAGTACTAATTATTTTCATTTTTTTTGTAGCCTACTAATTGCACCAAGCTGTACTCATGCATTGTTGAAGGAAGGTTAATAAACAGTAGGGAAAAAATAGACTTCTGAAATTCAAACTGCAATTAGTCCAGATTTTGTAATGTTTTTTATATCTGTAGTAAATGCATTTTATGTTGTTCAAAACTAGAAATTTTAAGTACATTATCTGGTCCTTTGATAAACAGTAATAATTTAAAGACATAAAAGACTTGATGGCACAATATAATTTTACCTTTCAAAAACACAAAGCCACACCAAGCAGATTTCAAGAGAGGAATTTTGATAATATTTTTTTCCTGCAGATTAAAACCAGAAAAAATAAGAAAGAAAATAAGAGGGCAGTGGAAAGGGAGGCAATAGACAAAGAGGGTGTAAGCATTCTAAATAATCTTTGCTGTAAGTTTTGATCTAGAATGAGAATTATTTGATGGGTTTATCTACTAAATACCAAAATATATAATCAAAACAACAGAATCTTTTTTTCCTGGGTAATCTGAAAAACAGGTACTTGGCTCTTAGCAGTGTAAAGTCAGGTAATGTGCAACTGGCTTGTTTTGTCGTAGTACTGCTAGGAGAGCCTGATAAGGAAAAATAAGAAACTATCATTGTGTTAATAGCTAAGTTAATGCCAAAATAAAGTAATATTTACCCTGCAGGAGTAGCAGCTGTGTTGTACTATTGAATTCAGTGGCCTGCAAGGTTCTTAGCAATGAACAAAACCAGCTGTGCCGGGCAAGAATAGGTGACTTACAGCACCTTGATACAGGCTCAAAATTAACTAATTTTTAATTGTTGTATAATTTTCCATTTATAAATGATTGCCAGTTATTTCTTGCCAGTATTCTTGTAACAGACATCCGTACTGTCATCTTGAACATTTTTGGGGTTGTTTATTGTTGGCTTGTTGCTGATGGTTAGCTGAAGAGAAACTTTCAGGTTCTGTTCGAGGAACCTCAGGGCTCTGTTTTAGGCAGTTCAGCCTAACAGAATTAAGCCTGACATATTTCAAGTCTAGTACTTGGTAGAATAAACATAAGACAATGGTTTAGATTGATACAATTCTCATACAATTCCTGAACTGTATGAGACTCAAACTTTCCTAATTGCTTTACACATCTATAAATAAAGACCATAAAAGAAGAGTACAACAGGATAAATCAACGTAAATTTGACATCCACTGCAGCACATTAAATGGTGCAATCTCACTGAAACAAAAGGTAACCCTGTGGCTTCTTGCAGTTTGAAGCTAATTGTTTTCATCAGGATTGGATCATCTGGATGTTCACTGTAGTGTCCCTCAGTAACTGAGCTAGCTTGCAGAGAATGAGCCCATTTTGCAGCAACACAGCAGGCTCAGACACCACCTATTCTGCTCTCCAAACTGTCATGCATAAAAACTTCATTGTGATTAATTCAACTTGAAAGCAACTAAAGGCTATGAGAATGAGAGGCTATGAGAAAAACGTGCTGCCAGCGCTGGCAAAAGCTGACCTGGAAAGTAGGCTCAGAGACAGGAGAATAAAAGACCAGGACCCATGAACATAGCATATTGTTTAATGTTTAAGTATGATTCCCGTACCAGCAAAAATAGCAAATGTGATGTAAATTTATTTAAATAGATTCCACAGCTTAAAAGTTTGCCAGCCACTCTTATCCAGCTTTCCCAGCACTCTGTTTCGTTACTTAGAGTGGAAATATAATGACATATAGTCATCATTGTAATAGCTCCTTTGCAGAGACACAATGATGATTAATAGCTAGCAGCAAATTTTCACATGGGCTCTGAAGAACTATAGCATTAAGCAGGCAAACACTCCCAAATCCCCCTTTTCTGTTCCACTGAAAAGTACTCTCCATGCAACTTGCAGATATGAACAAAGCCTATCTTAATTCCAATCACCTCTTCCTCATTCAAAGAAACTTTCTCTTTTTCGTATTTGATTAATGTGCATTTTTCTTTCATCTTTCACTTAAGCCTGAGACTCTACTTTTTACTGGGTGGAGACAGGAAATAATTTCAGTAATAACTGATTTTGCTTTGTTCGTCCATCTAAAATATATTTAGAGACTTTTCTCAGTTAGTTGATCTAATGCATATTAAAAAGAACACAAAACTGAAAAGGAAGCCTTAACTTTCTCTTCATTGAAAGACTATTAAGCACAAGCACCGAGAGATGAGCTCAGAGAAACAGTTCTAGTTGTGTAAGTCAAAGACTGGAGAGCAACAACAATAAGATGCCTCAATTTATTGTATCAATTTTCATTCCCATGATAAACTTTTAATTGAAACTGGAATCAATTCACTTTTCCTTACAGAATTATGTCAAAGATAAGACTTTAAATAGATATATTTTATCTAAATTTATCCAGATTTATTAGAAAAACATTATTTTTATATTAATGTTGTATTCACTGATGTGAGTTTATAATTTTTCCACAATGTCCTTGCCACATTGATGGAGAAAAAATAATTTTAGGGAAGTTTCAGTGTTCCTTTCAACACTTTTACTGTGATAAAACTAAACCTGGATGTAATAACACTGGATTTACATTAGAATAATCATACAGCAGAGCAGCAGGATACAATTTTACCTTTTATTAAACACCTTTAAAGAGAAAGGAAAATTTGCACCAGTGCAAAAAAAGCTGAAATTTATGAAGTATGTCAGTTTTGCTGATGCTCTAGAGGAACTTACAAATTCTGTAACTCTCTGTATGTACCACATACTTTGTTAGACTTTGCATATTATTGGTGTTCCACTCATGAACTGATTATTTGATCTATCCAGTCCCAGGAAAATGGTCCTTGTCCTCTGCATATTAGATATAACACAGATGAAAACTGACTTTGAAAGCAACATAATATCTCAGAATAAATAGTGTTTGCTGAAATTATTTCATCACCATGTGAGATGAAGAAGTGAGTACATTTGTCACCAATCTTTCTGTGCATTTTAAAAGAATGCTATGGTCAAGTTGTCTGTTAATTTGGTCAGTTTATTGTCCAGAAGAAATTAAAATCTCTTCTCACAATAAATTATTTTGAAAGAATGCAAAATATCTGTGAACCATTTCAATTGTTTTGTATTCACATATAATTATTATTTGGTTTGTTTCAGGGACTAAATTTTCTAGTGAGGTCAATAGCATGGCAGATTAGCATCAGAATTTTCTTACAATTACTTGGGAAATAACATTTCATATCAAAATTTCTCATAAGATCGGATTTCTACACAATTTCTTTATGTTTCTGCACCTTGTAAGCACATTTGTTCCTTCTGTGTGTTTTAGAGATTTTTTTTACCCTGGTGTAACTTTGCAGATATATAGATGATTTAATATCCATAGCCCAAAACTTGAATCAGACTCACAGAATTTTTGTCAAGTATTATTAATGCTCAGTGAAGTAAAGGCTGCATTACTGACATGGGATTCTTTCCTCTTAACTGAAAGATACACTGCTTTAAAGAAAAACTTGCATTTTGTTTTCTCCTAGAAATTCCACTTTTGACCTGTAATTGAAATTACTCAACAATTAATTGAAAGAGTTAAATATAATGCAAATTCTAGTAGCTATTAGTGACCTGTATTGAATACTTGCAGTGGTGTCATTTAAGAGTGACTGTCATTGGAAATATTCCCAGAAACTTGGAAATCGGAACTTGCATATGGATGAGGGAGATGCATTCACTGGTTTATGGATCCCAGGTTCCTCAGTTGTAATCACAAATTGATCCAGTGTCCTCTTTAATCCATTTTGTTTTATTTGAAACTCTTAAAATTGGTGCAAAAAATGTAAAATCATGTGTAGCTGGTGAACTCCCCACTGTGCATCTGAGAAGCCTTATGTGTGTTGTATATTCCAGCAAATACATAGAATTCATGCACACTCCTGATGGCCTCAGACAACGGTACGCAAATAACTGGTAGGGAGGGCTAAAATCACAAATGTCATACATTTTCCTGGACATGTCAGCACAAGCACATTAAACATGTCAACGTGTTCATGCATACCAATCTATGTCTTGGAGGACAGCAGAATCCCAGCAACACTACAGTTTCACAGCATTTGTTTTACTGTTTGGTGCTGTGTATATAGAAGTTCCACAGAGGCAAGCTTTAGGTTAATGCAGGGTTAGATGAGGAAACTCCTTTCTCAAGAAGTCCCTAATAATTTGTGGTCATGTATAATATTATTGCTGGGTTTCAGGATTTTGTTGTTTTTTTTCCCTCTCAAGGAATGTTCCTCCTACATGTTGCTAGGAGACGTTAACGACTGGATATTTAAGAGAGACAGACAAAAGAAGCTGTCAGGGCTCAGGCCCCAGACTTGGACTGGGAAAATGGGGTTGAGTGCAGTCTCTTGCGCTCTCAGCTTTCAGAGGGGAGAGAGGCCGCAGTCGGCCGCTGTGGGGAGAATTCGTCACCACTGCAGGGTTCCGTCTCCTGCTGCCTTTCTTCTACCACGAGTGGAGCTCTGCTCATAAGAGCAGCTTTTGTACTGGAACCTTATTAACAGCCTGCCTGTTATATGCAGTAGAGATAATTCATGCTATAGAAATAGATAATGTATGTATAAAATATTAGTAAAGTCTAAACCCATGTTTGTGAAACCACCCTGTCCAGGAACAGAGTCCTATTCACATAATAACTGATTCCCAGACAGAGTTGAGATAAAATCAAACCCTGTTATCGTATGAACAGAGTAGCCCTGAGCCACGATGTCTGCAATTGTCCTGGTCGGGACTAGAGGTATTCACAAGGTAACCAGTTCCCAGACAAGCTCTGGGACTATACCAGACCCATTATCAGATGTAGGAGACAGGCTGGAGTCGTCAGAGGGGATTTCCTGTGCACCTGGAAGATATCATCTGGAATTTCCTGGGTGATGATCAATGGGACATCTCAGGAAGCCCACGAGATCATGCACCTGGATTTGATGGAATCTCTACTACTCAAGAGATGGCATCATCTACTACATGTGAATAGCTCTTCCTCTTGGGCACTCAGACATTCATCAAGGCTTTGGACACTCTCTTTGACTGTTTCTACACATGTATGGATCCAACTTTACATGCAAAGAGAGACAAAGAATTATGTGGTCATCTCTGCCTC
The DNA here is from genome assembly GCF_028769735.1 of Zonotrichia leucophrys gambelii. NCBI lineage: Eukaryota > Metazoa > Chordata > Aves > Passeriformes > Passerellidae > Zonotrichia > Zonotrichia leucophrys. The sequence continues at coordinate 18,957,695 of NC_088200.1, read as the reverse complement.
AAGCAGAATAAACTGTATATAAGCAGGCTGCTGGAAGCACTTGGGGTGAACCTTCAGGAGAACACTCTCTCTGTCAGCAGGAACCCAAGGTCACCCAGCGGCTGCTCCCAGGGCTGACACTGACTTGGCTGTGGTGAGATTTTGAAATTTTCTATTTTTGTTAATTGACTTAATAAATCTTTGTCAAATTTTTTTATAAACTTGGCTACAGATTTGATCATTTATAACACTGCCTCAGTAAAAGAGGGACTTATCATAATCTGCTCAGGTGCGTGAGGGGAAAATCCCGGGATCCAGAGCTAGCCTTTTCCTACCCTGCTGGGAGCTGGGTTGCCACTGGTGCACCCCCGCCACTTCTTTGCCACTGCTCCAGGCTTTTGCTGTACTGTAGCCCCACACGCTCTGCTTGCCAAGATGTCCTGCGGTTCCCAATACAGCTGTGGGGTTTGATATATCTTGTCTACTGTCCCCAGAGAGTTTTGCTCATTTTTGCCGTTCCAGTTTGCTGCTTCTGAGGGTCCTGCTGGGGCACTAGGATGGACTGACCCGAGGGTCCTGCTGGGGCACTAGGATGGACTGACCCAAGGGGTTTGCGAAGCAAAGTCTGTTTTCTATCCCCTTCTTGTCTAGGACAAAGCCACCATTATGCCTTCCTGTCTGGGCCAAGCCGCCATAACAGCGTGCTCCATGAGCTCCCACCAGTGCGCCCCCTGCAGGCAAAGGGGGAAACACTGCACCTGCGCTGCCCAGTGGGAGCCATCAGCGCCCCTGCCGGCTGTGACCGGAACTGCACCAGAGGAGAAAGTGCCTGCAGCCGAGAAGGCTGGGATGGGGTTTCTGGTTCTGTTTGTTGTCACTGCCATTGTTGTTGTTTGTTCGTCTTGTTATACATACCAGTAAATAATTGTTGTTCCTATTCTCATATGTCTGCCTGAAAGCCCCTGAATTTCAAAATTACAGTAATTTGGAGGGAAGGGGTTTATGTTTTCCATTTCAAGGGAGGCTCCTGCCTTCCTTTACAGACAATCCTTCAAACTGAGACAGTTGCCTAGTTTGGTAAGAATATTAGACAGATATTACTCAAGTGCACAGTCAAATATTTTTAGATCTTGCAGAAGCCTAGTTTCGAATGTCAGGCTTGTATATCCAGAGTACTCTATGCTTTGTCTTCTGCTACACAGTGAGCTTCTAAAACACACACTTCAGCTATCTCCCCTCACTGTGAAGATCGTTCATTCCCCTTCTACCAACTATCATGAGATATTTACAAATCCACCAAATCTTTCCATGGTTTCACCAGCACAGGCCTCTTCATACACCAGTGTATATACCTGAATGAGTACAGTAGTTGCAGGATTGCAGGTTAAATCTAGGAAAATACTGCAGTATGATCTAATTTTGCCATCTTTATTCACATTGGATGGTAATTAAAGACTTAAACAGAAAACCTTCTGCAAGTTACTAACCATCCGGAATAAGGGACAGAATCTACTGCTTCCCAGTTTTGGGAGGTAAAAAGTGGTCACATGGGAGCAGAGGTGCCACCGCTTGTTCACGTGAGAGAGAAGATGCCGCAGCCTGCTCCAGTGGGAGCAGCAGCATCGAGATCTGTCCCAGCAGGATCACAACCTCGAGAGGCAACACGGGCACCAGCAGTGCATGGACTGATCCGGGCTGGGGCGGAGGAACAAGGTAGGTAGGTGGAAGATTGTCCAAGGGTTCCTATTCCTTTCCCCTGTTTGTCGGATATCTGAGAGCTCCTACCGGGTACAAACGCATACCTCCACATTTCGGCATACTCAGTTTCCTCAAAATCCTGCTGGCGGCGATCAAATACGTGATCGTACAGGGACTCGCAAGTCCATGCCTCAAACATGATGAACACTGGCCAGACCACGTATTTTCCAATCTCCTTCCCTCCCCATTCTTCCATGCAAAAATGTATCATTTTTTCCTCGGACCTCCCTGCTCTCCTGGGACTGTCGTCCCAATGTTCTAGCATCCACCCCAACAGACTCTTCCTTGGAATTTCTGGCAGAACTTTCTTCAGGCCCTGGGGAGATTTTTCCTGGGGCTTTTTCTGGAACCTGCTTTTTCCCAACCCCATTTTTTCCAAAAATCCTGCCTGCAAATTTTCTCACCTTATCTCCTCTGGCTGGGACACTCATTGTGCATCCCAAATTCTCATCTGATGTCAATTTCCCGAGCTTGCAAAATGTTTCCAGTCTTACTCAGTCACGTGGAGAACTGTTCCATGGACTTTTCAACTGATCTCCAGTTTTCTTACCTGTTTTCTCCAGATCAGAAGGCAGACGGGCTCCTGGAACTTTCCAGGACCATCTTTTCTTCCCCCTTCTGACCCAACCGTGACCAATTCCCCCCTGAACTCCCTATGAGTCCCAAGTCCCACGTGTGTTTAGAAAAAGCGTCCGCTTCCTCCTTGACTGACCACATTCCTCACGGGATGGTGGAAATGCAGTTGTGGGGTCCACATTTGCTTCATGACAGAGTCACATCTCACACACACAGGTCGGTCACACCCACTCAACCACGCAATACTCAAGGTTCCTTTCCCACGTGAATTCTTCGTGCACGTCAATTTCTGAGTGAAAAAAGCACCTCAGGCTTGGAGATCTCCTGGATCTTGCCGAGAATCCGAGAACTGGGCCCATTTTATCCCTCTTTGGCTGTGGCTCTGGTTTTGGTTTGGTGATTTTTGATTGGTCTCGCGAACTCCCAATCCTGTTCAGACTGCGGAAATCAGCAAGGCACCTTCTGGCCGGGAAGGGGTCCTGAACCCCAAGTTCAAATCACTTCAGGTTGTCACCAGATTGTTATAAATGATTAATCATGAGCCAAATGATCAAAAATTTTGAAAGGATTTATCTATCTGCATGATCAAATTTCGGTCTCTGAGACCACCACAGCTGAAGAGGCAGCATCGAGCCTGGGATTGGTGCTGGGTGAACCTGGACCTGACCCCTAGCATGTCAGAATCTCCCCCGTTCACGAATGTCACTTCTTGCGGCACAGTTTTATACAGTTTATTGTGCCCGAGGCAAAGGTGTCCAAATTTCTTTTGTAACTCTTCACATTCATTGCTGTTTTTTAAAATGTGCAGAGCTGGACAAAGGTCAGTTCCAGGTGTACAGTCAGCGTTGATGGGCTCCGGGGAAGCCCTGTATTCAGATGTATCAGGCCGCCGCTGACTATCTTGATTGATGCAATCGGCAAGGCGATTATCGCTCCTAGGTGGTTCCCGAAGACTCGAGATACCGGTGATCATTGCCCTGGAAGCTTCTATTCTTACATTAAAGCATCGATCGTTATCTTAGCTTGTGTCCGGGAATTAGTTGTAATCTGAATAGACAGCTGCTCTCGGGCCGAGGTGGTCAGAGACATGTTTGGATTTTTACAATCTTTTATGCCATACATTAATAGCATGAATTATCCCTACCATATATTCCAATTTTGTTTCTTTTTCATTCTTGTTTACACTAAATATATTACTTTCACATGTCCACCTTCAGCCTTTTAAAATTTTTCTGCTTTGGCAGAATTTTAATACAGGTATGTAGTGTAGGTTCATCACAAAGCTGACAATCCACAAAAAAAAACGTTCTGTCTCACATGATTCTTCTATTTTTGATATGTTTTTTTCCTAGAACCTAGAAAAAAATACCCTCATTCTTTTTCTCTAGGCAGTCACTCTAAATGCCTTTTTCTACACTCCTTGAAAACTCTCTTTTTTCTTCTATGTTCCAGGACATCAGAGGTCTGCCTGTAAGTCCCTCTTTGGCTTTGGAGCTGCCTTCCACTTCATTGTCTATTTTTGAGTTTGGTGGCAGCATATGGGCTTACCTACTTTCACAGCAGCCTTTAGTCAGTTCTTATAAGATCATAGTATTAGATAACAGCATCACTCTGTGCATTAAAGATCTCTGACCTGGTATGCTTACTAAAGTGGTGTAAGTCTCCCTGTAAAACTGCATATTTATAAGGAAGAAGAAACTCTGTATTATTGTTCAGTTCTTCATATCTTAAATTACATTTTCTCATTCCAGAAATACACAGTTCTATGTTTCCACGTTAGTCTGCTTTATTATCCAGTTTCAGATCACTTCTTGTTTCCTCTGTAGGCTGACAACCTTGTGTTCATTGAACCTTGTCCTGGGTTGACTATATGATGCTTTCATCCCCAATCATCTCATTCTGTTTATGCTGAATAATAAGTTTTGCACCTTTAAGCCTTGTTCCAGAGAGTGAAGGGGAGAGAGAAGAAGCACGCAGTTTTTTTCAGACACTGCACTCCACTCATCCACATTCCTGCTCCTGGACTGTGCTGTCTGTGGATGGACAGACAGTGGGGCAGAGCTCTCGTTTGGCTTTTAGTTAGTTTACCCGGCTGAGGCAAAGAAGTTCCCTGGACTGTGGTTTTTTGTTTTTTTTTTTTTCTTTCCCCTTTTCTTTGGACCTCTTGAAACCTGCTCTGGACTGAACACCCAGAAGAGCACCATCAGCTAGCATCTGTGGCTCACTGGGCAGGCCTGGCCCACAACATTTCCAGCAGCAGACGGAGCTACAACCTGGGGAGGGGCCAATTGAATCTGCTTTCCTAGAGGAGCCGCTTTGGGGATTCTCTCCCAAATTTGCTCTGAACCAGGACAAACCTAGATTTCTTATCTGTATTAAAATTGTGCCAAATATGGGGAACAAATGCATTCAGTTGTCTTGGGAAACAGCCCTGTGAATACATTGGCATTACGTTTTGTACTTAATCACAGCTGTAACAGCTTCTCTTAAACAAAGATACCCAAAAGCTGTAAAGAAAACCTACTTCTGTTTGAAGTCCACTCAAGTACCCAGTGCACAGTTTTTTCCTTCTAAATCTCAGCTCTGAAAATAATGAAAGAAAAGAAAGTCTTGCTGAAGGTTAACCTAGAACACACCCCCATCTTCCATTTTTTCTATTTTTATTTTTGCCCTGGTTTCTGCATATTCTTTAGGTCATCAGTAAGAGCAATAGATTATGACTAGTATCATAGAAACAAGTGTCCTGTGATAGCATATTTTTTGAACTATATTTTTGGATCCTTGCTGACAATTTCTCTTAGCTGCTATGAAGGCAGATGGTGCGTTCTGCTAGAATTCCACCATTCCTGTCTTCTCTCACTTTCACCTTTAACCTTTTAAGTTCTAACTCTCATGGACTACAGAAATTTTTACATTTATCCAATAAAGAACTTTCTGAGACATGAATCTTCTCCCAAGTGTGAACTTACTTCTCCAAACTCTTAAAGCAAACAGTTCTCTGCAAATAAAAGAAGCATTCTGTACTCCTTAGGAAATAAGAAAGCTAACATGCTGTTCATTAGACTCAGCACATGCTACATCTTAGCTGAACATGTGAAACAAAGCTGAGTAATGAATGGGGTATGATGATGTAAGTAAACACTGAGGCGACTTCAGTGCCAGGAAACCTCAATGTACTGTGCTGTCAGAGGAGAAAAGAGTCAGAAAGGAGATGGAGAAGCTATGGGGTTTCACAGCTGATGGTAAAAATGAAGAAGCAGATGGCTACTGGAGATAACAAAAATAATTACTAGGATTAGAATACAAAGGCATCCTTTCTTCATCAACTCACATCAAATAATCTGTTCCCATTTTCACATTCAAAGGGATTTTTATAAGTTTTGAGGGGCACTGGAAAATTGGAGCAGATCCAGTTTGTGGGGGAACAAGATGATCATAGTGCTGAGGAACTTGGCATATGGTGAAAGGTTGAAGGAATTGTCTTTGCTCTGCCAGGGCATGATGAAGTTAAGAAGATCAAAGAATCTTGTATCTAACAGGTATTTATGGAGTAAAAAGTAAAAGTGTTCTTGCTTCACAGTGATGCATGGTGACAGGACAAGAGGGAAAGCATACAAACTACTGCCTGGATAGAAGAAAAACATACAAAGAGCACTCTGAAATATTGGAATGGTTTGCTGAAGGAAGTGGTCGAGTCCACCTTATTGAAAATATTCATGTCTTAGTTTGACAAGGCCCTGGATAACCTAATCTAAAGACTAAGAAGTTGGATCAGATGATTTCTAAAGGCCTCTTCCAACCTAGACTTCTCTATTATTCTCTGCATCTTATACTAAATCTGAGCTTAGCATAGGGTAAGAATCCTAGAATAAGGATAATTTTAAAGGCTGTATTAAAAATTAGCATACATTTAGAATTTCAAAACAAAACATATATATTTTTAAATTATCTCCTTTTAACAAGGGTAAACTGTTTGGCAGTTTTTTAAAAAACTGAGAGTTCCAGGCCGATGTGCTCAGTTCTTCAGCCAGCCAGTCTCCACTTTCACCTCAAACCTCTCTGCCTTCTAAGTAGCTCTGACAACCAGTCAATCTCAGATGTCTATCAGTCAGTCAAGAATAAGATGTTGTGTTCTTCAGTTAATGTAAAAGAGTGACTTGGATTAAAATGTTTATTGCAGAAGCAGTCAGAAAATGTAATTTTGTAAAGACTGAATTTTAGTTGGTTTGATTGTATTCCACTGTGGCTGGCATCAGTACACATCTTCCATTCTAACTCCTCTTTCATTTGATTTGCTCACACCCCCTTTAATTTTGAGTCCTCCAATATCTCCTTTGTTAGCTTTATAATAATCAATTCAGCTAGCACTTCCATTTTAATGCCTCTTATTTTCTACTCCTTATATTATCATTTGTCGTAAAATATTCATTGGTTCTCACATCTTACTCCACTGATGTGCTCTCAACCTCACCTCTACTTGGAACTTATCATTCTCTGTGATCTTCCACACCAAATCTCTTTTCGCTGTTGATCTCCACTCATAAATTGTGCCCCTCCCAAGAATTGCAATTTGACAGTGTCTCTCAATTCTGCAGTGCATGTTTACTTCTGACAGTAGTAAATTATTTGGAATTATTATTATTAGTATAATAATAGTAGTAGTAGTAGTAGTATTATTAGTAGTAGTAGTAGTATTAGTAATTATTTGGAATATTGTCTACAGTTATAGGGTATTTTATACTGTAAACTCTTGATCATTTCATCATTAGTTTTTGCCTTCTGTGAGATCAGAAACACTATCTTCTGTCTCTGAAGTCTCATTTTCTTTTTGCCATGGAATTAAGAAGGCCAAGTGATTTCCCTCTTCTGCATGTCTTTTCAAATATTATTTTTTTGCATCTTTAGTATTACTGTGCTTCTGTTCCCTGTTCAAGGGCTGATTTTACAGTATTTTCTGCCTTTTCTGAAGCTTCATGTCTTTCTGTTGTTGACTCCATGTGAGGATTCATCAAGTTCTTAGAATTATGAAATCACAGAATAATTTGAATTTGAAGGGACCTTAAAGAGCATCTAGGCATAACCCCCTTGCCACTGGGGGTTCTTCTCTCCTTCTCCATCATGCCCAGTCATGTTCTTCCCTGCCGTGCTCTCATCTTGTTTTCTAAAATCTTTGCTCTACTAAAACCTTTGCTCTTATCCTGTTGCCATTTTCAGGCCCATGATATGCTCTCAGTGGAGTAGAGGCTGGACAGCAGTCAATGAACAAGATGAATGGAGCTTCTGGAGGACTGTCCCAGCTGTTTAAAACATCCTCCTGTTCTCCTCTCCAGGCCAGGACTCTTACCGTGTGTCCTAGGGTGACATTATGATGCTCGTATCCCCGTTCATGTGTTCTGTTAATGCTGGATATTATGTTCTGTACCTTTAAGACTGGCTCTGAAGAGTGAAAGTTTTGGTTTGATTTCTTATCAGCCTGGCTGGGACACAGAGACTGCGGCTTTTGCTTTCACTGCTTTTGCTTTTCCCTTTGCTCTTTTGCTCTCACTTCTGCTCTGCTTCTGCTTGCTTTTGCTTCTGCTCGTTGGCTGGTTTGGCTAAGCAGTCCAAGTTCTTCCTGGACTGTTTCTCCTTTCTTTTTCTCAACTGTCTCGAGCCTGCTCCGGACTGGGACCTGGAAACACCAAGAATTTGCACCGTGTGGCCTGCAGCAGCTGCCCCAGCACCGGAGGGACTGAGAACAGAGCAACCACCCAGAGAGAGACTTTCTGAATTTGTCAACTTTTTCAGAGCGGTGTCATCTGGTATTGTTCATTTTGTGTGCTGGGGGTGCTGTGCCTGTTAATAAACAGGTTCTTTTCACTTCTCTCCAAGGAATTCTTCCTGAACCAATTGGGGGGAGGGGCCATGTGGGTTTGCTTTCTGGAGGGGCCCTCCTTTGGAAATTCTCCGCCAAATTTGCCCTAAACCAGGACACTGTGGTACAACGCACTTCAACATCTAATCACCTCAACTCTCTCGAATTAATTCTTCTATTTACTAATGAAAGATTGAAGAGGAAGATATCCAAATGCTAATGGTCTATCTCTCCCTGTCCTGGAGTAGACTTTAGGTCTCCAATCCTTCTTCCTAATTCATTAAGTAATGCCGTTTTACCACTTGCACAGTGATTCCTTCAATGTCACACTTTGAATGGCACTTCCTATTTCAGCTTTTCTTCAATTCAAACAAAACAATTGAGTATGATCTCCACAACTGCAGCAATTGCAAATTTAGAATAAAATATAAGGCAGCCTAGCACAGCCCCAGCTACAAACTGTCTGGGGACTCTGATAGGTTTGGTATGACTTAGATCAGCCTGAAGATGATCTCAATGACCTCTGTCTATCCAGTGGGAATCCCTGCACTGGGTAAAGATCAAGGAAATACTTAAGTATTTTACCTTGCCTTACCTGACTGGTCATGATTCCTCCCAAACCAACCACTCCAACAATAAGAAATAGCAAATGCTGGTGTAGCAGACTGGTTGTGGTTTTGCATAACTTGGTTTTTTTGTGAGGAGGGAAGAAACCAACCATGGAAGTAATTTTTTTTCTGTGGGAAGCTGCTAGAAGCTTCCTCTGTGCCTGGCAAAGTCAGTCACAGGCTGGCTCTGAAAATAACCATGCTGCTAACCCAATTAAAGTAATTGGTAAGACCTCTGTGATGACATACTTAAGAAGGAAAAAAATCACATGCAATTCTTCTTTCTTCTCTTCCAAGGGGTGATGAGGCAGCCACTAGGGCTCTTCCCAGTGTGGCCACAGGGGCCATGCCAACAGGGGCCATCCTGGCACCGCAAGCTGGCAAACAGCCTGGACCATGCAGCTGCAGCCAGCACCAGGAGCGCCCATGCGGCCAGGGCTATCTCAGCACAGTCCACAGCAAACTGTGCTTGCTTGGCTGTTTTAACTAGCCATGCTGAGGGCAGAAGGGCAGAGGCAGCAGCAGCAGCTGCTCCTTTCAGTGCCCCACATGAAGAGAGGCGCTGAATGGAGCTGGCACTGCGGCAGCTAGTGCCACCTGTGCTGTGCTGGTGGGGACCACATGGCCAATGGCAAAGGTCATGACAAGCAAATCCCCAATGCAGAGCTTGGATGGAATCAACACTGTAAGAACCTTTCAACTCATAGAACTTGATAACAACCAAACCTACGGACCCCAATTCTTTCCTATGTCAGAGAAAAGGAAAAGGTGAAGACACGAGAACAACAAGGTCAGTGAAAGGAGGGAAGAGCAGGAGGTGCTCCAGGCATCAGAGGTGAGATTCTTCTACAAGTCATGGTGAGGACTACAATGAAAGAGCTTCCCTGTAATTTGTGAAGTACATGTGGGGATTCAGAAGTGCACTTACAGCCTGTGAGAAAAGGTGTTCATGCTGGAGCATGTGGAAGCTGAAAAGCTGTAATCCAGTGGGAAACTCGAACAGAGAGAGAGAAGAGAAAGGGAACCCTTGCTTCCAAACCAGAACAAAACTACACCCCATGAACTAAAATGACCCGTGCCATGTAGTTTGAAAAGACTATTTTGCCCATGAGAGTGTGTCACTGTGCCCCTCTGAGTGTCCACTTGGAGTCACCCTGGCTCGCTCCGACACAGCAAGCAGCAGGGGACACTCTCCTGTTCCTCAGGAAGGCGACTAAGGCTCTCGCCTTGCGAGGCTCTGTGCAATGAAAGGTAGAAGAAGGAGTGGACTTCTGTTGAGGGTTCAGTATGGCTTTATTGAGGAAGAGCACCAAATCAATCCACAACCCAAAGGATCCAGTCAACAGAAGATGCCGGACTGGGCTGCACAACATACTATAAAGGAGGGAGGGAACCGGGGAGAGGCTCGCCCATCTGCCAGTGGGGTTACAGGAGGGTGTGGGGAGCAGGGGAACAGGCATTTAGGGAAACCAATTAGGGTAATCTGGGGGAGGGGCCGCAGTGCCAGAACCTATCACTTGACGCCCTTGGTAGAAGTTTCTAGAGGGAGAGGCTGGGCTGTCGAGTGACAGACAGGACACTGGGGAGGGGTTGAAGGAGTGACACACAGTTTATAGGGAACAGGGGAGGAGGCAGGGTGATTGACACTAAAGAAGAGGGAGGATGCAACAGGGGCAGAACCATTATAACGGGGAAACTGGAACAAACCAAAGTACAAACCATTACAACTGAAACATACAAAAATACAATAGGAGTGACTAACGTTACAGCCAGTTGGGCAGGACTGCTACTGCTGAAAATTAGAACCACGTTGGAGAAGTTCACAAAAAACTGTCTCCCATGGGAAGGACCCCACAATATAACAGAAAATACTCCTCTTCCTAAGCAAACTGAAGATTTTTAGAAGTGACAAGCTGAGTAAAACCCCTGTGCTTTGTCTCCCTGCACTGTCAGTGGGAAAGAAAGAAGGGCTGGGTGGTGGGGGGGAGGAGGAGGAGGTGTTCTAAAGGTTTATTTTAGTTCTCATTATCCTCTTTTAATTCTTTTAATAAATTTTTCTTCATACCATTTAAGTTTTGAGCCTGTTTTGCCCTTAGAGTGTTTTCTCCTAATCCTTATCTCACACCATAAGCCTTTTGGTTTTTCTTTCTGATCATTTTGCTATAAATGCAATTAATAAGAATATGACCTCCTACTTTCAGCATCCTACCAGAACACAGATGCACATGTACCTCATGTTTTCTGTATGAGTCTCAGCTTTCTTGCATCAGTCTATTCTGGCAGGTGCTGAGAGAAAGTACCTCTGTTAAAATTCATAGATCTAGTTCAGGAATGGACTGGGAATTAAGGTTTCTTCACACAAGGAAGAGGAGAAAGAACAGAAGGTTGTGGGCTGTTGGGCATCTTCTCTTTGAGAAGGGAAGAAGAAATCTAAAGTAACAAGTAGGTGAAAAAATTTGTTGTATTTATCCAGCCTGCCGAGGATGACAGTATTCCTTCAGAGGCAAAGTTGGAGCAGAGCAGTCCTTGAGTCATAAGGCTTCAGTGATCTGGCCATGAAACATCACAAGGAATCTCACCTGGAAAAATGATTAAAGAAACTGACGTCATGTCAAATACAAAATATAAATAAACATATTACTGAAGAAAATAAGGAGTATGTAAGTGTTCAGGACATTGTACAAGCTCTCTGTGCAACAAAAATTGGCCAGTCACATGGATGAGGATAGCTTTGCTTCAAGGAGGAATTTAATTTAGGGACTGGAGATCCCTGGAAACCTATTTTCTCAGTGTTGTGTAACTTTTTTTTTGCTTAGTTAAAATTGACAGCATGCTAATTGACCTACAGTAAAGGAATCTTTTCTATTAATTGGTATCACTGATAGTAAAATACAACATTGTCTGTATGGAAAACAGCACAAAAATAGGAATAAATGTGACATGAGTGAAAACTACTAGTTTCATCTTCTGATGTGGAAATTACAGTGTAAGTGCCTTTTTAAGATGGTCTAAACTGAAAAGTTGGGGTGGGTCCAGTTATATTAAAAAAAACATGTGAATCTCAAATTATCTTTTTCTGAAAAGCTAAGGTGTGCCTCTTTTTAAGCCAGGCTAGCTCAAACAGTGAGGGAAATAAGGGAAGTACTATGCAACAGCTTCTATGTAACTGAACTCTTCCATTTGCCCCAGTGAACCAGGTCTGAACCTGAAATATGCAGAAAGACATGATAGGGAGGGAGACAAAAAATGCCTGTAGAAAACACAGTAGAAAGCTTTTAAGGATCACAAGCAAAACTTGTTTGAATTTGTTAAGTGCTGGTTCATGGATGCAAGACATGCAACAATCTAAATTGTGATGGAATCTAACAAAGGGTTATGAAAGTGAAACATTTCCTGCAGTTTCTATGCTCATTTTGTGTGCATTTTCTGCTTTGGAATTGAAAAATAAATCTTGAATTCATGCCTGAGCATCTTAACTTTTTAGCTTGAAAAATTTTGCTCTGATCTGAGTTGCTTGCATTTAGGAAAAAAAATCTGTGAAATACTAGGAATGATATAAAGATGTAGTATGACTGTCAAACTATCAAAAAGAAATCAAACTTTTAATAGATAACCAAGAACACTACAGTCTAAAAAAGTGCTATAATATATCATGTCCAAGACACACTACAAATCCAGTTTTATTTCTGAAAAAAGAATCTTTGAAAAGACAACCTTTCAACAGAAATCCTGGTAAACTTACACCAGTGTCTTGGTTTGAAAGACAGGTGTCTCTTAGGGAAGGGCCTTTCCTGCAATGGAGAATGTAAACCCCCTCCCTCCGAATTATTATAATTTTGAAATTAAGGGGCTCTCAGGCAAAGATATGAGGATAGGAATAACAGTTCTTTACTAGTATGTATAGCAAGGTAAAAAAACAACAACAACTGTGGCATTCCCCTACACAATGGTGTAATGCAGATATTCTGAAGCCTCACCCTTTTCCAGTGCAGCCTGTATCAGTCCATGGCAGATAGTGGGGTTGTGTTCCCACCCCTGGGGCAGTCAGTTCCAGGTGTACTGCACGCCCTTCCAGGTGAAAGCAAACTGAGGCCTGCATTCTGCTGCCAGAAGAATGAAGAAAAGTGTATTGACAATGTCTATAATGGCTACCACTTTACTGCCTTGGACTCCAGCTCCTACTGGAGTTCCAGCATGTTCAGCACAGCAGCACTCAGCAGTGGAGTTACTTCATTCAAGGCTTGATATTCCACAGTCAATCTCTATTCTCTGTCACACTTGTGCACAGGCCAAATGCAACTGTTGAAAGGTGAGTAGGTTTTGCTGACCACCCCTTGGCTCTCCAGCTCACAGATCATTTTGTGCATGGGATCACTGCATCTCGATTCACCCAGTACTGCCAGTGGTGCACCATTCAGGTAGCAATTGGTGCTCATTGCTCTTGCACCTTCAGAAGTCCTACTTAAGATGGGTTTTCTGATTGTCCAGGCAAGGTGTTCAACTGCTAAATGTTCTCTGCCTCCACAGCAGCTATTCCAAAAGCCCACCCGAGTCCCTTTGGGTCCTTGTAATAGCCATTCCAGAGGAAGCCTATGCCCAGAATACATGGGGCCTCTGGGCCAGTCACAATAGGATGTTTCTGTCACTCCTTCCCAGTCAGGCTCACTCAGCTTCCAACATTCATTCAAGAGGTTCCTTCAAGGGGATCCAACAGATCCCCCTTCTGTAATACCTGGCAGCTCAGTCATGGGAGGCTGACGCTACCTTCACTTTAGGGGAACTCTCTTGGCTACTGTTTCCCTCCTTGAGCTGACACATTTGTGCTTCAGGGCAGAAGTGGTTTCCCATCCCACCTTCCCATGTCTTCCCCATGGTTGCGCAGAAAGAACCAAAGGTCAGCTTGTGGGGCATACCCTGTGTCTCTAACTGGGGAACGTTGGGCTCTGACTTTGGGGCCTGTAACTTGCCCTGGTGCAGCACTGCTCTCCCTCATCTCCTCCCGCATCTCCCTCATCTCTGCTTTGAGGTCCTTTAATCACAGCAGAGACATGAACCTATATTGGGCCATTGATCATACTCACATAATTTCTGAGCCTGTTGGTGACAGAACCCACTGTCTCTCAGTTGTCCTTGGCATTAATTGTTGTAATTGTTGAAATGGTGTACTAGGATGGCCCTAGCTTTGCCAGGTCACACAACATTTGCCCTGTGCACTTGACTTTGTCAGGGTCATTATCATTACTGCCACTTCTCTCAGCTATTGGATCCCTTCCTCAACAGTCTTCCAGCACATTCTATGATGGTGCTCCTGCATTCTCTCCCTGTGGACAAACCTCTCTCTTACACTCATTAAAAGCCACTCCCAGAGGGAAAGGGACCCTGGCTCCCTTACAGAAATCTGATTCATACCTGAGTCCTGGGTCAAGAGTCCCAAATTCCTTGCCTCACCACCATTCAGTTGACCACCTGTATCCTCACCACCATTCAGTTGCCCACCTGTATCAGGTCCCAAACCTGAAGTAACCAGGTTGAATAAGCCTTATGTCCCCATTGTACAATGTCTTTTCACATATTACAGAGACTGTCATACAACAGGGACCCAATGATGATCTCAGCCTCCTGCTCCCCTGTGCATTGTGAGCTCCCTCGTTTCTCATCATTATTAACTGGGCGTGCTGGTTTGATCATAGACTTCTGCTTTTCCACAGGGGCGACTGCAGCTGGCTGTGACTGCTCTTGCGGAAGAGCTGGAGCCTGGATGGTTATAATGTCTGTGGGTTCCACTGCTGCACCATTACCCTCTTTGAGGCAAGGGGAGGATTTCCCACCACCTGCTGAAGTTACATCTCACCTATTTCCTTCAGCAGAACCCCCACCCAATCCGGGTATATAGAGAGGTTTTTCAGCGACTTCTGTGAGCCAGAAAGAAATTTGGTAAGAGGATCCATGTTTACCCATGAAAGAATTTCCTACCAATGTTGTTGACATAGAAACCAAGAAAGAAGGGTAAATAAGAGAAACCTGCAATTGTCTATTCCACTAAGCACTTTGTCTCTTCTGACCAGTGAGTAAAGTGTAAACTTAGGAGTTTTTTAAAGAATGTATAAAAAGCATGCATGCTGGAACAAAAACGGGTTTGAAGCCTTCTGAAAATGGAGTATTGCTTTATATTGTCTCCATTTCAACTATGACTGTCTCAACTACAACAAATGGTGACGTCCATAGTGATGGGGGAGCAGCTGAGAAGGGCTGCCGGCAGCCGGAAGAGCTGCAACAGTTGGGCTGTGGGGTGAGGCACGGCCAGACGCAGGGCCCCAGTGTAGCTTTTGAGAGCAGCCGAAAGATGTTGTCAGTCTGGATGAAATTGATTTTGACACCTGGAATGCAGGTAAGCCACTGGGAACAATGGGGAGCTCCAGTAAAGTGTAAAGCAACATGGGGAGCTGCTGTAGGTCCAGACTGATCTTTCATACTTTCATGTAATAAAAGTGAGCCACTGGGGAACATAATGAAGCATCAGTTAATAAGGGAAAAGTTTTGCTTCAAAGTTTTGCTGAAGAAGAAGGATTTTCAAGCTTTTAATCGTGCCCTTCATGGTGTGTTGTTGTGGAAAAATCATGACTTTGAAACTGATGCTAGTGTTGCCTTTAATATTAAGTGTCAGAATATGGAAGACAGAACAAGAAATGGGAGTTAATGGGGAACAGCAGAAAGATGGGATTCAGCTTGTGAATGTGTTTTTCCCAGAGGAGTCTGATGGAGTTTCTTTTGCGGGGATTTTTCTGAGGTCTACTATCATGGGAGACAGGTGGTGCTCCTCGGTATGTCTCTGAAGGACTGTATTAAGCCTGTGTGGCTTTCTTTGACACAACAATTAATCAAACTGAATGCTAAGTTAAAATATGTTACTTCTGCTGAAATGCATTCACAGTAGAGACAAACTGAAGAACAAGCTGAGATGTTTGTCCCCCCACTCCCTGCCGAACTGAGCAGAAGAATGAACTCATTAAATCTGTAATTTGTCGTTGCCTGAAAAATGCCGGTGATAAGATTTCCAGGAGGATCCTCTACCCTTCCCTCTTCCCACCCTGCGACGAGCCGGCACCCAGGAGAGGGTGCTGCGGGTGTGAGGGAGAGACGCCACTGTTCAGGACCCCCTTGAACCCCTAGGACCTCTCCCCCATCCTTATTGCCCTTCCGCAGGCTGTGCAAAGGGGGCGGGAGCTGCATCCCAATGGAGGGGGCCAACTGTCTCAACTGTCTGCTGCAGTTGGAGGAAGTCCGTGGGGAGGGCTCAGATCTCTCAAAAGTGTTGGGAGCTGCTCAGAGCTCTGTGTTGCTGCTCCACGTAGAACAACCTGGACCAAAGAGGTCTTTGATCTACAGGGCTACCTCAAGTATTTAGGACTCAAAAAGTGACAGATCAATGCCTGGAAAAGGAATGCATTATTACAGCCAAGGGACATTATCCAGATGCCACAATTATAACAGGTTTTATTAACATGGGAGGAGATGTAGCTAGACCTTCACAACTTTTTTGGCCTCAACTATAGCCTCTCATTCAAGCAGGTTTTGGAAACATGGAACTCAGTGGCTCTGCTACAGGAGGTCTGTCTGCCATTGTGATTAATGTAAAAAATGCTTATGGCCAACAAGCTAACATCAGGCCTTATGTTTCCAATGCCCCATGTAACTTATGGGGATGAGATTGTTTATCCCAATGGGGTGTTAAAATTACTATGGATTTTTAGCAGGGACCACTGTGATGCAAGCTTAAGAGTCCAGTTGTAACGTTGACGTGGTTAACAGGTAAACATGTCTGGATTGACCAGTAGCTGCTTCTTATTGAAAAGCTTACTGCCCTGCAAGCATTAGTAGCAGAACATATTGAAGAGTGAGCTGGACATATTGAAGAGTCATTTAGTTCATGGAATCCCCCTGCTTTTGTGATTAAAAAAAAATCAGGAAAATGGAAACTTTTGCATGATCTACAGCAAATAAATGCTGTAATGGTTACAATGGGATCTTTACAACCAGGTCCTCTAACACCTACAATGATTCTACAGGGATGGGAGATAATTATCATTGATTTCAAAGATTGCTTTTTTACCATTCCATTGGCTGAACAAGATAAGGAAAAATTTGCTTTTACCATGCTGTGTTTAAATCATGCTGAAACTAATAAAAAACATCAATGGAAAATTCTAATGGTTTGTGGCACAGGCCTTATCAAAGGTGCAAGAGCAATTTAGTAATTACTATTGCAATCATTATGTGGATGATATCTTGTTGGGTTCTGATAATAAACAACAGCTGTCAGATCTTGAACAATGTGCTGTAACAAATTTGAAAACTTTTGGATTTCATTATTGCCTCAGAGAATGTATGAAAATAGATGCCTTGGAAATACTTGGGGTTGATAATAACAAATACTTGGATTATGTCTCAACCTGTAAAATTAGACATTGAAGTTAAAACTGTTACTGATGTATAAAAATTGGTTCATGCAACAGCTTGGATTAGGTCATATTTAGGAATAATTTATTATCAAATGCAACCTTGGTTTGAATTATTGTCAGGGATTACTTCTACTGATGAGAGATATTTGATTGATGTAGTAAAAAAAAGGTAAATGGTAATGAAAAAAAAAAGGTAATGAAAAAAGTTGAATTAGCTTTGACCTGTACAAGTACCAGGACAAGTACTTCTGTTGGTGTGTTATAATTTATTTTGAAAGAACAAAAATATAATGTGGACTGTTGTGTCAATAGAATGATAATTGGGAAGATAAATTATATATTTTAGAATGGGTATATTTATCTTTCAGGTCTCAAAAAACAGTTTCAGGACTATGAGGTTTTTGCAGATATCATTATCAAGGTCAGATGTTGTCATAAAATCTTAGGCCGTGATCCTGTAAATATTGTGATATCTGTATAATAATAGTATTTTTAATGGGGTTTTTTTTAATGGGGTTTTTGCAATAAATTGCAATCTGCTTTATCTTATTTTACTGGTTAAATAATGTATCATTTACCTTCTCATCCTATTTTGACTTTGACTAGGGACATTCCTTTTTAGGGGAAACAAATTTGTTCTCCTGTTCCAGTGGAAAGTACAACAGTTTTTACAGATGGATTGGGGAAAAACTGGAAAAGTTGCTATACCTTGGAACAAGGATGATTGTTGGGAATATGAATTTATGATTCAACAAGAATTCCCTTAATTGATCAATGTGGATTCCCTTATAGCTGCTTTGGCACTAAAAATGGTACCTAATGTGTTATTTCATCAATTTTTTCCAAGGTACTTAGGCACTATGGCAATAACTGAAGTTGTCACAAAGTGAAGGAAAATCAATGATTTCTTCTTGTCCTGATTGTCATATGACTCATATTTCGTACTATTATGGTACCAGTCTTAGAGACCTACTCCTTTTGTAAGAATGGCAAACAGATGTTATAAAAATGCCTGAGTTTGACCATTTAAATTCTGTTTATGCTGCAGTTGACATCTTTGCTCATGTCATGGGTTGCATTAACATTGGCAGGTGAAACAGCTTAGGATATTATTCATCATTTTTGCCATGCCTTTTCTGTTGTAGGTGTTTCATCACACATGAGGATAGATAATGGCTCGGCATATGTTTCACAAAAAACTGCAGATGTTTTTCTATGCCTAGGTAGTGATCATTCCCCATGTTTCAATAGGCCAGGCAATTTTTTGAACATGCTCATGGTGTTTTGAAGCATCAGGTTTAAAAATAAAAAGGGGGAATGTATAGGGAGTTACATTAAGTGAGATTAGATAAAACTGTTTATGTGCGAAACATTTTATGTCCTTTACCTGATATACACTTGTCTCCTATATTCTATTATTTTTCTTCTTTGAATTCTAAATAGTCAAAACATGTCTGTGTAGTTATCCAAGTCGACCTCACCTTATCTCTGAATGCTAAATAGACTAGGCCTATCAGCAACTTGGTTAGTATCTAGACGAAAATCAAACCCTTCAAAAGCTGGTGGAGTAGGCACAAAGAAGTTTGAAGGATTGGGAGAAAACTTCTCCCACTGTCATTTCCTCACAGTAGGTACTAGTATTAAATTGATCCCAAAAACATACACTTAGTCTGTAGCCTTGTATCCATATGCCCACCTTCCAGAGGAAGTTAAAAATCCACAAATTCCTCACCTTATCAAGCCATAAAACAAAATTGATAACAGCCACACTAGCTTTAGTTATAGGACCCATATTTAGATAAGGGGCTGCAAATGGGAGAAATATAGCCGTGACTTGATGCTACCCAAACCAGGGTAAGCTAGACCACACTGCTCGACCTAACAAGATTTCTATATCCCCACAACAAAATAGCACACAAAAAAATAGGTTACTCAGGAACTGTTACTCCTTTGTCACCCTTTTTCTCTCAGTGCTCTTGGGCCCCACATTGGGTGCCAAAATTTGTCTTGGTTTGTCTGCTAGGGAGGACAGGAGCCTCCCTTGCAATGGAGAATGTAAACCCCTTCATTCTGAATTATAATTTTGAATAAAAAGGCTCTCAGGCAAAGATATGAGGATAGGAATAACAATTCTTTACTAGTATGTATAAGAAGGCAAACAAAACAACAATGACTACGTCACTAACAACAAACAGAACCAGCAAACCCAGTGACGGTGTCCTTCTTGGCCACTGGCACTTTCCCCTCTGGTGCAGTTCCGGTCACAGCCGGCAGGGGCGCTGGTGGCTTCCGGTGGGCAGCGCAGGTGCGGTGATCCCTATGGGGCTGCAGGGGGCGCTCCTGCGCGGGCTTGGGGAGCACACGGTAATGGCGGCTTTGTCTGAGATGGGAAGGGATGGAAGAAAGGCTGTGCTTCCCCAACCCCCTGGAGCAGCTGGTCCCAGCAGGACTCTCGGAAGCAGCAAGCTGGGCCGGCAGGAATGAGCAGAAATCCCTGGCTGGTGGACAAGATCTATCAGAAACTCCGTGGCAGTAGTTGGAATTGTGGGGCGTCCTGGCAGGGCAGGGGATGCAGGGCCCAGCAACAGAAGAAAGGCAGCTCCCAGCCAGGTTATAGTGGTGACAGCAAATTCTTTTCCCCAAGCCGCAGGTCCGACCATCATCCTCTGAAGCCCAGAGAGAGTGAGACTTCAGCTGCCTCCAGTCCCATCCTTTATCTGCCCCAAATCTCGTGGTATCTCTCTCCTCGAAGAGAAGCTCCCAGAGAAAAGAAGTGTAGCCAGATGCTATACTCCTCTCCCAACCTTGACCACTTCTTTTTTCTTCAGTACCCACAAGTACCCAGTAGTTAGTTTCCCAGCAACTTATTGGAAAAAAAATCTATAAGTAAAGAAAGAAAGAAACCCATCCACCCCCCAACAACTAGTCAGTGCATTAAAATTGTAACAGATGCTAGTCTTAAATATCATAAAATTGCCTGTATTTTGGTATTTCCTCTATGAGTTCATATTTCCACGTGAAAATATAGTGAAGTCAAAATGAAAAAAACCTTGAAATCTTTTTCATGCTTTTGATAAATTCTTTAAATAATGTTTAATTTGCAACAACTCTTTGAGCTGTGTAGAAGAGGGTATTTTTAAACTTTTTTTCACCATCCTCCAAGTAGTTGTTAAAAACAAAAAAAAAGCAATTGACCTACAACATAGACAACTCAATCTTTTGCAAGGTAATCTATACATGCCAGGGTATACAGTGAGGTCTCTGTACCTCTTTTAACATAATTGCTTCTGGGTGAAAGTTTTAGTTGCAAAATTGAAAGCTTTGTGTACTTTTTGCTGAATTATTAAACTTTTAAAAATAAATTGTTTATTACATGTGAACTACGACTTTTTTCTTGGTATAACAGCATTTCTCTATTATGCAAAATATACAGAAATTACAATTTCCCTTTCTATTCAAAAAGATTTTAATTGAAATTTGTCTGAATGGGGTAATCTTTGTTATTTCCACAATCTTATAAATTGTTTATATTTTCTTCTTGTCATAGTTCATATGAACTTATTTTAGAGGTATTATGAATGATCATGCACGTGAAAAAGCAACTTATATTCTTAACTTTTTGGTCAGAAAACAACAGATGATTGAGATTGAGTACTATTTTCTGTTTTACTGGTAAAGAATTACTATTCTGTCAAAAATAAAAATGGTGTTTCAGAGGAAACATCTTTAGCTAGTTAAAAACTTTTCAGGAGGATAACTTTGTTAATTACATAAAATATATTTAGTTTTTTGTTGTTGGTTCCCCTCCTTCTCTTCAGTTTGTGCATAGTTCTTTATTTTTCCAAATATTTACTGTTCTTTAGATTTTTAAAAAGGGGAAGTGGGGGAAGGTGATTCAACCATGTCTGTGTTGAGAATTACCTACAATAGACTGTTGTTCAGAAAGTAACCAGATGCTTAACTAAAATATTTGATACTCTATGTTAGAGTAAAAAGCTCTTTTTTAATCACAGATAAAGCAAAGTCAGAGGAAAGGCATCCTTTTGAATTATGACATGGGGAAGTAATTTGGACACGTGTTTTTGAGATATCTAACTACCCACAGAAGAATTATGCTAAAACTGGAGCTATAGTTTCAAGTTTAGTATTTTTCACTGGAAGTTGGACCTGAAGTCCATTACAAAGTAGAACTCACAAAGTGGGGATTTTCTTTTTTTGTTTTTGAGGGTGTAATTGCCTTGGTGTGGTAGGCCGACCCGGGCTGGATGCCAGATACCCACCAAAACAACTCTAGGCTCCCCTCTCAAGTGGACAGGAGAGAGGAAAAACAAATCAACATGTTCCTGACTTGGGCTAAGGACAGGGAGAGATTCACATACAGATTATTGTCATGGACTTGACTTGGGGATATTAACTGAATTAATTGCCAATCAAAATCAGAACAGGAAATGAGAAGTAAAGCAAATCTTAAAATCACCTTTCCCCCAACCCTTTTGTCCTTCCAGGTCTCACTTCCACCCCCACTAGTGGCACAGGGAGACAGCAATGGGGGTTATGTTCATCTCATCCTAGGTTGTTTCTGCCACTGGTCAGGAAGAGGAGTAATTTCCCTGCACCAGCATGGGGTCCTTTCCACAGAAAGTCTTCATGAACTGCTCCAATGTGGGTCCCTTTCCACAGTGTGCAGTCCTGCAGACACAGCCTGCCCCAGCTTGGGTTGCCCATGTGATTAGAAGTCCTACCAGGAAACCTGCTCCAGTGTGGGAACCTCTCTCCATAGGTCTGCATGTCCTTGCCAGGAATCTGCACCAGCACAGGCCTTCCAGAGGCCTTCACAGCCAACTCTCAGGCATCCACCTGCTCCAATATGGGGCTCCTCCACCAGCTGCAGGTGGATCTCCATGGACTGCAGGGGCACAGCTGCTTCACCATGGGCTGCACAATGGGCTGCAGAGGAATCCCAGCTCCAGTGCTTGGAGTTCCTCCTCCCCCTCCTTCTTCACGGACCTCGGTGTCTCCAGAGTTTTTCCGCTCATATATTCTCACTCTGCTCTTATCTCAGCATATTTATAACTGCACAATAATTCTTTTTCTTCTTAAAATATTTTATCACAGCCGGCCGGGGGGGCTATGTACAAATCACAAACAGGATGGGACTGCTGATGAATGTGTCTCAAGCTGTTTTATTTTCTAGCATCAATCTCATTACATGTTTATGACAATGGGAAGATGCCAGCAGCTCACATCCCCGCAGCAGACAAAGATCTTAATGTTACAACTTACTAAGTTTTTTGACTAATCATACAAAGCAAAAGCATATTGACAGTAGTTCCATCCAACCACTATAAGCACACCTACCTTTGGTTAAAACAATGCTTGCTTATTTCAAACACAATATCTACTTGTAAGTCTTAAAACAAAATGCAGAGAGCTCCATTATTAAGCTTAAAACTTCCTAATATCTCACTAGAAATACTCTTCTGTAGCTTAGGGAGTTATTCTAGACAAGCATTAATACTAAAACCATTGTTCTATTTGTCCTTATTTTTCTAATTTGTATATAATTTTTCTGCTGACAAATCTTACGGCTACTGCTTAGCTCTAATCGCAGTTCTGCTGTCTCTGAGGCCTGCCTTCTGCAGCTTTCCCAAAACCCTCTGATTTTAAGGATTCCCACAGTTCCCCATGTCCTGAAAAGCCAGGACATCCACTGCTTCTCTCGTGAAGGTGTAGTGGTTTGACAGGCAATGGGATTTCTGGGATGCTGTGGTCAGGCCAATGGGTGCTCAGATTTTAATATTGGCATCTGGTTTGGCCATTGGGACATTGGATCCGCCTCTGAGAACACAAGGCAGGGCTCCACGCTGGGAGATTCTCTTTGGATTTCCGGAGAGGGAAGCCGGTCAGATCTCCCCTGGCCAGCTCTCCACTGCTGGGCGGGGCAGGGGAAAGCCACGCGGCCTGGGAGAGGTGGGCCTGACCCTGAGGGGCCAAGGGTGGAAGCATCGAAGAACTACTGAGAGGTATCGCCCCCCCTTTCTGGGAGACAGAGACAGAGCCCTGCCTGGGACTATTATCTTGAAATTTGATATCGTGTGCTGCCGGCACAGCCGATCTGCGGCAAAGGGTGGGGGGAAGGAGGCAGCGATGTGTCCTACCACTTGTAGGAGCTTTTAACCCTTTGTGGACAATGAAAACTTTACAGAACATTAACCCTTCCTAGAAGAGAGATAAGAGTAGAGAATGAAGGAGGAAATGGGCAAGTGATGAAGGTCTAGGCCAGAGAGAGATGTTGGAGGAATGGAGAAGATGGAGGGTCATTTTTGCTGGACTCTTTTGTATAGCCATGGACTGTTTCCTTGTGATACAGAGACTGCATTCCAGGGGGTGCAGGACCTCAGAACCAGGAGGGTTCAGTGTGTGTACCCCTTGGCCCCAGGGGGTGCAAAAAATGTATGGGGGGCAGATGTCCCGAAGTTAAAACTGTGCCTTTTTTGGAATGAAATAAGGCATCCTTAAAAGAGGAACCCTAGAAGCAGCCCTGGTCCATGCGCAGTGGTGAGGGCACTGGGCCTGGAAGGAGGATGTCATGATGGCAAATGATCTCCGGGCAGTGCTGCGTGTGACCGGAAGCCCATGACACAAGAAGGACTCCTCCTCTTGATGAACTGAAGATTGATTGTTTGAAGGGTGGTGCCGGATCGAGAGTTGGTGATTTGGGGAATGTATTGTATTGGAGAATTGGAGAGGAGGAGGTGTATTTGTGAAGTTTTCATTTTCCTTGTGTGTTTTTGTTTTTTCCCCTCTCTTGTATTTTAGTTAATAAAGTCTTCTTTATTTCTAAGTGAGAGGCTGCTTTGCTTATTCCTGGTCACATCTCACAGCAGAAACCAGGGTATTTTCATGGGGGCATGGGCATTGTGCCAGTGTCAAACCATGACAGAAGTCTAGTCCTTGAGGATCTTCAATAGTGATACTGAGGATACAAAAATCACAGTCCTTATCTTTTCTGTAGGGCAGTTTCAGCTCTGATGAGAGCCTACATGGCTAGCATGGCTACACGCTCTTATTTGATCTGGTGCTGTGGATGATGAAGTTCAGTTTTTCCCCAGCTATAAGAAATCTAGATGTAATTTTGTGTCATGGAGACTGCTCATGTTCAGTTCAATCTAGTTCTCCTTACCTACAGCACAGCCTTGGCAAGCCTTCTGAAACTTTGTGGATCAGGCCAGGCAATCAGGCAAAGGAGGTCCCATTCCCTGTGCTTAATTCTTATGTGATGGTGTTCATAAGGGTCTTATGTTGAAGGAAGAGACGGAGATCTGACTCCATATTTCAGAAGGCTTTATTTATTGTTTTATGATATATATCACATTAAAACTATACTAAAAGAATAAAAGAAAAAGTTTCATCAGAAGGCTAGGCAAAAAATAAAAAAGAAAATTATAACAAAGGCAGGTGTCCCAGACTCTCTGTTCAAGCCAGCTGGGCTTTGATTGGCCATTAATTAAAAACATCCAAGATGGGCCAATCAAAGATCCACCTGTTGCATTCCACAGCAGGAGGTAACTATTGTTTACATTTTGTTCCTGAGGCCTCTCAGCTTCTCAGGAGGTAAAAATCCTAAGGAGAGGATTTTCATGAAAAGATGCCTGCGACGTTCTTAAGAGTCAATACCATCCTCTCTCTGGAGGCTGTTAAGATATCTCTGTTTTCTGCTGGTTCATCCATGACAATACGTGCATAGAAGTGCTTTAAAACAAGTAAACCCAATCTGAAATACTGGGTTTTCCCACTCTTTTCAGAATTATATATGTGTGTGTGTGTGTGTGTGTGTGTTTACTTATTTATTCATTTATTGTTTTTTCTTTGTTTGTTTGTTATATGGCCTCTGTTGGTTTTGACTGTGCCCTGGATGTGGGAGGTGCTTCAGAGCAAGGACACACTTAAAACTGGGTCATCTTTCTCCACTGACTGGAGAAGTTTTTATTGAAAGTCTGCAGCGGTTCTTCAGATCGTCTTGTAGTCTCTGGGAAATTGTGGAGTGGAGAAAACATGCCAATAGTGGTAATGGATACTTTGAAATTCAGGAATCAGTTCTCTCTTAATTGCTTATTATCAGATCTTATTTTAAAGATTAATTTAGAATTAAAAGTATAATTCAATTTCTTTTCTATCTAGAGTTCAAGCTACTAGACTGTATCTGGGTACATTATCCAGCTCTTCCTTGCAGCCATAAAGACTAGAAACCCTTTTTTTTTGGATCAAAAAAGGTTGTCTGTTCTGGTAATTTCAAAAGTTCTTATTTTCATACAGTCACTTGGTTTCCAGAATTGCACTTCTTTCTACAATGCCTGAAATATTGTCCAAAGCCAGCCAAATCATGAGAGTCAGGCATATCACAAATCAGGCTCTTACTTAAAATCTATATGAATATGATCAATATGGATAGATCACACATTGTTATCTTCCACTAAATCACAGATCAAGTCTGGCACAGAGATCACCTTGCATTCCATGGCCATGTGCGGACCAGGGGATATAAATCCTGCTGCCATGGGATAATTGCGCTTACGGTAGGTTACTGGAAACAGTTAACATCAGTTGGCCATGCTGAAGTAAACAATAAGGACCATTTAGCTCCAGATGCAGTCCAAAAGTCAGGAATGCATGTTGTCCCCGTCCCCAGCACATCTACATCTTTCACTTCAGGAATCAGTGTTTCCATTCCTATTGAGCTCATGAAGCAAAGTGATATTACTACACAGGTAAGTAAACACATCTCTGAAATTTAATCCAGCAAGATGAGGGGTATTTTGATCAGAGAATAAAGTGAAGTAGGAAACATGTAATCTGGAATAATTATGAATCTTCTTGGAAGGAAAGAGTTGTCTGTTTGCCTCACAAAGGTATAACGTATATTTTTATTTCCTTTTTCAAATACCACCTAAAAGGAGTAGTGCATGCCCACAAAATGCCAGGGACTAGGAGAACTTAGCTGGAGAAACACAGTTTTTTCAGGGTCTTTTGTTAGAGTTGTCATGCATTACTTTTTTTGGACATATATATACAAAATAGCAGAGATAGCAACATAATTTTCTGTATTAATTTAATATCATATGTACACCAGCTGGATCAAGAAAAGATTTAAAGGGAAATAAAATGTAACTAACTGCAGAGAAGCTTAGTAATTCAAATCTAAGCCATTGGTTGTATAATGGAAGCGTTCAGCCAGGGTAGATGCAGGAGCTCCATTTCTAGGTTGCCTGTGGTAGAAAATTGTGATTTTTTTCAGGAAGATAAAATCTAGGTTTTCAATAGCAAAGGTACACTGTTAGCTGAAGCAAAGAATCACTCAGTTTTTCCAGATAATTCCTTCTGTCACTTAACCATGACAATTGCATAGTGAGCAGCAGAACTGACATTTCCAATGAAAAGGAAGATTCAATTTCAAAATTATTTTTTTAAAGACAACCATGTAGTTTTATAGATCCATGAAGAACTACAATTATGTGGTTTTCTGAAACTGAAGAAATAAGATTAAAAACATACACAGACTTCCTGTGAAACTTACTAATTCCCTTTTTTGTTGGTTTATCCTAATTCCTTTTTCATGGAAGTGGGTCATAACAATGATGACAGTGCTGAAAATCTCTTCTTTTTTTTCATCTGAAGTACCCAGTGTGATATCATTGCACTGTATGTACTATTCTCTGTTCTCAGAGGCTGAACATTCTACATAATGGCAGCAAAACATGTCATGGAGATGTTGCTGGAAAGGATTTTCTCCATCTACCTTTTTGGTCCTTTCAGAATTCCTGAATGTTTTGGTCTCAGCTCCAAACCTTATACAGTGAATGTCATTGCATGGGAACTAAATAAAAATGGGAAATTATTTTTCCATCCAGAATTTGCAGAGTTGATATTCTATAACTAGGAAAATATACACTCATATATATATATAAGAAAGATAAAAGTAGATAAAGATACATGACATTATTTTCCTTCTTTCTTTCCTTCCCCTCTCTGTACAGCACTCAAGTGTCTGGGAACAAATTGGGTCAGAAAATTGGGTCAGAAAATTATGGATAGATGAAGAACTACCTCCACTTCATAAATGTTTTAATGTCTTTAGTTATGGTGTCATGCTCAGATTCCATTGCACTAACAATTATATTAACCATTATACTAACCATGTTGGTTTTTTTTTTGCAGCGTATTGTACGTTGACTGTCCTTGTAAGCATTAAGGTTTTCTTCCAGTAGAGAACAAATGAAGCTATGTGGGATGCTTTAGCTTAGCTTAGATTAGGCTAGATTCAAACTACTCTGATGGGAC
The DNA here is from genome assembly GCF_028769735.1 of Zonotrichia leucophrys gambelii. NCBI lineage: Eukaryota > Metazoa > Chordata > Aves > Passeriformes > Passerellidae > Zonotrichia > Zonotrichia leucophrys. The sequence continues at coordinate 18,930,123 of NC_088200.1, read as the reverse complement.
AATTTGGCTCATGAAATTTACATCATACTGCTGTCTGATAAAGATTCCACTTGTCAGCAGTGAGAAAAATTAGTATTTCAAAATATTCACCTTTTGATCTTCCATTGCCACCCATGAATAAGAACAAAGAAATAGATCTAAATACAGAAATAATAAAATTCAGGTATGAATACAATGCAGGAAATATCATAAGATGAAGCTTAGGAGAAGACTTGGGGGAAAAAGTTCTGATTTTCTTCTTTGAAATTAGTCTTTACAAAATAAAATTACATACTCAGATTATATTGGATATATTTCCTATACCAGAATTGTCACAACACCTCTATAAAAGGAGTGAGGTTCTGCAATTATTTTAACGGAATTCTGACTTTGTTGCTTAATTATGGCCTTTTTCATGGCAGCAGTATTAATTGCAATTACTCCTGGACAATCCATGGACAAAGTGTCAGCATCCTCCCAGGAGGAGACCCTCAACTATGTGATGTTTAAGTTGGAAATGTCATCATTTTTGACTGAGAGGAGAGCAACTTGATAATGTGATGGAATAGATGTGTTTGGCAAAAACGTTTCATAATATATACAGCAAATATTGAGACATCTTGTGCAAAAATGTTACTTGTATTGAGTAAATACAAATAAATGAGGACTTTGTTGAGGAGTGACCTAGCAGGTATACCTGCTGTTGCAAGATACTTAATGTTAACCTTAATTCATTTGAGGATGATCTGTAACAGTTGTTGCCTAGGACTTGTGTACTCCAACAGCAGCAGCAGCTTCTAAGCAAAAGATGAAATTGTAAATCATGAAAAAGGGGGGTGTTTTTCTTTCTTTAAAAACAACATAATGGAAACACAGTAAAGCACATTATAAAAATAATCAATGGACTAAATCAGGCACACACACAAAATAGTTTCACTTATAGTCATTAAAAAAGGAATACTGCACTTCCCATATGAACATGCTACATACACATTTTTATCAACTCATCTCCAATAACAAGACTCTAGTAATTGGTTGAAAGGCAACTTATTACTATCTATAATAAGAGCACTTGCCAAGCAAGTGCTGATGGCCAGTCTCAGTCATAGGTAAGTTGTGCTACCAGTCTTCCAGCAGCTGCAGTACAAGTGCAAACAGAAAATGAAACTAATTATTTTGAGTGTCACCAAATGGTACCCTTGAAGACATTTTCCTGGTGGGTTACAGAAGGTGCATACCACAAGCCTTTCCAGTGGCACCAGGCTTGAGATGACTGAAGAACAAAAAATCCACTGTGGGCTGTGAAATGGGTTCAGAACGGATCCCACATCATTATGGCAGAGTAGGTCCACCCACCTCCTAGGGTCAGGCTCCAAATCCTCATTGACGTCTGTATCTCACATAGATACTATGTGTCCTGGTTGTTGTGGTCATCTGAATTTTGGATTTAAATCTACTACATAAAAAAACAGACAGAATTCTTGGGGTACACTGCTGGTAGATTCTGAAGAAAAGGCCTCATACAGCATGAGGTTTAGACATAACACACCTAACATGGCAGTATTTTGATTCTGCAGCCACTGAAAAGAGTTAAATATCTATAGGGTTGATTTAAAGCACCCAAACTAACTGTCTAAAGCCAAACAGTGTAAATACTCTTTAGAAGAAACTGAGGAAAATTACTTTAGATTGTTCATATTTTCACTTGGAAAGACCAAGTTAATAATTTTGCCAGTAATTTATAAATATTACACCAATGGTTTTACATTCTAGAGAAATACTGAGAAGTACAATTTAGCACTATTTCCTGTTGCTTAGGAAAAAGCAATATTAAAAGTCTAGAATCATAAGTTCACCCTTTTCATGTCTGGCCTTCAGGAAAGTAGCGCACTGGTTTTTTTGTTAGTTTTCTTGTTATTCAAAAGTATGCCAAAGATCTTAGCTTACAAAATTAAAGGTGAATACAAGTAATCTTACCTGTATTGAGGTAGCATCTTTAGATGCTACAGGGTAGGATCATATTTACAGGACAGTGGCCATGTATTAAGTGAACTGGCCTAACTTTCTAGAACTAAGGAACGAGGTCATTTTTGTGGATAAAAAAGCTGATGTTGCAAGAAGAAAGAAGTAGAAAAGTTGCTGACAAACATAGGGGTGTCAACCTGAGTAAAATGACACAGCATCTACCAATTAGATTAAGAAAAAGATGAGTGTTTGCCTCATGGACAAAGCAGAGCCAATCAAGAGACATGTGGACAAACTGGAGCTACCAATGAAGCAATTCGTGACTGTGTAGACCAAGATAAGAAGTAAATATAAACAATGTTTAGAAGCACAATTAATGGCTTTTGCTTGATTCACATTGAATCATAGAGGAGTCCTTTGTCTTCTCTCCCCACTTACAGGGCAGTGGAGGAGATGTTAACCGTGATCACATTTCAAGGAGAATGATTTCTCCTGGGGAAACCCAGAGGTTCAGTGTTTCTCATTTCCCATTCTAACATCCTGTCTTTCATTTTTTTCTTGTCACATGTGGCATTACTATGACTGAAGTCAGTTGAAAACTTTCATTCTTGTTATGAGATGTGTGGTTTATAAAATCTGAATTCAGGTGAAAGTCTCTCTAAGGCCATCCAACACCATATGTCTTTCTTGTATTTTTCCTTTTTTGTATTTAGCAATGGGTGGAAACTTTTACTTCCGAGGTAAGTTGCTCAATTTTTGTAATTGACACGCAGAACTGGCACGTTACATAGGCATCTTACATAGTAAATTGGAAAATTTGAATTTATGGTATTTCATGTTGTTATGTAATAGCTGCTTGAAGTTTTAACTAAAATTTAATGATTTTAAAATATTTTCCTGCATGTGCTACTTTGTTTAATTGTTACTAATAATTAGAGCTGATTCCTCATCAGTTTCAGAAAAAAAATATTATCCATGGTATTCGTATCACTAGTAACTGCTTTTACTGTAAGCATTACTTTTAATGCTTACATCCTCATAAAAAGTTTCAGCATGAGTTTAAAAATCCATTTGTAACTGTTCTTCTTTTAACCCCAGCTGGGAACCAAACTCCAAATGCTGAAAAGCAGTTTTCAACATAGTTTTAAGGCATTAGGATTTTCATTCTTGATCTCATATTAATCTCAAAATATTGGCAATCTTGTTGCTCCCTGAATTAATTACCTACAGTACCTATTAGTTACCTACCCCAATAAAATTGCTTGCATAGTCAAAGTCAAGCAAGTGCAAAAGTGTTTACAGAACTAGGCCCTTTAGTAAGCTTGACTGCAAGGGCATGGAATGAAAAAATTAGTCATATCTACACTCTGAGTGCAGTGTAGATACCTCTGTATCTGCTACTTGGAACATGGTCAGACACCAAAATTCCAAATGTCCTTTTCTCTTCAGTTTCCTCATATTTCCTGACATTATGACATTTCTTTGTGCTCTGACCATTTTGGTTTCAGATACCTGTAAAATTTCTCAGAGGAAATTAGGAGTGGTCTGGTTAATTATTTTTTCAGTCTGACATCCTGGTACATCAGCACAATTGCTTTGTAAAGAGAAGTTGCAGAAAATTACTCTTTTTGGGTAACACCTGGAGAATATCAGCAACACCAAAGTATTTATAAAAAGTCCAGTTGTGGGCATGCAGAACAGGAGAGCTTACTCTGAGAATCTATCCTTCTGGAAGGCTAAAAGTACATGGATGTATCTCTCCACAAATAGACAGGTTCTGCCTGGGGAATGATCTTTTGTGAGGATTGCTTTGTTATGAAGCAGAAAAGGAGTCAACTGATCAGCAAAGGCTTTCATCCTCATTTCTTTTGTAATTTTGCAGTTTCATAATTGTCAGTTTAATGCTTTTGCCTGAAGTATGACATGAAATATCCCTCTTCAGTTACCATATTGACCAGCTTCTGTCCATAACTTCTTTTATGCAGTACCTGATCCTCAAGATTAGTGCAATCTTAATAAAGTATTAAGATTAAATGTATTTCTTATTTTAAATATTTCATGTATTTTTAAATGAAGTTTAACTGCAAAAACTCCCAGCAAACAATTGCTTGTTATGAATTGGTAGAATTTCACACTGTTTTGTATTTCAAAGAAATGAACCAATGTAAAGTTAGTCTTTGATTAAAATTATTCCATAAACACACAGAGTGACGTGTTATAAATTTTCTGATGGCATATAAGAGGATCTTATTTTCCGCATTGCCTAATTTCTCATTCTGTGTCTTCAGTGACCTAATGTTGTGAACATTTAGCTGGAGTTGATATTTTGCCTTCTACCTCCCAACACACAATGCTCCTAGGAAAGGAAAATTTTCAACATACACAGCTCCTAGGCATGTCATTTATTCGCAGCTAACCTTACTCTTGTCTCTGGGCTGGGGCAGGGTGCACTGACTTAGAATGGACTTCAGTGGGGAGGCACAGGTATCTGACAGTGGGTAATTAAATTAAGGATATTCATCTGAACTCTCACTTGGGTTTAACTCAGAATTTCCTTACATTTATGGATTGACTGTGGAACGACATAATTATATAAATGTTTTTTCATGTCCAAATCAAGGACACAGATGTAATCCCTCACTATATTACATAAACCCACATATATTTAATTGTAAAAATACAAACCAATATTTATTATTTTAAATAATAGTCTTTGCTTAACAAACATGTTTGGTTTTTTCCCATGCCAAATATTTTTTTCCATATTTATAAAATACAGCCTCTAAAAACAGTTGAGGCTGTATTTTATTCCAGGTATAAAATACAAATTTTACTTTTTTACTCCAAGTATAAGATACAAATTATAACTTAGCTCCTAATTTTTTGGGGTTCTGAATAGATATTGATCTTTCAACAGAATAAAAATATATTGGGTATTATTTTCCTTCTTCATGCTTTGTGCTATGTGTAGGGAATCCTTTGCCGGGATTACTTCTAAGTAATGGATTCTAGGCATCCATACTATAACATATTTTGTTAACACATAAAGGGAAATAGCCAAGTTTCCAAACCTCATCTATTGCACTTTAAAAAATTGTATATGCTTCACAGGGAAAAATGATTACGCCCAAAAACTTTCATTACCAGTGAACATTGAAGAAAAATTATCTTTGCATCATGAAAATTCAAAGCAAAATAAGGAAATTAAATTATTTTCTTCAGTTCTAGCTATATCTGCTAAACATTTTCTAACCATTCTTACAGAAAAACAGAAGGCTAGCTTGCAATTAATAGAAACAATTAATAATGATCGGTAGCATGTGTGGCATGTTATTTGAATGAAAAGTAATTTATCACATCTGAAATAACAGCTGTTTATTCTTGTGTTTCACTGTCTGTAGCAATCCTTGCCATTTATCTGTGAAAAATGGAGAAATTGTACCTCCATTAGCATATGAATACTTGACAAATCAAGTTGGTTGTACAATAATAGAGGGACATTTGCTATCGGTGCGCGTGCATAGACAAAGCAACCATTTTGGTGGAGAGAGGAAAAAAATAAAATGAAATGGTGTGGGTGTTTGAACCATTGTTTTCCTCTCTAGTTTCACATGGCAATTTTGATCAAAGTAGCCAGGCAGATCGGCTGGAATTCCTAAAAAAATAAAACCTGAGCATGCAGGTTAAATGTTGATACAAATATAAGGTGTGTTAAATTTGTATTCAGATGATAGTGGATAAGATTATTCATGAAATGCAAAATTCCAGCCCAGAATAAGCAATTTTGTGTGTATACCTGGGGCAGGGGAATAGAGAAACAAGAAGGTTGCACAGAAATAAACCAGTGCCTATGTTTTATTTCATGGTAACAGCATCACAGGCCTTGGGTCAGATATGTGAAACTATTTCTCAAAGAGGTTGCATACAGAATTGAGGCCCTATAAATGCTTCTCAGTTGAAGTTGACCGGCTACATTCATTCCAAAAGCAGAGCTATTTGTTATCAAATTTAAATTAACTCTCTCAGTACAGGGTACATAGTTGGTACATAGAGTACAAAGCATGGCTTTGCAGACCATACATGCTGTCTGAGGGAGAAGGAGTGGTGCCTGCTCACCAACTGTAGCATTATTTTGCAAAGGATGGAAGAAGTACCTGTGTTTAGGCCTTAAAAGCAGTAATCTATTACCTAAAAAAGGTTGATTTCTGAGGTATATCTTTATACTTTGTTCTCTCTTAGAAGGCATAGTGGCAGTGATCTTTTTTGTTCTGTTCTTTTCTTTACCTTAAAAAAAAAAAAAAAGTAATGATTTCAGCTCTAATTTGGGAGAAAAATAGCAAATCAATACTTGCTGCTGATTTTTTCTGCAAGTGCACCCTGGCTCTCTGGCTGCCAAGACAATTTTTTTTTTTTTTCCTGAAATGGAGTTTCAAATGTTTAAACACATAAATTAGCAACACAAGATATTTGTATTTTTCAGAACCATGGCCTGCAACAGCTGGGTATATAGCTTTCACTTGCACTGGTAATTGTTACAGGTATAACTGCATTGTGACTTCTCTCAATATTGAAGAGTTACTGATAAAAGAGAAGATAGCATTAATTGCTTTAGTTTTTTATTTATTTCCTTGAGCATTCCAGTGTGCTAATTGCATTCTAAGAACAGGACAGATGCCAATGCCTGTAGGAGCTCATATGGCTGTCACACACAAGACATGGGACTTGAGATGCCACCTCTTAAGTAGCAGAGCCCAACCAGTAAAAACAAACACCCAGATTCACAAACAGCCTTTCATTATAGCAATCTACTTTTGCTGAGCTCATATCTTTCTGCTACTTGCTTTCAGTAAATGCTGTAACAAATGAGTGCCAATGGCAAAATATTTGTCAAATCAAATTTCATGTACTGAGAAGAAGTCTGCTTGCTAGAAACTTGGTGCCCATCCTTGGTGGAGATGTTGGACAGTCCTGATCTCAGCAGGAAAATACCTGTGCTTGATGATAAGGTACTTTGGGCCAGATCCTTGAGATATTCTCTAGCCCTTACTGAAATCAAACACCTTTGAGCTCCAAAAATAAAAGAACAGGTACAGCAGTTTATGACTTCTCCAGGCAACTGATGAATTCAGTACAGGTTTTGAACATTAGTAATGAAGTCACTGAGCAGGGGAAACAAAAAGTACTAAATAGAGCATTCCTAATTATCTGTGCTTTTACATCTTGAAAGAGGAGCTTAGGACTTTTGTCTACATCTCTTCATCAATATAAATGCTGATCTTTTAGAATCAAAAATTTTGTAGCTGTTGACATGTGGACTAGTTATTCAGATTGAATTTCATCTTTATGGTCTCTGTGCTGAGAGAGGATTTTGTTTCAGTAACAACTTTGACAATACCACCAAACACTGGGGTGTCACATTAAAATAACCTCTTTTCTAATAAAAGGACAAATTGCACTTTATTTCTCATGTAGGTAATGATACTCATTTGTTGTAGCATTAAGCAGGTGACTATGTCAATTTCCTTACTACATTAGAGAATGATCCCTTGTGTAATTTACAAATGCTCTCTGAAAAAGAAAATGAAAAGATGAACTGGCTTTAAAAGTGGTGAGAGTAAAGATTTGTAACAGTTATACCCTTTGATTTTTCCAATGGAAAATACGTGCGTTCCAATCCTGCTGATTCTGTGATTCTGCGATATTACATATGCATGCTCAATCCAGCCCTGAATATTATTCTTAAGCTAAAAAGCATTTGTTTATTTAAAGATCTGTGAAGCTAACAATACTACAAAGCTAGTAAATCCTGCCAAGCAGTCTGAGAATCTTGTTTATTTATTGGTGGAAGTGATGGACCATGCTGGTGTATCCAGTATGACAATACTGCAACAAGCCAGAGCAGGGCCAGGTCTTTTCTTGCTCCTGCAATATAAGACTGAAAGTAAGAAGTGAAATCTTATTAAATGGTCTTCTTTTTCATTCTTTATATTCATCTAGGCCTCCTCACTGAGGAGAACCATTTATTGTCTATGTGCAAATCACAAACAGGATGGGACTGCTGAGGAACGTGTCTCAAGCTGTTTATTCTCTAGCAACAGTCTCATTACATGTTTATGACAATGGGAAGATGCCAGCAGCTCACATCCCAAGCTGCAGACAAAGACCTTAATGTTGCAACTTACTTTAAAAGTTTTTTTGACTAATCACACAAAGCAAAAGCATATTGACAGTAGTTCTATCTAACCACTATAAGCACACCTACCTTTGGTTAAAACAATGCTTGCTTATTTTGAATACAATACCTGCTTGTGAGCCTTAAAACAAAATGCAGAGAGCTCCATTATTAATCTTAGAATTTCCTAATATCTCACTAGAAATACTCTTCTGTAGCTTAGAGAGTTCTCTAGACAAGTATTAATGCATGGACCATTATTCTATTTGTCCTTACTATTCTACTTCGTATATAATTTTTCTGCTGACAAATCTTACAGCTATTGCTTTGCTCTAATCACAGTTCTACTGTCTCTAAGGCCTGCCTTTTGCAACTTCCCCTAAATCCTCTAATTTTAAGTATTCCCACAGCTTGTCACAAGACAAAACAGAGTTTATGGGTCTGTATGATAGTTTTCCACACTAATATACGTATGCTATTTCAACACTTTCATTAGTTTCCTCCATTGATTGTAAATAATGCTTCATGCTAACATACGAAGAAAGATAAAACCTTGCGGTTCATCAGTGTCATGACTAAGTTACTAAAAATAGCTGTTTCAAATGCTGTAATTTTTTTTCTTGGAATGTATTACAGGTTTTTTATATTTTTTGTTCTCATGCCAAATGCTTTGATGAAGGATGTTATATGATCCAGTGGAATAGTACTGTAATTGCCTATTTATATTTATAAATCTGTACATTATCTCAGTGTGCTTGTGTTAGCTGTGATGTTGATATGTTAGACTGATATGATTGAGATGCAAATTTTGTGTATGTGGTGGAATTTGGACATAAAATGAAAATTCAATTCTTTATAAACCATTTATTTTCTTCCTGTTACTCCTGATTGCATTACCATTGCCTTGAGAGAGGTTGTTCACTTTTAAGGTTTAGAATTGCACTTTGAAAAGTTAAATAAAATAATTCTATGCAAGAAAATTTATACAATAAAGAAGGAATTTCTTAGATAGCAACACGCTCCAGAAGTAGATTAATCTTCTTCTAACATCTAATAAATGACATGGACAAATTCTAGCATAGCTTTCTTAGTATTCATAGATTTTAAATGACGCAATATTTTGATTAGATACACCAGATATCCTTCAAGTATATTGTTTTTCCCAGGAACACTTGAAGTTAGGCTAAAATTCGAAGTACAACACTGTGAATGTCAGAGGCATTGAGTCAGAGCAGCAAAGAATCTGAATCCCTTATTCAAAGAAACGAGCTGGTTTTGTACAGTCCTTTAAGACTCAGTATTTCTTTATATGGTAATTCTCACCTATCACACATCACAATGTCAGCAACACACTTTCTTAATGTTCTTATATGGGGTGATCATGCACTTTTCAGGGGACTGTCAGCTTCCACCAAGCTCCTCTCTGCAAGACTCTGCCATGTGGCACCATGTTCCCCCCAAGGTCAGGCAGAGACAAGTTTCTTTGTGGTGTCATGGCATTCTGCAGATGCATTCTCACAGTCTGTAAGAGTTTATTCTATCCTATCTCTCCTCACACAAGACTAATATGTTACCTATATTCTGTTCACAGGATGAAGTTTTCTGGTTTAATATTAAGCATTACTTAATGCTTAATATTATTTGAATCTGTCAGTTGATTTACTAAAATTAGAGGTGATTTCCTGAAAAAATTAGTGAGCCTTAACTGGAACCAGCTCTTGCATTCCACTGTGGGGAACTGCAAGCAGTTCTTTTAAAATAGATGGTCAGGAATGAAATTAGGTGAACTGAGACAAACATTGTATCTGAGAACTGTTTAGTGATAATGAGAAACAAAACATGTAAAAAATGAGTCATCCTACTAAAAAGGGCTAGAAGATACAAAGCACGAGAAAGAAAAATGGAGAAGGGGAGGGGGAGAGAGAGAATAAAAAGGATCTAAGCAATTAGAATTTCTTTCAAAATACTATAGAAAAATCTTTGAAAGAGGATTTGGATGTGACCTAGCTCTTATAACAAATTGGGTCATCATTTCTGATTTTGTAGAAAAAGTTTTCCCCGGTTTGTGTGGTAAGCAAATTTATTTCAAGATTTATAAAGGGTCAGGTAAACCAGGATCTTACTGAAAAATTAAGGCTGATCTCACTGAAAAATAAAGTTGGGGCTCCTTTCCTAGAATGGCTAACAAGAATGTCCAATTGATAAGCCTGTCAAGTTGAAATGGCTTGAGACGTTTTCTGAGGCATTTTTTGCTTCATTGGTCAGTTATCTTGGTGAATTCAGGTCTGTGTGTCCTAGCAGATTAATAATGGTGCCAAATCTCTATTTGTAATTCCAAGCAAAGGCTTAACCCAATTGACGGCTCCAAGCAACTTTGGTAGGTCATGGAGCATCTCTGGATTGTTGTTTGACTGTTTTGGTTGTGGTTGTATGGTCTAAGAGCGTTGGAAAATCACAGCTCTACAGAGATGGGGCAACTGAGAGGTGTTTTGAAAGATTTTATTTCATTATCAGTCTCATTGAAGGGTGAGACATAAAAGATGTAAAACTCAATGCCACTCTATCAGAAGCCAACCTATTCTGTTGTTACAATGTCTTATAAATGTTTTTCAGCCTATTAACTTTTGCCACATAATGCTGCTAATACTTCTAACACCAATCACCTATTATTATATCCGTATGATCTTGTTAAAATGTATCATTCACAGTTCTAATATTCTAAAATATCTGATCTTTTTGCAAGGCCAGCTTTTGAAACTTGTTTCTAGTTAAATCTGTCTCTCAACACTATCATCTCTATTCCATGGCCTTCCTAAGTCAGCACACTTTATCTCAGAGTTTGCATACAGATGTACAAGACCATGTGAGCTTTCAGTCAGGTTTTAAGAATCCTTTACAAATCCACTTCTCACATTCTCACATTGAATGGCTAACAAGAATTACAAATTGGGATCCATTCAATGAGTCTGTCAAGTTGAAATGGCTTGAGACATGTTTTCTAAAGCATCTTTCACTTTACTGATCAGGTGTGTGGGTGAATTCAGGTCTGTCTCCTTCTAGCTGATTAAATAATGGTGCCAAGTCTCCATTTGTCATTCCAAGCAAAGGCCTGACCCAACTGACAGTCTCAAGCAACTTTTATAGGTCATAGAGCATCACTGGATTGTTTGATTGTATTGGTTGTGGTTGGATGGTCTGGGAGAGGATATTAAATCCCAAGTATCTCCAAGACAATGTTTGTTGTATTTTTGCTCAGCAATGGTGAACCCTCCTTGTTGGACAGCTGTGATAGTAGCTTGTAGTGCAACATCTAGGGTTGAGTCAGTTTATGCTGCAATGAAGATGTCACCCATGCAGTGGTAAATGATAGTTTGCATATGTTCTTTGCAGACAGGCATTAAAACTTTGGCTAAAAACCACTGACAGGTCGTTGGAGAATTTTTCATGCCTGGCGCAACACTGTCCAGTAGTTTCACTGAAGCGAAGTTTGCCGATTGATACTGGGAATGGAGAATGCAAACTGTGGAGCATCATCAATTTGGAGAGGGATATGAAAAAAGTCAATAACAGTCAACTTCCAATCTTTGGGAACCATTGCTGGTTATGGTAAGCCAGGTTGTTAAATGCCTATGTCCTCTATTGCATCATTGATCTTCCATATATCTTGAAAGAGATGCCACTTGTCGCTGTCACACTTTTGGATCACAAAGATGGGTGTGTTCCATGGGCATGGTGGGAGTGATGTGTCATTTTTGGATTTGTTCTTGGACTAGAGACTTGAGCATGACAAGCTTTTCCACAGGTAGGGGCCATTGATTTATCCATATGGGTTTGTCAGTTTTCCCGGTTAACTTAGGGGTGTCATGCTGCTCAATGGCTCCAATTAAAAACCCATCACCAGCCTTATCCCCCATTAAGACAGAATTTTCCTTCCCCATAGAATTATGGGGGGTCTCACTACGAAGGGTCTGGTGGTAGCAATGCAGCCTTTGGGTACCTCAGATTTGATGAGCTGCACACTCTTCAGGCTGTCACTGTTGTCTCCAATCTCTAGTAATGTTCCTGGAGCAGGTGTTAGCATCCAATCAGGAGGGTACTGGGGTTGTGAAATTACTGTCACATCTGTGCCTGTATCTATGAGTCCTGTGAGGGTGATCTTGTTATTTAGTTCGAGTGTTAATCTAGGCTGACTTTTACTAATTATTTTGTTCAACATTACCAGGGACTCCGTGGCACCATGCTTAGGGAGCAGGATTGCCTGAGAAATTGTTAGTCCTTTGGGGATGAAGCGAGGTGGATCGGACTCATAGCCAATACCGCCATTTCTTGTGCAGACATTACAGACAGAACTGAAGGCAGGACAAAAAATACTTCAGTTGTTGACCTGCATTTACCTAGTATTAGGAGTTCATATAGCCGATCTTTGGGCCCGAGCTGACCCATAGATATAGTTTGGGCCATAAAATCTGTTAACATTACTGGCTTGGTACTTGCCACATCCAGTTTGGCACCGGGGGCATGATTGCTGGGAGACCTGAAATGGTGCACTGAAGCTCTGGGCCACTTGCCCTTCAATGATGGTAGGCATCAACAGCTGGGTAATTTGTAACATCATGTGGAATCGTCCCATGCTCTGATGGAAGTTTTCTGCTGGTGTCTGTTGTGGCTCCCCTGTCTTGGGTGAGATTGGCTATTCTTGTAATGTCCTTTACACCCACAAGTCTTAGAAGCAGGTTTTTCTTCTCACTGAGGGTAGTCTTTTATAAAGTATCTGTTTTTTCTGCACTCAAAGTGCTGTCTTTGGGCTTGACATGAATGTCCTTGTAGGGTGACCTGCATGGTGGCTAAGGCTCTGCAATTCCTTGTCCAATGGAGTGCTCAGGTGTCCCAAGGCGATAGCAAGTCTCAGTCATCTGGGTCAAAGATGGTTCTGGCATTAAATGGGAGAGCATGCAATGCCTTTTTGCATTCTGGGGATGCATTTGACACCACCGGCTTCTTTAGAATGATGCCCCTTACATCGGCAACCTGTCTTTGAGTCTGTCCACAAATTTCAGGTATGGTTCATCAGGCTGTCAGCAAAGTCTAGAATTGGTGTACTACTGTCAGGCACCTGAATCAGTGCTTTTCTGGCCATGTTTTAAATGTCCTCTAGCACTGGTCTATGGAGGATTTCAGCTTGGTCCTCAGGCTGGCTATATAGTCCTTCTCTTGCTAAGTGGTTGATGGTTAGTAGTGCTCTTGCTAGGTCCCTGGCACAATTAATCAATAGTTGGTTCAATTTTCTTTTCCACCCCCCTTCCCATAGGGTGTATTCCATGGGGGACAGAATACATAGTCATAGTCATCACATATCACATGTCATGGGGTGTCAAGGCTTGTGCGGAGAAGGTAGCCTGCATTAAAATGTAGTGACCCTCTCCTGTAGGCTTTGGCCACACTGCATAACTCTCACCTTCCCAATATGCAAGTGGTTTCCATCTGCAATTTGCGCCCCCACTTTCTGTATTGCACTAGAAAGGCAGTAAACTTAGAAATCATCTCCCAGTTTCCCTTCTTTTACTGCTTCCTTCCAGATCCTCTCTCATGAGTCCTCAGTGTCACTGATTTCAGAAGGTTTGAGATCCTTTTCTGAGGAGGAGGGACAACTGGGCTGCACGGGCATTGCCATGTTGGAAGGCAGCACTTCAGAAACCAAGGCGGGCATAGTTCTGGCTCCCCTGGAAGGAGTGTGGCCTGAGATGGAAGGGTTGTGGTTCGGAGCAGACACAGTGGAGCTTGAAGTGGAAGAGATGGAGATAGGGGAAGGACCTTGGTTTTGTTGCAACATGTTGGCTTGGGCAGAGGATGCAGCAAAATGGTGGTTGGCAGAAGAGGAAGAATGGAGGTTGGCAGAAGGGAATTCAGGAGAGAGCACAAGCAGGAGAGGGTCAGAGTGGGAAGGTTTCAAAATGGCGGCACCATCGCTATCTTGGGCCCTTGCTGGAGGAGTTGGAGGTGGACATAGGGCAACAGAGTAACGCAGCAAACTAATACTTCCTCCAAGCATGCTGGCAATGTCAGCTCCATATGCCATTTCAGGGTAGTCCAAAGGACAAGTAAGATAGGGGCACAAAAGGATGAGTTCCACAAGGCATGGGCTCCCATGCACTCGGCAGGCTTTGCTCAGGTGTACTAGTCCCAGGGTCAGAGGGGTCAGGGGCACAGAAGAAGAAGCTTGAGGGGGTGCAAACAGAAGAGGTAGGATGACAAAAGGGGTGGAGCATTACAGAGAGGCATTACCCAACATGGAGGCGGAACTCCATGTGGGAAGGTTGAGGGAAGAACTAGGGACTGGCTCATACCCAGGAACCAAGGGTAGGGGATGGATGGGATTATCAGGGGAATCGGGCTTAACCTCTAACTTAACCACTTTATAAACAACCTGGAATATTGGAAGTAAACAAAAAGCCCCAAAATCCCTTTTGCAACTTAAATCATAAATCTTGTCCCCAATAGAATTCCAAAACCCCACAGTAAAAATAATATCCTCTGTAACAGAAGGAAAATTACAAAAGACACACCTAATAATTGCCTTAATCTATCTTTTAGAAAATTTTTCCCCATGCTTAACTAAAGGTCCCTTAAACTGCAAGTATATGTCCCACTCTGCCATGGACAGCCCTAGTCCCATGGCTAAAAACCACACTTTCTCCTGTAGACTCACCTGCACTCCTCTCCAGGGCGGATCACAATCCTTGTCCAACTCCAGTTGGCAGCACTTTTCAAGAGTCCTATGGGGCCCACTGACCAGACTGGCTCCCCCCTGTCAGAGGCAGCTTGGTCTACCCTTGCAGCCAAGTCCAATAAAACTTGGACTCATGTTCTTGGGGTAGTAGATTTCCTGACCAGGACTTATGTCCAGTGACAGTTGTCCTGCAGGTCCATCGCTGGAGAGCCTTCCAGGACTCTTGTTCAAGGGTCTGTGTTCAGGTGCCTCTTGTCATGTTTCGTGTTGTTCTGTCCACATCCGCAAGGACAGGCGTAGGCAATAGCAAGGGGTCAGTGCAAAAGAAAGAGCAGGCAGTGGGTCTTAGATCAAAACACCGAGGGTCCTTTATTCTTCTACACTGAGATCACAGGAGCACTCCTGAATGCACCCGACCACTAAGACCAAAACTAAGGGCAATCCCTACTTATATACATTACTATGGAACATTCTAGAAACATTCTAGTCAATCACAAAAAAAAATATAACCTAAATTAACATAGTAACTCCTATGATCCCTTTCAAACAAACTTGAACTCTCGCTAACTTGAAACAGTGTCCCCAAACTTGGAGTGTTGCTTTCCATGGCCTTGGGTTGTTTGCAGCTATGGCTGGCTCACTGACCAGGCCAGGCTGCTGGACTTCCACAGTCCATCACTCTTTCCAGTCCTCCCTTCTGCCAACCTTGTGCTCATTTAGTTTGTCTGGTCAGTGGCTGCTCTCTTTCACCTAGACTGGAGGGGGGAGGAATCCTGGATCATAGTCTGGGGCTATGCCAGGAATGTCTCACCACACAAGTTCCTAGTTGGTCTACTGTTGATTTTACAGGACTATGTTTTTGAGAAAAATAGATGCATTCCCAGGTGACATCTTCCCAGGCCTACACTTTGCCTTCCTGGGCCAGGATATCCCCTGTAGTGGAGGAGGTGGTACCTCTCAGACCTGCAATTACTCTCTTTAAGGGGGCCAAAGCCTGTGACTTTCCCTGCCACTGAATTCCTACCAGTTTTAGAGAGCTGAGAAGCCTCCAAATTAGAGAAGTCATTCTCTCAGGATCTACTGAGAGCAAGATGGGGGTTCTTGGAAAGGCAGAAGTTTGCAATTGTACATAATTTGTAGACAGGCTGCCTTATGTCTCCAGTAACTGGTCCTTTCTATAGTGAGGGGATCACCTCTTTCCAAGGGATCTACACCACCAGCCCAATATGCAGCCCTCTGGGTCAAATTCCATGATTCCCGGCAGCCTTCAGGGATGAGTAAAACACCTGGACTCCAGCAACCTTCTGCCTCCTTCTCCTTAAGCAGTATTTGGCCTTCTCTGCTTAAGGAAACACAAAATACATACTCGGTTTCAGTTTTGCCAGGATGGCAGCCCAATTCCACCTTCAATTTACCCAGTTCCAGAGCTGTGAAAGACAGGTCTTTGGTTGTTAGGAGGGGGGACTGATCCTGATCACTCTCATATGTATATTCCATTTTTATTAAGGGGCAAGCGCAGACTGCGGTGCTAGCTCAGCTTGGCCTGCTGCTGCGGGCTCTCTTTTGGGTTCTGAGGGAGTGACAGCTCTGGCCGTGACATCATTCAGGAGAGCCGCAGCAGCTCTGGGACTGGCAGCTGTGGGATCAGAGGCTACAGGACCAAAGGCTCTAGGACCAGCAGCCACCAGACCAAGGGTGCACAGACCAGCAGTGCATGGACCAGTGGCTTCCCTTGCTACAATGTCCCCCAAAACCTGCCACAAGCAGTCATTCTGCTTTTTTTTACTCCTCAAAATTTCTCTGCAAGTCCACAATTCAGATTAGCAGGAATTGCACTAGCATAGTGATTCAATTGCTGTCATCTCCTGGCAACACTGGGCAGTCCTCTCCTGTATAACAGCCATCAGAGGCACCCCCAATACCACACACATGGCTGCTTTCTCATTCCCAGGCTTGGATTTTGCTTTTGCCTGCAAAGCCAAGACCTGGTCTATAACACTTTGGATGCTGTGTCAGTGGTCCCTAGCCCACTCTAATCCAGACACAGAGGGTCTTGCTCTAAAACCTCCTAAGAAATCCAATAAGGAGGCAGATGAGTTTCTGCCCCACTCTCCTTTTACAGCACTTACATTTACATTGCTACTGTTTGATGCTGTTGAGTCAGGGATGGGAAGAAAAGACTCCAGTCTTCAGAAGGTGAATCAGAAGGTTTTAATGAAAACTAGTGTGTCTTTTATAATGTGACTCGCTAAGGTGAGACTTGGTTTGTCTCAAAATAAAAACCTCTCACACTATTGGTGAACTATGAATAGCACACTCCAGAGAATCATATCCATAAACAACAGTTACTGAAAGAGAGATAATAATTGTTTTAATTACTTTCTCTAAGTTTCCCTGGGTTGGCATGGGAGAAATTATCTCTGCTCTTTCTTTGACTGAACTGAGAATATCCACAACTGTTTCCTCAGTCAAACAACTTTCAGGGAGGGTATCTCTATGTGCCCAAAAAGTACACAAAAGGTTGTGGGGGTTTTGTGTTGTTTTGTTTCTAAAAAAGCACACACTGTGAGAGAAGTGGCAAAACAGTTTCCTGAAGAGGCTCACACTATAAAAACTTCCAGGTGCCCTGAACAGCATTCCTCACGAGGACACACTTTACAGCAACAAGCCAACTGGCTGCAGAGATGGGACATTATACTTCCCAGGAAGGGTCACATAATAAAAATACCCAAAAATGCCCTAAATGCTTCCTGAGGGAGCACACTTTAAACCACAAAGGCAGCTGCACACAGAGTTACAGAAAGGGGGGCAAAATGCTTCTCAGAAAGGGCTGCACCTTTTTGCCCCAAGGAAAAATAGTTTCTGAGAGGACAGACCTTAAAATACCACAGCAATTACAAATAACAGGACAAAATTCTTCTTATAAAGGGTCACACTGTAATGAGTTCCAAAGTGCGTGACAGAAAAAACAGTTTCTGAGAGGACATATGTTAGATCAGTGAGATCAGCAGGCACAAAGTTTCAGGGAGGGTCACACCTTTTTTTTTTTTTTTTTAATGCCCAAATGAAATCTCTCCCCAAGACACATACAAAATTATTAAAACAGATATAAGGTTTTTGTTCAAGACAATCCCGCCGCTGCCACAAATGTAAATGTCTCATCCACTGCAGGGAACTGTGAGGAGTTCTTTTAAAAATAGATGGTCAGGAATGAAACCAAGTCAACTGAGACAAACATTGTATCTGAGTACCATTTATTGATACGGAAAAACAAAACACAAAAAAATGGAGTTACCCTACTAAAGAGAACTAGAAAAGACAGAGCAGGAGGAAGAAAAATGGAAAAGGAAAAAGGGGGAGAGAGAGAAAGGGAGGGGAGATAGAGGGGAAAAGTGGGCATTACCACTAACAGGACTGGGGAGTGCTGTCAATGTCCACGAGGCAGGGGGTTGCACTGCACTCTGCCTGCTGCTCAGCCTGTGCAGCTCTCAGAGATGCACAGCTCCACAGGCACAGCTGCTGTGGCGACGGGCAGCTGGGCACATGGTGAGTGTGTGCATGGGCAGGAGGTCCAGAACCCTGGACAGGGTCCCAGTGGGGATGGTGGCAATGGGCTGGATTGGAGGCAGTTGGGGTTGGATGCCTGTGGCTTGGGTAGGGATGTGGGGGTGAAACAAGAGAGTGGCGGCCAAGGATACAGGGAGGCAGGACAGGTGTGAGGGCAAGTAAGAGCCAGCAAGAGCAGGAGAGCCAAAAGGCAGGCTAGGACTAGGTCAAAAAGGACAAAAAACAGTCTAGGGCCAGGTCAAAGGAGCAAGCGAGCCTCCACAGACTAGACCCAAAGCAAAAACACAAGACCCAAAAGGCCCCAAGACTCAAAAAGCCCAAAAGATGAGACACAAAAAGGCCCCAGTCACCAAGCCAAAAATAAAAAAGCACAAGGTGCAAAAACTCCCAGAGCTTGTTGTGCAGTTGCTTTTATGCTCCCTGGCCCCTCCCAAAGTCTGCCTCCTGACAGGAGACTATTGGTCCAGTCCAGCCTTCTGTGGCAGTCCATTGGTGGAGATCTATCATCATCTAATTGGAGAAGCCTCTCTGGGGAGTAAGTACAGTGTCTCCTGTTGACTGTTTGTCCCATGTGAATTGTTGCCAGGTAAAATCTCCCCAGAGACAAGGCTTCCTCCTATATTCTATTTGCCTGGTGCAAGTGGCACACGTGCATCCCCAGCAACCAGTGTTGAGACAAATTAAAACTAAATTGGCTCCTCATGCCAGCCCATCATTCTATGTAAAAAAGATGATGATCAGGGTGTAACAGCTCTGGAAATTATACAGAAAACATTGACTGAACTGCATAGAATATCTGACTTTCAGAAAACCAGCAAAAATAGGGATTTTTAAAAGTTCATAAAGAAAATGTGGTTTTTTTCTGATTTTCTATCTTATACTGGACAGACCATGATCAATCATGTCTTGAAGAAACAAAGCAGCAGTTGCTTTAGTAAATAGCTGCTTCTGAAAGTACCTGCCCCTCAGCTAGAAAACAGGTTTTGATCTTCTGTTGAGTGGCTTGTAACATCATAATTTAGGGTGACAGGAGATTGCTTACACCTGCTATTCAGGCGTGTACCTACATGTTGCTGATGTTGGAGACAGGCACACAACAGAACACACCAAGGTTCATGTGACAACAGCCAACTTTTATTGAGTGCTCGTCTCCTTATACAGTTTTGAGGTCCACACAGTTAGTCCTGATTGGCTGAATTAGTTGCCATCCAGCTAACTGGCCAATAGCTGCCTGTGTCCCCAACAGCCTAGACCTGCTCCCTAGTTGTCCAGACTCATTGAGTTATATAATTAAGGTAGCTACATAATTAGTTATATAATTAGTTATATTTCACTTAAAAAATTAGAATTATTTATAACTGTGAGGCCTTCAGGCCAGCTGTTAGCCACTATAGTTCCCCTTTTTTCTTTTTAAATACAAAGTCTGTCATCCTCTGCAGGGCCCTTGCATTCAGGATGACAAATGCAGGACAGTGTACAAAATAATCATGATGACACAAACAAAAGCCTAGGCTGAATGAGGATTTCCACCCAACTCAACAAGCCTAGCCCCTCTCAAGTAGTGATATATCCCATGTATCATTGGAGATGTAACATTCATATCCAGGAGCTGTCAAATGGGATTACCAGTAATATAATTTCTCGAAATGGCATGGTGCAGGCTCACTACTTAGAAGTTACAATTTTACAACTTTCTATAGAACCGTTAGAAAACCAACAGGAGAAATAATCTGTCTTAGTTTGGGTTTGCAATTCATGTCCTTAAATAGATAAAATCCTTAAGTCCCTGTATCTTTAACTAGATAAAATTTTCATATCCTTAAATAGATTAAAAAAACCTTAAATAAATTGTCCCAAATCTCTATGTAGCAGGTGTACAAGTTGTTTAAATCACTGCTCCACAACATCTGCTGGAGGGTCATCAGGAGGGTGCTGCTTCTGGTCCCAAGCAGGATGTAGAGCAGGGAGTACACACCTGCAGATCCTCATTGTGTTCCAGTGTCTGTGGAAACACAAGTGTAGCCACGTCCCCACATAAGAAAATCCCATGGATCTATTTCCTAGTGATAATATCTTGCACCATTAATTTGGATTTAGGTGTATGGGCATCACTAGATGACTGCAATGATAAAAGGTGATTAAAATTACTGGATTCTGGGAATTTTCTGGTACTGTTAAATGGTTCCAAGTATATATAGTTTTAGCCACTCTACTCTGTGGGGTCTCACCACACATTCCCCCTTTCTGTTTATCAAGTATACTTTTTAAAGTGCCACGTGCACATTCCACAATGGCCTATCCTGTTGCTGAGTGGGGAATACTGGTGTGGTGGTAACACACCCTAGAGTTGTAGAAATTGTCTTGTGTTCTGTGAACTGTAAGCAAGGGCCATTGTGTGTTTTGATGGTATGGGGGAATACCTAAAGCAGCAAATACTGATTGCCAATGTGTGATGGTATCCCAACTCCTCTCCCCTGTATGTACTGAAGGTCATATGGCTGATGAGAAGGTGTCAATTGACACATGCACATATTTTAGATGTCCAGATTCAGGGATGTGTGTAGCATCTGCTTGTCAGATTTGTAAGGCTCTCAGACCATGAGGGTTGGTTCCCATTTGCAGTGGTGCAGTGTAGCCTTGGCAGTCAGCACAGGTGTTTACTATATTAAACGCCTGTGTGTTTGACAGCAGGAATTGTTGCTGTAGGGCTCAAACTTCTTGATGGAAGAAGGCATCTGATGCTTTTGCTTGTGCAGGCTATGGTGCTGTCCTAGGCAACCTGCTCAGCATTGACCCTCTGCAATAAAACCTGGTAAATTTGTGTGAGTTCTAATGCCTGGATGGTATGCCATGTAGTTTTTAGTAGGTCAAATAATTGTGCATTGTCAATTTATTTTAACAGGGCTCAGTCTGATCCCTGTGAGATATCAGCAATGTAGGCAAAGTGAGTGACAATATTCAAAGGAATATGAGGAAAATGTTGAAAAGCCATAACTGCAGTATTTTACCAGCTGAGGTGATCCACTCTCACAACGTTCCAATGTTTGCTATTCATTTTACTCTCTCCATGTTACAATGACTTTTCCCATTTTCCCAGAACCATCAGTACATACTGTAACACCTTTTAGGGATGTGCAACTGTTCAGTGGTTTTAGGGATAGTTCAGTGGTCCCACTCAACTGCAGTAAGTTATGGCTTGATAGATGGTAACTAATACCATCTATCAAGCCATAAATTTTGCAAGGCACTTTGCAAGGCTGTGCTGTTGGCAAAGCACCATTCAAATTGTTCTTGTGGCACAGGTATAATAATTTTGGAAGAATCTCTTGCACTTAATTGTAAGCATCTCTGATGGCATTTGATGATTAATTGTGCAATTAACTCAAAGATGGCAGGCGCCGTCTTTTTAGATTTGTGAGGTAAGACCATCCACTCTAAAACATGTAAAGGCTCAGACCACTGAATATCCCACTGTCCAATAGTCCTGGTAGGATGCAAATTGATCACCTCATTTGTTGACCCCATCCACTTTGTATCCTGTTCAGGATACAAAGTGGATGGGGTCAACAAATGAGGTGATTAAAAGATGGTTTATTGCAAAATCAAATTCATGGAAGGGTGAGACCTCAAGGTTACATTCAACACCATCTCATCAGAAACCACTCATTATACTTACAGTGTCTTTTATGAATTTTTTATCCAATCTGCTACTTCCACAAAACTCGCTAGCACCTTCATAAATCAATCATCAAGTGCTATGTATTATATGATTTTTCCGCAATGCAGCTCTTTTTATCCACTCATATAATTCTACAGAAACTTATTGCTGCATCTTCTACTTTTTGCTAACTCTTTAACAAGTTCTATTGCTAGACTTTAAAATTTTCTATCTTGCTTAACCATACTCACTTACATGAGGTATATTTCTGCTTGCTTAAAACATATTTCTGCTTAAACTACAAATCTTTATTCTTACTTCATGTCTTTTTCACTTTTCTATTCTAAAGCTTCAAGCCTTCTCCAAGGTCTTAGGTCAAACATTGTATCCATCTCTATATCTGAGCTTGTGTGTTTGAGACCTTGGGAGGCTTCTGTGCTTGTATTTCCCACAATTGTGCAGTTCTATGAAAATAAATACAGTAACACACAGCTCTGGGCATATCTGGTCGACTTGTCTGTCTGTGATAGCCTGCTCTGCTATTTCAAAAGCAACTTTTGCCTCTGTGGCTAATTTTCTGGGAGAATTTAGATCAGGATCACCTTTTATGGTGTTAAATGAGGGTGCTAATTGTGAGATGCTCAATCCTAGATAGGGTCTGAGCCAATTTATGGTACCCAAAAAGTTTTTGCACATCTTTTAAAGTTTGAATTTTTGTTAAGACTTTTTGAATTGTTTGTGGCTGTATGGTCTGATTCATTATTTTGAGTCCAGGGTGTTTGCTGCTGAACTTTTTCCAGTGCTACTCGCAGCCCACATGTTCTTAATGCTTGCATCAACCTTGGCCAAATCTGTGAAAGCTCTTTTTGGCTGGAGTTGCTATCAAGATATCATCCATGTAATGGTAATAGTATGCCCCTGGAAATTGTTCTCTTACTGATGATAATGCCTGACCAATGTACCATTGACAAATTGGTGGGGCTCAGTGGCATATGTGGCTCCACTGTTTGATGCTGGTTCGCCGCAGCTAGGTGCAACATCGCAGCAGCTTGGCTCAGCTGGTGATGATGAGTCCCAGCACAGGCCAGCGGTGCAGCTTCGCATGGCTGCAGGGCGTTCCTTGGGCAAGGCGTTCTGGCACGGGGAGAGGCTGGGCTTCATAAGGCTGTCTCACACATCCTCCTCTCCTGCACACCCAGTGCACTGTCCACACCTCCTGCTGCCCCACCCAGTGCCCTGTCCTCACCACTTGCTTTGGCAGGTGGTACCCGTGGCATCACCTCCCCCATCCTCATGTCACATGGTCTTTACTACCATTAATTCCAGAATGTGCCTCCAGGTCTTTATTACATTAATGGAGATCTCATCGCCTATGGAGGCTGCTTCAATTATAAATCTGCCAGCCCACTCCCATGTTCTTAAGTCCAGGGAGGCTCCTTCAGTCGCATTAAATCCAGGGTTCTTGTACCACATTAGCAAGGCTAGCAAACCCTGCTCATCATATTTTCTGCTCATCCCTCATTTCTTTAAAGAGTCCATACATTGACACCAGGATGTTCCTGTACCAAAGCCCATGGTTCCATATTTCCTGGCGGCGGTTTCTATTCACAAAGGGTCTGGACCAATGCAGCTTTCTCCACTGCCTTCTGCGACTCTGTTCACTACTTGCATCTATACTCGCTGCTCTGCCAGGGCTACCATGGTGGCTCTTCCCACCACTCTCTGTGGCCCTATAGGCTGCAGGCAGCAATCCCCACTGCCCTCTGTCTCCCCACAGTTCCCGCAGCAGCTTGTCATCACTTGTCTCTGATGTTTGAGACAGGTACATGACAGAATACACCAAGGTTCATGTGACAACAGCCAGCTTTTATTTGAGTGCTCTTCTCCTTAGATAGGTTTTGAAGGTCTACACAGTTAGTCCTGATTGGCTGAATTAGTTGCCATCCAGCTAACTGGCCAATAGCTGCCTGTGTCCCCAGTGGCCTTGACCTGCTCCCTAGTTGTCCAGACTGGTCGAGTTATATAATTAAGGTAATTATATATCTAATTATACAATTATTTATATTTCAGTTGTAAAATTAGGATTATTTACAACTGTGAGGCCTTCAGGCCAGCTGTTGTCCACCACACCCATACAAATGAAGCTGTGAATTTGGTCGGGGGCTTATTGCTCTCGGGGTTTGTATTTACTCAGTCTGTGAGGTCAGAAAGAGCCTTGTGATAATGGCATCCATCTAGAATGACAATGCTTTGCATTTTCAGCTCAAAAAGAAGTGGAAGAGTGGACAACTTCTATTTTCAGGCTAACTTGATGAGACATCTTTGTTGCTAGAAAAACAATAATTTTCAGGATTCTATCTTTGATATTGGTGCCAAATTTCTCTCCATCTAGTATACAGATTCCTCTTTGCAAGATCTTCTCTTTTTTCAGATGACACTTTGCAAACCATTATTTTTCTGCCACCTTCAAATAATTCTGAGATGCTATTGTACAAAAATGTCAGAGAAAACTCCTTCGAAATGTATAAATTAAGACCTGGTGAAAGCAGAGAGCTCTTTTGTTCCCACAACACAAAGAGTGAGCAATGGGGTTAGTCCCCTTTGGACAGTGTTGACCATTCTGATATTAGCATATATTTATAGAACAGCACAAATTTCACACACAAGTAATTTCACTGATTGTTCATTTCTGATGATCTAACCTGACTTGGTTTAAGGCTAACCTGACAATCCTGTCAGGATTTTTCCCTCCCTATGCTGGTTGACAAGGATTTAACCAGGTGGAAGAGACTCAGACATTTTTTGCAAATTTTACCATTTTTGAGAGAAGTTTGCCTTTTAGAGGGAAGAACACTTTACTTATTGCCATTTAGAGGCAGGTTAAGAATATAACAGCCTGTGAGGGATGCAGATGAAGACAATAACAATTTGTCTCACTTGACACTTTAGTCAGATGCCTTACTGGAATTGGTTCAGACTGTGTAAAATGCAGATTAATCTTCTGAGCACATGTATCATTCTGGATTTCCTGGCTCTGCATGCAGAGATGATTTAAAACATTCAGGAATGGCCAGAAATAACTATTTCTGGCCATGGGGGTCATCAGCCCTTGAAAAGTTAGCTTCTGGATATTTTTTCATCTAATCTGAGAAAAGTTGTGTTTTGGGTGTAGTGGGTTTGAGATTCTAGGTAAAAAAGATGATAGGATTACTTTTCAAGTTGTGGATAAGACATCTAAACCAGAGAGAATTTGTTAACTAAAGAAGCAGCAGGTTTCCAAGAAATGGCTATATAGACATCTGCTTTCCTGGTTTTGTTTTCACTTTAATAGACATGGTTATCTTTTTGGGTTTTGGCATATTGTGCAGTTCTAATGCATGGAACATCTGAAAATGTTCAAGGGGAAGTTTGAGGGTGCTTTGAGCAACATGGTCTTGAGGATAGGCGTCCCTGCCCATGGCAATGGGGGTGGAACCAAATGATGTTTCAAGTTTGTTTCAACCCAAACTATTCTGCAACTCCACGATTAGCATTTTGGAAGTTTGTCACCTACAGCTGAGCTGGGATATTTGAAGATCTGTTATGTCATTAATAAATTGCCCAGAATTCTTTTGTGCATGCTACTGATGTTTTTCTAAAAAATACCTAATTGTTTAGCAACTTCTGCAATATTTGGTGATTCTTTCAGCTATATTTATGCATCCTGAAATCAGATATCTCTGGTGTGCTTGCACAATGATAGTGAATGATAGTTTGTAAATATATTTTTTCAAGAATAGATTGAAATGCAGGCAGGAAACCCACCAGAAAGCAGGCAGTAAATTAGGAGAGAGTCATAAAGTCACTAACTAAAATTTAAAAGTGATATTTCAAAACTAATTTTTGAAAATGAAATGTATTTTAAGAATAAATTAAGATGAAATCTTTATTTTCAACTTATTTCCATTCATAGAGACACAAAAAGATATTGCAGTTTTAGGAATTCCTATAAAATACAGGAATAGGGAGAAGTTACATAAATACTGTAAATTTTCTTTGTATTGTCTATAAGTGAGATAGAGTAGTGTGAGTGACAAAAAAATCAAGTGGGTAACAAACCCTCCTTTTTGATTAGTGATGTGTTGTGATGTGTTTTGACTAGTTCAGAAAATGATATGGAAATTATGGAAAACATGTAGTTACCGCCTACAGTTCTCATGAAATGCTTCTAACTGCTTGTTTCCTCATAGGATGCCAGCCACCAGGGTGTTTCATAGATAAAAATGATAGAATAATAGAGTAGGTTGAGTTTGAAGAAACCCTTCAGGATCATCAAGTTCAATTCCTAGGCCTGCACAGAACACTGAAAGAATCACACCATGGGCCTGAGAGGATCATCGGAACACTTCTTGAATCTCATAGGCTTGCTGATGTGACCGTTTTCCTGAGGATCTTGTTCCAGTGCCCAACCACCCACTAGGTGAAAAACCTTTTAGTAATATCCAATTGAAACCTTCCTGATTCAGCTTCATGCCATTTTGTTGAGTCCTGTCACTGGTCAAGAGATTGCAGAGATCAGGACCTGCCCTGCCCTCCGTTTCCTCCCATGAGGTTGTTGAAGACCCCAGGGAGGTTTCCCCTTGTTCTGAAGAGCTCCTCATTCGGCTTCCCTTCTAGACCCTTCATCATCCTCATGGCCCACCTCTGGATACTCTCTAATAGCTTAGTGTCTTTCTTATACTGCAGTGTCAAAAACTGTCCCCAGCACTGGAGGCCATCCAGTCCAGAGCAGAGCAGGACAATGCCCCCCCTTGCCTGGCTGACGCCTGATTGTGTTGGGCCTGATTGTACCTCAATACATGCTTGATCCTTCTAGCTGCCAGAGCACTGCTGACTCATATTTAACTTGCCATCAACCAGGACTGCCAGATCCCTTCACACAATGCTGTCTTCCTGCCTCTCATTCCCTAGAATATACACACAACCAGGGTTGCCCCATCCTAGGTGCAGAATTCAGCATTTTCCCATGTTAATATTCATGATAGTCCTGCTCAGGGCACTGAGACTCTCTTGGTTTATCAACTGCGTTGAAGACAAAGAATGAATTAAACACCTCTGCCTTGTCTCTGTGTGTGAGGTGACCATCCTCATCCTGCAAAGGACCAACATTATTTTTGCATTGCCTTCTGTAATTGACACAATTGAAAAAAATCTCTGTTTATCGTCCCGCAACAGTACTGGCTAAGTTCCACTCCAATTTAGCCATAAGAATCTTCTCTGTACAGTGGCATCAGCATTTTTGTATTCTTCTTACATCACCTTGTTACTGAACAGCTTGTATTTCTGTAAGAAGAAGTCTACTCAGCAGTGACGGGAGATGTTGGAAAACCCTTTAAACTTTAGCACAATAGGGTATGATCCCTATATTCATTGTTAATTCTTAGTTCTGTACCATACAGTACTTAGTAAAAATGCCAGAGATTAATGTGGCTTTATGTTAGCTCCCTGTATCTGTGACTATTAAGTCTTGTTTTAGGCTAATTTTTCTTTGTGTAATTCTATCAGTTTCATATATACTAGCTGACATCTTAGTTTTGAGAACACAAGTGTGTCATCAAAGAATGGTAAGAGAAGTACATTATGACTTGACAATATATTTGAAATATTTTCAAGGAGAAAAGATTCATCAGAATATCTGGAACCATACCCAAACAAGTCCATAGAAAAAATCAACATATATGTATGTGGATATTCTGGAATTTTGATAAATGTGTATTAGTTTCAGGAATATAGCCTGATCTTTTAGGTTACTGAGCATCCATGATACCAAAAGAATTTCACATGCCTCTAGCAGTGCTAATAAAGAAGTATCAACTTTCTATTGGAGAGGTTATTGCGCAGTTTTCAGTGGCATTCTGACCTTGCTTCCACTGGGTATAGACATTCTGGTTTTGCCAATCTGCAAAAGAAGATTCCTGTTCAGTCAAATCAGTCTTCTACCTCATCTGCTTGACGTCTGATATTTTGGAATTTCCTGCTGCTCTGCCCTTAAGAGGCAATGTTTAAAAAGAGAGCAGCACTGAAAAACATTTTCCCAGGGTACTTTACTCACTAGTTTCCTGACCAGTCTCAAGTCTGCTTCCTTCATGTCCAGGGTTAAAGTTTAGCTGGCACTTTTCTTCCTCTCAAGAGATTTTAAACTTCACCACTTCATGGGTGCTGTGGCCAGTCTCCATTTTGCTCACAAGATCCTTTGACAGGAAGCAGATCAAAGAGGTCATCTTTCCAAGTTGTCTCCCTTAGGATCTATTCCTTAAAGTTGTCATCCAGGTGTGTTAGGAATCTTCTGTCCTGGTTTGTACTGCTTGTGTGATGCTGTCAGTTATTTTCTGTCAAGTTGAAGTTCTCCATGGGGACAAGGGCAGTTGACTTTGAACTGTCTGCAACTTCCTCATAGAATAATTCCTTGGCACCATTGGCCGGGATGTCTATAGCAGACTCTCACAGGGACATCCACATTATTTGTTCATCTCGGTTCTAACTTGAGAGGCTCTCAACTGCACTGCCAATTGTGAACTCCATGCATTCTAATCCTTCTGTTACATACAGTGCCACCCCCAGCCGATTCTGCCCTGCCTATCCCTCCTGCAGAGCCTGGAACCCTCCAACAGGGCGATCCAGGCACAGGACTCATTCCAACACTTATGCCGGTGATGTCAAATCTCTGGGACACAGCAAACACCTTGAGCCCCTCTTGTGTGTTCCTCATGCTCTGTGCATTATTGTAGAAAATGTTGTAGTGTGTTTTTATGTTTTATAATGGTTTTGTCTTTGTATCCCCTTATTTTCCCCAAAGGGTTTACCCCAGATTGTATCCTCTCCCTCTACATGTGTAATCCCTTTCCTTTGCTGAGATCATCCTCAAATCCCCACCCTAGCTCTCTTTCAGTCACTCTGCATCCCATCCCCTCCATCTAGAACTTTCAATCCAGGAGATCAAGTGATTAACTATAGGCTAGGGGTCAACGCCCCAAGTATTACCCCATACACTGTCCTAAATGTCCATTGCCCCAGTATCCATATTTTAAGTTTTCTTATTGGTCAGAAAATGTAATCTACTTTAGGTTTCCACCTCCCTTTAAATGTAACTTTGGCATCTCTCCCGGGGCTCTCAGCAGGAGGCCCCTAAGGTTGTAGGGGCTCCCTGGAGCTCCTGAAATAAACCTTGGATTTACCTCGGCTAGGAGTCAGCCCTTTCATCTTAAGCCGTTGTTCTAGCATCTCCTCTGCATTCTCCTCTTCTACCCCCGGGGCATGGGAGAATGCCCCCCCGCCCCGTTTCCTCAAGTTTTGACACAGCAACCCATTACTCCTCACTGGTGAGTGTTGTTTTGTCCCTTTCTTCCTGCCAAGCTAGTTAAAAGCACTGTAAATGAGCCCTGCTACCTCCTGTGCAAGAGATCTTTTTCCCTTCTACGACATCCTGTGAGATGTCAGTAGACCACGTGCTGAATAGATCTGAATAGATTCATGGTAAAAACCCCAAATTATTCCTGCTATATCCACCTCTGAGCTCTGAGCCGCATATTTGTCACTATAGGACACAAAATAACACGACACAGACACACAGCTCTCCCAAGGTAAAAAAGAGAACTTTTAATTTCTGACTCCAACATTTACAGATTTCCAAAAGTGACAGTGGATTGGAGGATGACAGTGCCACATCTCCAATGACACTGGACAAACCAACAGTCCATGAAATTTCTCCTCCTCCATAAAAGAATGCAAACCAATAAGTTATTTACATAAAGTGTGTGAGAAAGTTCGTTACGATAATGTAAACATCAGAAGGCTTAGAAAACCTTAAAAAAAACCAGGGCAACACACATTGACTTTATGTATCTGCCTATTCCTATCAATATTGTTCCTTTTTACTAGAAGGATCGAGGAAGTCAGCACTTGTATTCCTGCTAGTGATTTGAGCGATAACAAAGTGTGGAAACAGTAAATATAGGAATTTCTCACTCGTATAAACTATGTTTGGGCAATTTAAGAAAGTTTTTTTTAGACACATCCTAATGACAAGGTTCACTGTGACCATTTGCTATTCACTGAAAAATATAGTTAATAAACACAGTGTGCTAAATATGTTGGCATGTGCATAAGATTTTGTTTGATAACATCCCATTAGACAAATCCCTCAGCTGATGTTAGGTACCCAAAAGGTAAAGGAAGAGAACAAAATTTTTTACCAGTGTCTAGAAGTTAATTTAGCTGGTTATTGTATGCACATCTGTAACATTTACATGGCAAGAAAATAACAAAGAATTTTTAAACTTGGCTTAATACTTGCAGTTATGCAGTTGCAGATCTAGGAACATATAATCTCTAATTAACCAGAAAAAAATGTAAACTGGTGATTTTTCAGTTTATACCTTTTTGTGGAATTAACTGAATCTGTTATACAGAATTAATGATCCATTTTCAAAGATGCAAGCTATCCATGCAAGTTTCACATTTAAAAAGTCAAACCTAAGCAAAGCAAAAAAACACCAAAAAAACTAGGTTTCAGTCTTTCAAGAAGTCTCATGAGGACTAAAAGGAACTTTATTTAAGTTCAGAATTGTATTTTTCCTTTTTTCAAACCCTTAAATGTAAAAGATGTGCATTTTACTTTAGTTTTTTCCAAAATTTCTGTTCATATTCTCGTTTTGATCATGTAATGCACAGAATTTCAAGAAAAGCAATTTTAAATTCATGAGTAATTTTTTCTTTTCTTCAACAGGTATTTTTGTTATACTAAGATTATATTTTGCAGGGACAGATACAAGAAAAATTTTAAGGGTTTTTTTAATGTTTTTAATTGGTCTGATGATTTTACAGAACCATCTGGTGCAAACAGATAAGGATGTGACTAAGACAATTAGGATATAGGTGTTTTTAATTAATTTGAAGGTATTAATTGTGCTATTTGAAAGTGATGGGATAAAGTGTTTGAATTTAATTGTCTAAAAATAGGCAGATAAAACTATCTTAGATCATTTTTCAAACCAATCTAGTTTAAAAGTGAGCCAATTCCTGACATCCCCAGTGCAGCTGCAGAACATATTAATCAATTAGTATTCATATTGTCTAACTGTGTGACTTATATACTATATTCTCAGAAAAAAATTAAGTTGACCTGGCCCTCTTATGATATTCCATGTGTTCTTAATCAGCTTAATTAATATGTATACTTTCACCAATAAGCCAACCTTAAAACTCTAATAGGTTTATCTACATGTTTTCTGAATGTATTATGAATATTAGTTCAAGTGACACTATTTTGCAATAGTAAGTCCAAAGTACAGTGAATTATAAATCTTGCAAAATACATCCAACTTGTTGATAACTTTTAAAGAGTCAAAACATCACCTGGGGACTGCGAGACTTGATATTGCCCCTAGAAGAAACTCAGTGGAGTAACTAATGATGTTGGTGTATATAAACATGCAAGCACACTTCTATTCTTATAGCTATGATTTGATCTAAGCTCAGTGGAGTTTTCCTTGATTTACTGCCCTCTGACAAAAGGCTTCATAGTTACAAGACATGAAGATGTCATTTTCATTAGTCTGAAAACAAATATTTAATAAAATATGAAATGTATACAAATTTTTCACTCAGGCTCACAACTTGAAGGTTACTGAGATCCCTAGACTGTCTTTATGTCCCATGTGTGTGAAGCATGTCTGAATGTATTATTTATACATGTTCTAATCAGACACCTCACATGATAGGTCTATTTAAAACCGTGGTTTTGCTCTTCACCTGAACATAGGAGGAAGCTACACCTATGTCTTTCATATACAATGCTCTTAAATATAATTACCTCACTTCATTTTTTTACAGGGGAGATAATGCACATTTGGTAGGATCAGCATCAAAATCTAGAAAAAATGCCAAACACAAAAAAATAACAGTGACTTAATATGATTTAATATCACGAAATCAGTTAAGAGCGGTGGAAAAAAATCCTTTATATTTTCTTCTTAGAAATTTTAAAATATTTGATATTACAACTCTTGTAGCTCCTTTCAACTAGGTCATTCCATCACAGATTGGATGGAGAAGCTGCTCTTTCTGCATATTGTCGGGTATTATAGAGCCGAAATGTGAGGAAGGATTGTGACAGAGGACAATAAAAACCTACAGACCCCATTCAAGAGCCTGTTCCTGCTGTTGTCTACAAATTCTTTTGTGTCTTTACTGAAACAAGAGGTATAACTTCATGCTGTGATATACACTGGGATGCAGCAATCCTATCAATCCACATCTCCAAAGTGGCTTTGCGTCTCAGCATGCAAACTTTGACCTTCAGCTATGCCTTACAGAGCTGGTGCCAAACAATGTGAATTGTCTTCCTATATATTGCATGGAGATGCCCTGGTAGTACTTCACCTCTTCCCTACGCTCACACATTTTAGGTGTTTCATATGAAGGAGTCACTGCAACTGAGGTTAATCTCATCTCTGACACAACTTCACTGTCTCTTCCTTTGTCCTCATCTATTGCCTAACCTGCAGCTGCTTCTTCCTTGCCCAGCAAATCTGAAATACCTTACACAAAGTACAGATGCTGTGGGCTGATGGGGTCTCCTGCCCTGAGGCATCAAGTGGTTAAGTCAAGTCTTGAATGGCTGCAGGAAGAAATAAAGCTCAAGAGGTAAAGGTGTGACATGCAGCTGTGTTTCTTACATCCCCACTGAATTGCCAAAGAACAGGTGGGGGAGACCTCTGACTACACTGTTTTTTGGATCGTGTCCACACCCTGTCCTGTCCAGAGCATTGCTTTCTTAAAGATCTCAAGAGATCTGCAAAGCTGAAAAAGCCCCAGGGGCTGCACACCATAGAATGTTTTGGAATGAACTATTAAACATTATCTGGTACAAGTCCTCTGAAATGAGCAGGGACATCTTCAAGTCGATTGGGTAGCTCAAAACTCTACCCTTGAGTATTTCCAGGGATGAGCCACCTAGCAGCTCTCTTGGCAATCTGTGCCAGGGCTTCACCACCCGCTGTCACACATCTTTCATGAAAAATCCTTTCCTTAGGATTTTTTCCTCCTGAGAAGCTGAGAGGCCTCAGGAACAAAATGTAAACATTGATTTTCTGCTGCTGTGGAATGCAACAGGTGCATCTTTGACTGGCCCATGTTGGTTATTTCTAATTAACGGCCAATAACAGCCCAGCTGGCTCAGACAGAGAGTCCGAGTCACAAGCCCTTGTTATCATTCTTTCTTTTTATATTCCTAGCTAGCCTTCTGATGAAATCTTTTCTTCTATTCTTTTAGTATAGTTTTAATATAATATATATCATAATATAATAAATCAAGCCTTCTGAAACATGGAGCCAAATCCTCATCTCTTCCTTCATCCTAAGACCCCTGTGAACATGGTCACAACCCACTTCATACAAAAAGTCTTCATTATGTCCAGTCCAAACCAAATCTTTTTATAGCTTAGAACCATTTCCCCATTCTATCACTACAGGCCCCACAAAAAAGCCTGTCCACACATTTCTTTTAAGCCTTCTTTAAGTATTAAAATATTAAAAGTCTGCTGTACTGCAACAGAGTAGACTCTGTCAAGAGTGAGTACCTACAAGGTGAGTACCTACAAGGCTTGATGAGACCCACCAAATTTTATGTTCCCTCATTTTCTCATTTTAAAAGGCATTTTAACCTAACATGTTCTCAATTGGTTACCTATAAAGGGATGACATCAGTATTCTATAGTATCAATATTGTGAAGAACATTTGACTGTGATATAATTTATCTTCAAACATAGAATAAATTGTAAAGAATTATGTATATTGAGTCACAATTGATAATAAAATTATCCCCTCAAGATAACAGAGCTTCAATTTAACTTATCTCATACATAAATTAAAAGAGCAGGCATTTATTTTCACACATCTGCTCCTTTATCTTACCACCATCATCATCATCATCATCATCATCATCATCACCATCACTTTACATGAACATAATTAGTCTTTATACAATGTATAAATTAAGATACAACATTATTATTATTATATTAGCAATTGCTAATAATTGCAGGGAAGTAAATGCTTACTTTCGATAGTGTGATAAAAATTATGCTTATATGTATGTATAGGAGTAAATCTTTGTATGAGAATGGGAACTATTATTTTCAAGACCAGTGTTAGAAAGTCAAAACTCTTGTCAATTTGCCATAGCATTAAATTTAAAAGCAATTGGGTCTTAGCTAGTTCTGTTTTGCAGTGAGAGAGGAGGCCAGGCTGGTTTCACTGACATTTTCACAAACCCAACTTACTTGGTTTTTCCCTTCAGATAAAACACACACACAGCTTGGGGCTCCTGGCATGAAGATAAACTTTTAAAAATTTGGTTCAATTCTCTTTTCAAGGCTTTTTTTTGCTAAAGGCGCAGTGGGACAATATATAAAGAAGAAATACATTCTGCTATCTAAGTGACACCAGCTAGACAATTCTAAGACAAATCCTATGCAGTCTACCAATTCGCTGTTCTTCACATGTAAAGCTACTCAGAACGGCATCCCATGTGGGCCCATGCATTTTATTTTCTTTCCCTCCTAAAGCAAAAAAGAACGAGATACTAAAGATGGTATAAACCTGCATCATTTCTATGTGAGGTAGGCAGAAGAAGATTTTCCATTAAAATCCTGTTAAATGTTTATGAAAAGTTATAAAAGTAAATCACAGGACTATCAGCATGGTGTGAAATAATGGAGGATCAAGAGATAATAGGTTTTGATTTCTCTTTCACTCTCTGGATTAGAGGAATGTTCTCCTTGCCTCTTTTTCCTCCTGGGTTGATGGGTATGATATATAATGGTAGGCAGTTAGGAAGGACTGGTCCTGTGTTAGGAAGGCAGAATACTCTCAAAGCAATTACAAGAAGAATTCAGTTTTAACTGGACTTGAAGATAATCACAATTATCCCTCTAAACTTTCAGAAGACCGTAACAGATACATCATTAAGAAGATTCCACTACTTGTGATGTATCCCTCCTTCATGGAGAATTCTCAGAAAGAAATACCCCCCTAGGGCTATGAGGTGTGCTGTCTGCAGAACCGAGCACTCGCTACCTTCAGCTACAGAGATGCTAAGTATCCAAATTGATGTAGTTGATCTGTTCTGAAGGTTGCATAATATTCTACAATTGCAGTGAAAGAGGGTATTGACTGCATAATTATTACTGTATAATTTCATGTAGATACTTCCAATTCTGAAATATATTTGAATTAAATTGATTTCTGAGTAAAAAATTAGCTGCAGCATTGGATGGATAGTGCTACGGTCAGAGTTTCGCATAAAAAAAAGAAAAAAAAAAAGAAAGAAAACAGTTCCACCCACATTTTTGCACCTTTTTAAAAGTACTTATACGTGACTGTGTATTAAAAAAAATGAGATTATCACAATCATTAGATAACATTTTACACATCTTAAACTCAATTCTTCTTCCTTTGCTTCTCTTAATATCTGAAGTGCAAAAGTGAATGGAGAAAGTTAACTATATTCATGGACTATTTTGTTTGACTTGTCTGAGGAGAAGTAGTTTATGTTATTTATCTTGAAATAAAGAGTTAATGCCAACTTGGGTGGGGTTTTGTTTGTTTTATTTTGTTTTGCAGATGATGTATTTTAGCTGTGTTCGATAAAAGTATTTAAGATGCATTATGGCTGGGTTCTGGGGTCTGTCTGACCCTAGCTGCTGTAGGTGCCCCAGATGGCAAAGTACTGCTAAGCAAAACCAGTCCAGGTGCCCTAGGCAGTCTCCCAGCTGCAGGCAACCTTAGCAAGCAGCTTAGCTCTTTAAGTGAGGTCAGCTCTTTGGTGAATTCAGCTCTTTAGTGATTTCAGCTCTTTGCTTGCTAAGTGCCTTGGCAGATGAAGGAATGAGAGAGGGGAAGAGTTGTCTGAGGTTCTACAGAGGTATCTTTATTGGCAGCCTCTAGAAAGGGTGCCAGTGACAGCATTTCTGCTGAACTGGGCAGAGGCAGGGGTTTATATAGGGTATGTAGGTTTTGGAAAACAGTCCAATAGTAAGGGTCAAGGTAAATATGACCGATGGTTTTACAGAGAGATAACAAGGGTCTGAGGCAGAAAAGGGGTCTTTTGGTCCAGTCATTCTGACTCAACATTTCTTATCTTAGGCAACGATCGCCAGGGAGGCCTTGCAGGCCCTGTGGCTGCTACAAAGATGGATTACTAATTACTGAGAAATTAATCTGTAATTCTGGATACCTTGGAAACAACATATGCTAGCAACAAAAAGAAAACTAGGTCTTTACCCACATTGTAGAATATTCTGAAGGCAATAATTGTGGGAAAACTGTAGAGTGAAATGTGCAGTTTGCACTGTTTTGGGGACAGGGCAATTCTGCTTTTGGACAGCACGTGGCATATCAAAAATCCTTAAGAGAAGGAACCACCAGAATATAAAAGTCTGACTCTCAGTGTCTTTTTATTATTCATCTATTGCAACATATAGTAGAAATGCAGTTCTATTAGATTTCTTCTTACTTTCTTGCTTGCTTTCACCACCATGGAATCTAACAGACAAATAAGTTAATTACATTTTTTTCATTTAAACATATATCATTCAGAAATAGGTTGTTTACAGTCTGTCAAAATTTTCCAATGGAAATCATCAGGGAATTTTCCAATGGAAATCATCATCATCTGATTAGTACCTAGGGTATGATTTTGTCCATTTTGTAAAATTTAAAAATTATATCTTAAATTTAAAAAACGGTTTGTTTCTATGAAATGTGGTTATGTATATTTCATTCTTTCAAAGTTTCTTAGAGAATGATCTATCTTCATATTCCCTATTGAACTACTGTTTTCCCAAAATGTTTTGCTTCTTCACTGTTCCATGTGCTCAGCAGTATATTAAAGTAATATCCAGTGAAAAGAACATTAAACCATTTTCAACTCTCTTCTACTTTTATTACTTTTTTGCATTCATCTTATACAGTACATATGGGAAATACAAGCACAGAAGTCTCCCAAGGTCTCAAACACACAAACGCAGATATAGAGATGAATACAATGTTTGACCTAAGACCTTGGAGAAGGCTTGAAGCTTTAGAATAGAAAAGTGAAACAGACATTAAGTAAGAATAAAGATTTGTAGTTTAAGCAGAAATATGTTTTAAGCAAGTAGAAATATGCCTCATGTAAATGAATAAATATGTAAAGCAAGATAGTAGAAAATTTTAAAGTCTAGCAATAGAACTTGTTAAAGAGTTAGTAAAAAGTAGAAGATGCAGCAATAAGTTTCTGTAGAATTATATGAGTGGATAAAAAGAGCTGCATTGCAGAAAAATCATATAATACACAGCAATTGATGATCAGTTTATGAAGGTCTAGCGAGCTCTTTGGAAGTAGCTGACAGGATAAGAAATTTATAAAAGACACTGTAACTAGAATTAGAATGGCTTCTGATGTGATGGCCTGTGTGGATGTAACAACCTTGAGGTCTCACCCTTCCATGAGTCTGATTTTGCAATAAACCATCTTTTAATCTCTTAATCAGTTGACCCCATCTACTCTGTATCCAGAACAAGTTTAGTCTTTCAGAAATCCTGTAGATCCTTTGCAGACAAAATCTTTGTTGTTAT
This sequence comes from Zonotrichia leucophrys gambelii, assembly GCF_028769735.1. Classification (NCBI taxonomy): domain Eukaryota; kingdom Metazoa; phylum Chordata; class Aves; order Passeriformes; family Passerellidae; genus Zonotrichia; species Zonotrichia leucophrys. The sequence continues at coordinate 18,892,397 of NC_088200.1, read as the reverse complement.
TGCTTGAAATGATTATAAAATGCAGTTTTGAGATTGGTCTTGTGTGTGTGTAACACAGCTCCTGATCATTTTTCATGTCTACTCAGAATACTTTTGTGTTCTTCTGTCTGCTCAGAACACTTTTTTCACCAATACAACTTAACTTTTGATGTACATAATGTGTATGTTTTTCCAAATTTTCTAATAAAATAAAGAGTTCATGTTGCTTAAACACATCTCTTGGTTGGATGTCTGGTTAAAATATTTAAATTATTTTAAATTCCCATTTCTAAACCTCTTAGGCTTCTCTTTTTGGCCTTGATCTCTTTTCATCTGGGTATTATGCTGATGGTCAGTCTAACAGTCTGTGCAGCACCATCCTATAGCAACAGAAAAGTTAAAATAGCATAGCACTGTTTCATTTACAATACTATTTTTTAAAACATTTAGACCACATGATATATGACCACAGAATCACAGAATCACAAGGTTGGAAGAGACCTTCAAGATCATAGAGTCCAACCTGTCCCCTAACACCTCAACTAAACCACGCCATCAAGTGCCACATGCAGTCTTTTTTTGAACACCTCCAGGGATGGTGACTCCATCACCTCCCCAGGCAGACCAATTTCCAGAACTTTATCACCCTTTGCATGGAAAACTTTTTTTTCCTAATATCTAACCTATATTTCCCTTGATGCAGCTTGAGACTGTGACCTCTGGTTCTGTCAGTTGCTGCCTGGAGACAGAGACCAACCCCCATCTGACTACAACTACGCTTCAAGAAGTTGTAGAGAGTGATAAGGGTGCCTCTGATTCTCCTTTTCTCCAGGCTAAACAAGCCCAGCTCCCTCAGCTAATCCTCTTAGGGCTTGTGTTCCAAGCCCCTCACCAGCCTCTTCTGGATGTGCTCAAGTGTCTCAATGTCCTTTCTAAACTGAGGGCCCAGAACTGGACACAGAACTTAAGCTGTGGGCCTCACCAGTGCCGAGTTCAGTGGGAGAATGACTTCCCTGCTCCTGCTGGCCGCACTGTTCCTGATACAGGCCGGGATGCCTTTGGCCTTCTTGGCCCCCAGGGCACCTGCTGGCTCACGTCCAGCCAGCTGTCAACCAGCACCCCCAGGTCCCTTTCTGCCTGGGCACTGCCCAGACACACCCTCCCCAGCCTATAACACTGCAGGGGGTTATTGTGGCCAAAATACAGGACTTGGCACTTGGATTTATTAAACTTCACCTTGTTAGACTCAGCCCATCTATCCAAGTGTTCCAGGTCTCTCTGCAGAGCCATCCTACCTTCCAACAGAGCAACACATGCTCCCATCTTATTGTCATCTGCAAATTTACTAATAAAACACTCAATACCATCATCCATGTCATCTATAAAAACACTGAATAGAACTGGCCCCAGCACACACCCCTGAGGGACACCACTGGTGACAGGCCCCAGCTGGATGCAGCACCCTTCACCCCCACTCCCTGAGCTCAGCCATCCAGCCAGTTCCTAACCCAGCAAAGAGTGTTCCTGTCCAAGCCGTGGGCTGCCAGCTTTACCAGGAGTCTGCTGTGGGAGACAGTGTCAAAAGCTTTGCTGAAGTCCAAACAGACAACATTCACAGCCACCAGGAAAGGTGTCACCTGGTCATAAAAGGAAACCAGGTTGGTCAAACACCACCTACCCATCCTAAACTTATGCTGACTTGGTCTGATACCCTGGCCATCCTCTAGATACTGCATAATGACACTCACTGTAAATTGCTCCATTATCTTGCCAGGTACTGAGGTCAGGCTTACTGGTCTATAATTACTAGGATCCTCCTTCCCACCCTTTTTGTGAATGGGTGTCACATTGGCCAGCTTCCAGTCATCTGGAACCTCACCAATGAGCCAAGACTGTTGGTAAATAATGGAGAGTGGCTTTGCAAGCTCATCTGCCTGTTCTCTCACCACTCTGGGGATGGATCCCATCTGGTCCCATATATTTATGAATATGCAAGCATCTCAGAAGTTCTCTGACAGCTTCTTCTTGAATAATGAGGGTACCATTCTGTTCCCTGGCACCATCAGCCAACCCAGGAGGACAGTTGTCCTGAGGACAAGCCGTCTTCCCACTAAAGACTGAGGCAAAGAAGGTGTTAAGCACTTCTGCCTTCTCCTCATCTGCAGTTACTAAATTCCCTCCCTCATCCAATAAAGAACAAAGGTTGGTCTTACCCTTCCTCTTACCATTATTATATTTGTAAAAGCATTTTTTATTATCCTTTACAGAAATCACCATTTTAAGTTCAAACTGAGCTCTGGCCACCCTAATTTTTTTCCTACATGCTCTAGCAGCCTCCCTAAATACTTCCTGAGAGACCTGACCCTCCTTCCAAAGGTGATACATCCTCCTTTTATTCTTAAGTTCCTTCAAAACCTCCTTGCCTATCAAAGCTGGGCGTTTACCTCATCAACTCATCTTTTGACACACAGGGACAGTCTTTTCCTGTACCCTGCAGATCTCTGTTTTGAAGCTTGCCCACCTTTCCTGAACTCCTTTGTTTTTAAGGGCTGCATCCCAAGGAACTCTCTGAATAGGTCTCCTAGATAGGCCAAAGTCTGCCCTCTGGGAGTCCAGTGTAAAAGTCTTATTAGTATTCCTCCTCATTTCACCAAATATCAAGAACTCTATAATTTCATCATCACTCTGCCCCAAGTGCCCTCCAATCACTATATCTCCCACTAGCCTATCTCTATTTGAAAACAGCATGTCTAACATAGTCCCTCCCCTCGTGGGCTCACCCACCAGCTGCAACAAACAGTTGTCCTCCCTACACCCTAAAAATTTCCTAGACTGCCTCTTTTCTGCTGTATTAAGTTCCCAGCAGATGTCTGGTACATTAAAGTCACCTATGAAAATAAGGGCTGATGATCCTGAAACAGTATCTAGTTGCTTGTAGAACAAGTTGTCCACCTCTTCTTCCTGGTTGGGTGGACAGACTCTCAGTAGGATATCAGCCTTGTTGGCCTTCCCCTTAATCCTTAATTCTTACCCATAGGCATTCAACTCCGTAAGTTTAAATACTTATGGCATCAAAAGCCTCCTTAATATAAAAGGCCACCCCTCCACCTCTTCTCCCTTCCCTGTCTCTTCTGAGGAGCTTGCAGCCACCCAGTGCAGTCCTCCAACTATGTGAGTCATCCCACCATGTTTCTGTGATGGAGACTACATCATAGCTCTGCTGTTGCACCATGGCCTCTAGTTCTTCTTGTTTGTTACCCATCCTGCGTGCATTAGGTACATGCACCTCAGCTGGGCTACTGATTTGTGTCCTAACTCAGGCTTAACACCCTTGGGCCTGCTTCCAGACAGCCCAAACACATCCCCTTCCCCCTTCAAACATACTTTAAAGCCCTCTTAACAAAGTCTGCCAGTTCATGAGCTAAAAACCTTCAGCCCTTAACAGAGAGATGTATCCCATCTGGTTCCAGTAGAGCAGGTGCCATAAAAGTTGCCCCACAATCAAAGAATCCAAAATTTTGCCAATGACAGCAACCCTTAAGCTACTTGTTAATGATGTGAGTTCTCCTATTTCTTTCATAATTTTTCTCTGCCACCAAAGGGACTGACTACCTGTGCCCCTATCCTATTGACCACTTGACTCAATGCCCTGAAGTCCCTTTTAATCGCCTTGATACTCCTCTTTTCAATCTCATCACAGCCACGTCTGTAGTATCAGCAGTGGGTAATAACCAGAGGGCTGAATCAGCCTAGAAAGTGCCTCAGTGACATCCCATACCCAGACCCCAGGAGGGCAGCAGACCTCTCTGTGGGGTGGGTCCAGTCCACATACGGGGCCCTCTGTTCCCCTCTTTTCGATTACCCTTCTTTTCTTCTTGATGTTAGAGGTGGTGATCCGTCTTACAGATGAGTCAAAACTGGGAGACTCACTGGGCAGATCATTTTCTTCTACATCTTCTGGCTGGCTCTCTAGATCCAAGTGCCTCATACCTATTCTGAAGTGGCACCTGGCTAGGGGATGGGGGTTGGGAGGAATTTTTACCTGCCCAAGCAGGGACCCATTTCCACTCCCCTTCATCTACCAGGTGCCCTTCTATTGCCTGAGAGTGAGAGGCATATGAGTCCTCTGACTCTTGGTGGGCATCCCTTAAAGATGTAAGGGCTGAACTCCACCAGTCTATTTCCCTTTCACTTTCCCTGATACACATTAATCTTTCAACTTCCTCCCTAAGCTCAGCTACCAGTGAAAGGAGTTCACCTGTTCACACCATAGGTAAGCCTCCCCCACAGCACCCCCTGAAACCATGGGTAAACTCAAACACTCCAGGAAGGAATGGGTCTGTACAGACACATCCTTTTTGGAGGGCTTGGTCACAAACACTTGTACCAGCCACAGTTTTTGACTGTGTTAAAATCATTACTAGGAGAAAGCCCAAAATCAAGCAGCCAACAGAAACACCTCAAACAGCACACAGCACACCTAACCATCAAGAAGATCTGCAACACTACCTGCTTGCCCTGCCTGTGCAAACTGCCACGCAACCTGCTGTGACCATGACCCTGTTTGTCCGTTCCTGCTCACCACGCTCTGTGCTGCCACGCTCCCCAGAGGCCTCTTATAATCAGTCACTCAGGAACAAAAGAAGTTCCACCTTCCATTCCTGAATGGGTCTCAATGCAACCATATTATGTTCATCTTTGAGAGCTGGGAATTTACTTCATAGAGTAAGAGAGCTTAAATCTGCATGATGGCAATAGTTCAATCCAAGATATCTGTGGCATTGCTTCTTCACAACCAGGGCAGAGCTGAACTGCTCAGTGATCACTTCAGAGTGTAGCAAAGCAGCTCATATTTTCAGTGTTTCTTTGCCTAAATTAATAGAGTGGGGTTATCAGTAGGTGCATTTAGCTGCAGGTACAGCTACGTTTCCCTGCAATGCGATGTTGATATCAGACAAATTCCAGGTAATTTGTCTGTGGAAAAAAAGACAGAAAAGTGGAAAATCTGCCCATGGACAACTATCCTACTCTGTATTAATTCAGAATCTTTTCCCTGACCTCTAAACACTTGCAATAATGCCAACACAGCACTGAACAAAGGAATCACCTGTGCTGGCTAAAGGGCTGCTGAGTCTCGTTTCCACTTTGGAAGAGACAAAATCAAGAGATGGAGTGTGCCTGTGACACATAGTCTCTTAAGAGCATTGTACATGGGAACTCATTTAACCCTACTTGCTTGTGAATAATTAATAGAATATGAAAATCTGGTTTCATATGTGTAATAAATATAGCACAATGGAAAACAAAAAGGCAAAAATCATAAAATTTGACCATTGGATGTATCACATACTTGAAGACAAAATTAGTCCCGCTTTACTTAACAGGAAGCAAAATGAGAAATGCGTATGGACCTGGAACATCCTAGGAGGGTGAAAGCTAGGTCAGCAATAGCAAGCAATATGCAATCACTTAGTCAGAGAACTTACTTCTGTTCAATTACATTCCATCATATGAGCCAGCGCACAGCTGTACATTTTTATGTTTCCCTTTTCACTGGCCTTTTCATCTCCATACCATCAGGTTGAAGAGTTAATAGAATTCCACTTCTACATGAGATCATTTCAAAACAAAATGCAGCAGTTTGAAGTGGGAAATAGAACAAGCACTAAGAAGATGTTTAATGATGAGACATTCTGGATGTATTCTTTGAAGAGTACATTTGGAGAATTGATTGCATAGATCATGCAGGAAAATATAATCCAACACAGATTTAGCAGTGATTGTCATAGTTGCATTCAGATCAAACATCACTATTCCATTTGGAATTATAAATTAATCTGACACTGAATTACCTAATATCATGGAAAAGTTCCTGCGCAATAGGCATAGTAAAATGCTGATAAAAATGGTGCTTCTTTCAACCTAAACATAAATAACGTAAGACTTGAATCTGCTTTTCCATATTAAAAAAACTGTAGTCAGTCTTAAGACTGATGACAATGTCATGTTTAAACAGCAGAGAGCTGCAATTTAACCATGTCTCCCACCATTTGGTTCCTTACACTTTTGCTTTCTTACAATAACACAGAAGAGTTTCTTTATACACTGTTTCCATGATCATTTTATTTAGAAGAAGCAAGCTTTCATAAATGATTTTGCATGTCAATGTGTGGACTCCAGTGCTTACCATTGTTCAATGTTTATCAGCTCCTAAACCTCAGCATGCAACACACAGAATTCACTCTTGGGCAATATTATTATTATTGAAAGAGCAAAAAATTGGAAGACATTGGAATTGACTGTGCTGCTAGAATAAGTTTGGTTTTGTGCAACCTCTTTGTCAATCTCAGTAGGTATCAATCAGAGATCCTAAGTAAAAAAAAGATGCTAATTCATTATTATTGATCACAACTTTAATAATCTCAAATGTATACAATTCTTTAATTGTTTCTCAAGAGTCTGCTACATTTGCCACCATGGTGATAAAAAAATATAAGCTCTGGTTTTCCTACACCTCTCACAGTCCTGCATGGATGTTATACCTTGAATTCAACACAGAGGTTCACTAGGATGAGTAATGGAGGGAGGCAAATTCATTATAGGGAAGAAAGTAAAAACATGAACAAACTTTAAAGAGGACAACCAAACAGCGGCTTCTGTGATTTCCACTTTCCCTCCCCCCACATTTCTGTTTTAGTTTTGAAGACTTAAGATCTCCCTTGTAAATCAATTTCATGTCCTGCTGGATCCTGCAGAAAGATCACAACATCTACTCTGCTTTGAAGATCTGTTAGAGAAGTGGCAAATATTGATATTTGAACTGTACAGGAGTCATCAATGCCTATCGTTCCTTGACTCCTCCAAGATCACAAATAAATTGTTTTAGCCAACTGCTGTACCGTAAATGTAAAATTCTTCAATTCTGGTGACTTTAAAAACAAGTAGAGTCATAGAATTGTTTGGGCTGGAACAGACCTTAATAATAATCTAGTGTCAACCCCCCTGCCCTGGACAGGGATATCTTCCACTAGACCAGATTGCACAAATTCCTGTTCAGACTGGCCTTGAACACTTCCATGGATGGGACAGCTTTTCTGGGCAAACTGTTCCAGTGCCTCACCACCCTCAGACTAAATAATTTATTCTCAATATCCAATCTAAATCAGTTTGATGTCATTCCTCCTTGTCCTATCACACTACATCCTTGTCAAAACTCCCTCTCTATCCCTCTTGTAGCCCCTTTAGGTACTGGAAGGGGTTCTAAGCTCTCCTGAAAGCCTTTTCCAAGCTGAATGACCACAACCTGCTCAGCCTGTTTTCACAGGAGAGGTAAATTAACCTAAATCTTCCCTAACTTGCTCTTTTTCTACAGAAAACCACAATAACTAATTTCAGTCAAATAATGACTGAAAAACAAATTAAACTCTTTTGCTGGAGTGTTGTTAGAATATCCTTTAATCCCCTGAGCAGTAAAACAACACTTCCCTTTGTTATCTGCCTCAATACTATTGTATTTACAGAACGATTTCCAGACACCATTTATGTCCATGGTAATAACTGAATTCCCTCTGTGCTTTAAGAACATGACAACAGATTTTTGTGAGTCAAATCCAAGGTCCATCTAGCTTATTATCCTATCTCTAGCCAAGGTCAATAGCAGATACTTAGGAAATAGCATAAGTACTGGCAAGTGTATTTTAACATTTTATCAGCATCTTGTGGCTGAGAAACATCCTGAACAAGAGGTTGCATCCTTGCATATACTAGATGGGGAGAGATTTTTTTTTTATCGTTGTCACAGCATGAACTATGCCCCAGCCAGGAGATGACGACAACAGGGGTGTGATAGATCCCCCTCAACAGCTCCGCAAATCCCAGCTACCAGCAATGGTTCGGCGCAGGAATAAAAAGGCAGCAGCATATAGGTCTTTGGGTGAAACAGGAGTAGGTTTATTTCATGACCACTGCCCAAGACAAGACTTGGGGCAAACATGAGCTTTTATAACATCACTTGGGAGGAAGGGTTTACAGCAGCAAACCAATACGAGTATGGTTGGGGAGAAGCTGAAGGCAGGATATTTTACACTTGAACCAATAAGGGAGCACTAGGGAGGGGAATAACTTGGGCAAACCAATAGGGTTCTAAAAGACACAGGATAGGCAGGGAATTCTTCAGAATAGAGGGCAGTTTTGGGGGAGGATTGACACTCAGGCCGGGGGGGGGGCAAGGAGGATTCTGGGGAAAAGGGCAGGGATAGGAGGGATTGACAACTGGAAAGGTTGGGGACTAAAACTTGGTAGGGAATGGCTGGGTGACAAACAAAAAGACTGACACCTAACTGAACTGAGTAACAACCAGGAAGTACGTCTAATTTTAGAAACACAAGATATAAAATGAGGAGTCTACGCCACTCCAAAGACAGGGGGAAGACAATACAGGGGGATTACAAAACCACAGATTAAACAGTGAACAAAACCACAAATTAAGCAGTGAACCCGCTAAATAAAGAAATGCACTGCAACATATCGCCAATGAATTTTCTTCATAATTGAAAGTTATTTTTAACTTGCACAACGTTCCTCATTATGAAGTACCGTAGTAAACACAGACTCTGAGAAATAAACTCCAGTCTCCTGCTGTCCATAACCCTATCCAATGTATTCTTACTAAATTATCAGTTTTGTCTTTCTGAGTTTTGTCAATTTGAGCTTCACTGAGATGTTCCAGCTCCTATACCTTCCTTATGCCTTTGAGCAGCAAAGTCAGCTGAGCTTAAGCCTCTTTTGGGGTGTTGACACTATTAGACTTCATGTACCTTCCTGGGAAAGGTTTGAGTTGATAAGGCATCATCTCTCCTTCCTCTTCTCCCAAGGACCTCTATGAAAAAGGAAACTTAGGAAAATCAACAGTATTTATAATTGCAATTCGCACTGAAACAATACCCTTTCTTTGCCTTTGACAGTTACCTCCATGTAGAGCACATGCCACTTGTTTTGCAATCAGAATAAAAAGGTTTTGTATTCAGATTGCATTTTTTTAGTCACTGATGAATCCACAGGACAACAAACCAATAATTCATGCAAGTGAGGGAGTGGTTGAGAAACAGAGATACTTTGAATAAACTCTGCACAGGTTTTGATACCAATTAGGTCAACAGGGATTATTTACCAAATAAAAAAGAAATTATTCTGTATTTAATTCCATGACACCATAAGAAGGTACCAATGAGCAGCAAGCCAGTAGCATAACAAACTGGGCAAGGGCTGAAGTGAAGCCGTATTTGGAGGGCCAGACTTGTATCCATCAGCCTGAACTCAAGTATTTTCATAAGGGACGTTTGTACATATTTTTCTCTCCTAAGATTCTCCTGAACACCAAGTAAAACTGTATCATTCCAATGTGGGGAACAGCAAGGAGGTATTTTAATAACGGATGGTCAAGAAAGGAATTAAGCCAAATGAGGCAAATGTTGTATCTGAGAACTGTTTACTGATAACAAAAAAAACAAAATAAAAAGGAGTTACCCTATGAAAGAGGGCTAGAGAAGACCGAGCAAGAGAAAGAAAAATGGGAGAGTGGGAGGGGGAGGCAGAGGAAAAGATGGCATTACTACCAGGCATTGAGGAGTGCTGTCGATGTCCACGAGGCAGGGCTGTGCACACTGCCTGCCTGTGGACAGCACCTGTGTGACAGGCGACCAGACACAAGGTGAGGGGGTGCTTGGGCAAGAGGTCTAGAAGCCTGGACAGGTTCGCAGCGAGCATCACAGTGGTGGGCAGGCTCAGAGGTGGGGAAGGCTGGACACAGGTGGCTCAGGCAAGGATGCAGAGACAAAGCAGGCAGGACGCTGGTCAGGGACACAGGGAGGGAGAACAGACGTGAGGGCGAGCAAGAGCCAGCCAGGGCAGGAGAGCCAAAAAAAGGCAGGACTCCAAGAGCAAATTTAAAAAGCCCCCAAAGAATAAAAAGGCAAAGTACAGAACAGCCGCCAAAGAGTCCCCAGAGCTTATGATGCAATTATTTTTTATGCTCCTGGCTCCTCTCAAAATCTGCCTGCTGACAGGAGACCATTGGCCCAGTCCAATGTCCCACTGTGGTCTGTTAGTAGAGACCTCTTGTATTGGAATATGAATCCCAATATTATCAGTTATATTGTGCCTGGGTCGGTGTGACCCTCGCTGCTGAGCCAAAGGCGGCTTCTGTGGTGCTTTACCCCAGAGATACCTCGGCTGCTGGAAATTGCAGCAGGGCACTGAGCAACTCCAGGCTTGTCAGGAACTCCATTTACCTCAGGAGAGAGAGCTTCTGGCGATGGTGAAGAGAAAAGGAGAGGATTCTGCTGGAGGGTTTATATCCAGATGTTTATTCCATGGTTACAGAGGTCTGAACCGGGGCAACTGCTCCAACCAGAATGCGGCCGCATGGTCTGATTAACCTTTTAAGCCCAGGAACAGGGGAAGGGGAGGGGACAGGTGAGCTACCAACCAGGTGGAAGGGGCAGGGTCTCAAGGGAGGATGACACTTAGACAGGCCAATGACCTCTGGGCATAGGGGCATCTTTTGAATTTGACTAACCACACGACGCCTTGCTGGAATCTTAAGCCTGATTGACAGGACTCACTCAGCAAGGGCGCGAGGGGGAAGGGAGAGAGGTATAGGCACACCTGGGGAAGGGACCTGGAAGCTAAAAACACACCACAGCACTCTTGCTATTGATTGCAGAGTATCTCTGGAGAGTAGAGTGTCTTCACTGTTCCCTGCTGACTGCCTGTCCCATATGAGACATGAACTTGTGGCCAGGCAAAGTCTCCCCAGTAACAAAGCTTTCTTCCATCTTCTCCTAGCTGCCTCCTGAAAATGGTATATGGGCAAGTCCTCCCCCAAAGGCCTCCGACAACCATTGTTGGGGCATAACAAAAACTGGTTCCTCACAAAAACAAAATACAAATACATAGAAAGGATTCTATTGGTTTATAACTGGGCCCAAAAAGCTCACCAGAAATAAGGAAACAAACCTCAAAACAAAATGTCTCTTCTTTATTTATGTGAATCATATATTCTCTGCATTATCTTTTTCCTTTCTGTTACTTACTCTGGTTGAGTAAAGGGCTACTGGCAACATAAATATCTCCAAGTAAATAAAAGCAACTTAGCTACATGCAACGTACTTTGGAAGGAAAAATGAAGGAAATTCCAGTAATGCTTTACAGACAAAGTTGGGGTCCTGCAGTTACCATTTTAATGAAGACCGTTACCTGCTATGTTTTGCATTATGTCCCCCCATATCTGTGTGCGTGTATATGCAGGTATTACTAAATGATAAGTTTATACAAGTGCATGAATGTCAGCAAACGCATGTGCTACATTTACATATATTCTTGCGCTATATAAATTCAGTATTTTATAATTGGAAATAAAGAAGTTATGCACCTTGTTTTCTTAATTTTAGAGTCTGAGTAACATCCCTCCATGTGCACATTTGTAGACACAGTTAGTGGAGTTTAAATACCCTTACACTGGTATAAATCTGTACTAATTTGGATTGCCTAAGAGTCAGTGTAAGTATGAGGATTAGCTGTTAATTCTCAAGTACTCACACACTGCATGTCTGTTAAAATGGCCATTGAAAAAAGCCAAGTATTCAAAAACAAGAAATGAATTCATTAATTAATTTGAATGTTGTTTTTGCTTGCAGATTTTCATTTCACTGGCAGGACTCCTTTTGCTTGTAAATTTGTGCTTTACATGAGAAAATGGGTTTTTTTCCATGTTCTCTGACAACAGAGGAAATATATAAATGAAGAAACTGCTTCCACCAATTCAAAAGATGAAGCAGAGTACGTATTTTGGAAATTTATATAAACAAAATTTGAAGAGGTTACAGGGAATGAAACACAACGTATTTACACAGCATCTGTAAAAACAACTCACAAACTTCACAGAATGATTTGTTGTTATTATCTCAGTTATACAATTGGTTTGTCACTTGGTATTTTACTCAATCTACAAATGTCCCTGCTAGATAGGAAATACATTCCATTTTCCTTTTTTCTTCACATCACCTACATATCTGCAGCTGTAAGCTCCTTCCTTCCTTCCTTCCTTCCTTCCTTCCTTCCTTCCTTCCTTCCTTCCTTCCTTCCTTCCTTCCTTCCTTCCTTCCTTCCTTCCTTCCTTCCTTCCTTCCTTCCTTCCTTCCTTCCTTCCTTCCTTCCTTCCTTCCTTCCTTCCTTCCTTCCTTCCTTCCTTCCTTCCTTCCTTCCTTCCTTCCTTCCTTCCTTCCTTCCTTCCTTCCTTCCTTCCTTCCTTCCTTCCTTCCTTCCTTCCTTCCTTCCTTCCTTCCTTCCTTCCTTCCTTCCTTCCTTCCTTCCTTCCTTCCTTCCTTCCTTCCTTCCTTCCTTCCTTCCTTCCTTCCTTCCTTCCTTCCTTCCTTCCTTCCTTCCTTCCTTCCTTCCTTCCTTCCTTCCTCCTCCCTCCCTCCCTCCCTCCCTCCCTCCCTCCCTCCCTCCCTCCCTCCCTCCCTCCCTCCCTCCCTCCCTCCCTCCCTCCCTCCCTCCCTCCCTCCCTCCCTCCCTCCCTCCCTCCCTCCCTCCCTCCCTCCCTCCTTCCCTCCCTCCCTCCCTCCCTCCCTCCCTCCCTCGCCTTCCTTCTGCCATTTCTTTCCTTCCGCCATTTCCTTCTGCCACTTCCACCACTTTCTTCCCTGGAACTTCCCATGATTTCCCTTCCCAGAACTCCCCTCCCCACCCTTAATCTTCTATCTCCTCTAGCCTAAACAAGCAGAGAACTGGAAGAGTTTGGCAATTTTCTGGCATGAAAATACTTACAAAAGAATGTGTATTTTCTCAGTTACAGCCTAAAGAATACAACCATGTGTATCAGCTGAGAAATAGTTTAAATCCAATGCTCAAAAATTATTAAATTGCTAGTTGCAAAAGCCACCCGGGACAAATAATTTTTGCTCCATGTGTTATTTCCAGACAAGTATGTGCTTCTACATCCACTCTTAGTCTAAGACAGTTGGAAGACTTTAGGTTAATAGCAGGTCTCTGACCAAAGCTGTTCCTGGAGTGAAGAATTCTTTTAGAATTCTACTGCAGTAAAAGTCTGCAGACTTTGTAGGAAAACAAGAAGAGTTAAGACAATGCTTTAATAGCTTCTTGACTTTCAAAACGCTCATTTATTAACTGCAACCATCTAAGGCTTTTTTCCTCCTTTAGGAAGGATTTTGTAATATTTCACGGTATTTTGGTTTGCTTGTCTGGTTTCAAAGTATTTTGGTTTGGAGGATGAAAAATAAGAAAAAAGCTACTATAACTAAGTTCTCTATAAAAATTGTTTGAATTCAGACTGTCTCAAAACAAGGAGGCATTCATAATGGGATATTAACTTAGAACTGCTTCATTAATAGTAGCAACAGTTATGTACAGGTTTGTAAAGGCCCAAATGACAATGAGAAATATTATAGTAATGAAAGTAAACAAACTTGATGATCCACACACTTGCATTTCAACAGTCTCAATACAATCCACCCATATAAATTCTGAAGGATTAGTAAAAGAATATGAGGAATGTGAACTCCAGCTGCAGTAACCCTCTAGCAGCAGACAGAATTATGTCAATACTAAATGAGGAAGAAATTAGATGGCACTATTTCTTCCCTCTTCAAATGTCTGCTCACATCCCATAAACTGTATTTTAGGCCAGTAAACTCATCCTCCATTTCACACTCCTGTACACAGTGTCTTGAGGAACGTACGTGTTTTTACACTAAGGTCTCTTAAGTGTGACAGAATTCTTTTCCCTGAGATAGGGATGAAATAGTACTAGAAAGTATGGCAAATAATGCTGTGGTAAATAAGTATGATTCGTGCTGATAAAAATTGAAACTGCACTCAGTATTGATACAGTAACTAATACTTGGAAATAATAGCAGTAGTAATGCCAAATTTGGAAATAATAAGTTAAAAATAGTAATGCCAAAGAGGAGAGGGAAAGGAGGGGCTCCACCCACCCCCTTCCCAGCAGATGTTCTCAAGGACCACAGGAAAGAAGCTGAAGATAAAGTTGCTAAAAATGACCAAGAACCTGGTTGGGTCCAAGAAAATGTTAATTATAAGGGACTTATTGCTTTGATATGTAGATGCAGTGATATGTTAGTCTTGGCTTACATTGTACTGGCTTGGTGCGCATGTGTAACCCAAAGGTGAATTAAAGGACAACGAGGAAGACTACAGGACCTTCATCAGTGACGATCACCAAAGACTTGTGCGACCACCAAACCGAGTGGTGGCGCATGCGTGGTAAAGGTGGTAATGAAGGTGGAGACAAAAAAGTGACGAACCGAAAATAGGAGGAGATGGCATTCACATATGGCATATAAGGGGTGATTTTCACTTGGCAAGCTTGTACGTGAAGTGGCAAGGGTCATTGAACCCTGCACTCCGTACCCCGCAGTATTTTTTTTGCTTATGCGCTATTATTGGAACCAAATTATCCCTTATTTTAATCAAATCATATTGTATCCAATTTTATATTTTTCATTTTAATTATCTCATTAAAATTGTTATTACTTTTAATATTGTTTGGTTCTTTTTAATGAGGGGATAATTGGGCAAACTTAACAATTTTGGTGGTGAAACCCGGGAACTCTTTTAACCCCGGGGAGGTGGATAGCTTCTGGGAAGGAGCTCCCCACCAGACTTTTAAGTGGTCCCAAGGCTAGGCCACTCTCCCTTGGGAAAAGAGAGTTCTTTTTACAGTAACGCATAAGCAAATTAGTTATTGGAAGCGCGCAGGAGAGGCTCCCATCAGAGTGCCGGCTTGTAGGAGAGAGAGTACCCATAGAAAACTGCTTTGTGCACAAAGACCCTCGTGAGAAAAGGAGGCTGTGAGTATCACGGGGTTTTGGGTCGGGGGGCGGCTGTATGTGTGTGTGAGTGTGTGTGGAGTGTCTGAGACGGGGGCTGGGCAGTCCCGGACCCCCGAAGCAAGTGGGACCTCCCAGTACCGCGTTTTCGCGTTCTCCGCGAGGAGACCGGCCGGGAAAGGAGGGAAGCGAAAGAAAAGTGAATGAGTGGGGACCCCGGGAGGGTTTGACCCAGGGGGAAGGAGGGGATCCCTGGTCCAGGCACCTGTGGGAAGGTCCTTGGGCAGGAGGGATTGACCTCAGTAGGGAGACTGAGAGAGTGAATGAATAGATTCAATTTCCTTGGAAGGGTTGGTAGCAGGCAATTTAGTATGTGATTATATGGTGAGAGGACGGGGTTAATAGATTAAGAGGGGGAGAGAGGTGTGGAACAAGTAGATTGCAGAGGGAGACATAGGAGTGGAACAAGTAGATTGAAAAGGCAGTGTGACAGAGTAATAAGTGAGGAAGTTGAGCCACGGGGTGAGTGTGGGAAACTAAGACTCTCCTGGTACCGGGGATTTCTTAGTTTGTTGCCGCCAGAAATGGGTCAGGGAAAAGGTAAGTTCCTTGACCCAGGGGCTGCGGATTGTGTGAAAAATTCGCAGCGGTCTGAGTTATCTGGGAACCGCGAGGGGGGTTCTCAGGAGGGGAGCATTCCTCAGGACAGCCCACTGGGGATGATGATACAGTTTTGGGATGAATGGGAATCCCGAAGTGGAAAAAGTAAACAGAAAATGATTAAGTACTGCATGTTCGAATGGACAAAGGAAATGATCCGGAAAAATAATTTATACTGGCCCAAGTTTGGATCATTTGAGGACTGGGTTTGCCAGGCACTAAATACATATGTGAATTCAAAAGACCCTGTTAATCAGGAGGAGAGTGAATATGCTGCTCTATGGAGTCCCGAGGGGAGAAGTCGGTTTGTTGTTCAGAGGCAGGAAGCTGGGGGTTACCCGATGTATCCTTTACTAACCAAAGAACAGGCGGTTAAAAGGAATAGGCAGGAGCTGTGGGACCCACTAAATCATCTCCCCCCCCTTATGGACAACCCAATCAGTTAGCTCAGCCACCGGCCCCTGAGGGTCCCCCCGTAAATCCAAATGCACCTCTTATTCAAGAGGAACCGGTGGCACACAGAACTAGAGGCAGAGGCAGAGGGAGACAAGGGGAGGAAAATTATGAAGATGAAGGGGAGGAAAGGGAGAATCAATTATATCCTCTTAGAGAGGTTCCCATGGCAAATCTAGGAGAGGGGCCACCTATTGGTTATGTTAGTGTTCCCCTAAATACCGGGGATGTTAGGAAGTTCAAGAAGGAGATGGGTAAACTGATAGAGGACCCTGTCAGAGTAGCAGAAAGGTTAGATCAGTTCTTGGGACCAAACACATATACCTGGGTGGAGATGCAGTCTATCCTAGGAATTTTGTTTACAAGGGAAGAGAGAGAGATGATCAGACAAACAGGAATGCGGATTTGGGACAGAGAACGTGAGGGACAAGGGCGAGGTGATCAGAAATGGCCTATGCAGGACCCAAATTGGAATAATCAGAATGTAGAGCATAGGCAGAATATGAGTGATCTCCGGTGGATAATTATTCAAGGAATTCGGGGGGCAATGCCTAGGGGACATAATATAGGAAAAGCTTTGAGTGAGCATCAGAAAAAGGATGAGTCCCTGGAAGAATGGTTAGAAAGATTAAAGAAAGATTTGCAATTATATTCAGGTATAGATACTGATACTGCAGCAGGGCAGGTTCTGTTAAAAACTCAGTTTGTGGCTAAGTCTTGGGGCGACATCAGAAAGAAGCTGGAAAAATTAGAAGATTGGCAGGACAGGGGACTTCAAGAGTTACTGAGAGAAGCACAAAGGGCGTATGTTAGAAGAGATAAGGAAAAGCAGAAAGCAGATGCCAAAATTTTGGTGGCGGCAGTTCAAGAAATGCAAGCAGCCTTGAACACAGAAAAACCCCCAGGGAAAAACAAACAGCAAACATCAGGATTCATTTTTAAGAATACAGGTCCTGTGTGTTTTTCCTGTCACGAGAAGGGACATTTAAAAAATTCTTGCCCCACTTTGAAGGGTGCGGGACCCACCTGTTTTTACTGTCATAAAAAGGGGCACCTGCAGAAGAATTGCAGGAAGAAACAGCAAGATGAGAAAAACTTCCAAGAAGATTAGAGGGATCAGGGGCTCTATTTAATGAAGAGGACCGAAGAACACCTAGAAGAGCCCTTGATAAAGCTGAGAATTGGTCCTCTGAACGAAGAAGTCCTATTTTTAGTGGGTACAGGGGCTTCTCGGTCTACTGTTAGGAAAGTACCCCAGGGATGTAAGATAAGTCATGAGCGGGTTCCAGTAATTGGAGTTAAGGGAGAGGCTTTCCCCGTCTCTGTAATAAAGGAAGTACAAATTGAAACAGATGACAAATTTGGAGTAAATGATTTATTGTTGATACCAGAGGCCGAGAATAATTTATTAGGTAGAGATCTAATAATAGCTTTGAATTTACAGATAAAAACATGTGAAGGAAACCTTAAAATTTATTCTTTAACGGAGAAAGATAATCTGAAAATTAATGATACGGTTTGGCATTCGGGTGAAGTGGGGAAGCTGAATATTCCGACCATAAAAACTGAAATAAAAAATCCAGACATACCAATTCGAGTAAAGCAATATTCAATATCACTAGAGGGGCGGAGGGGATTAAAACCACTGATCGAAAGTTTAATACAGCAAGGAATATTAGAACCCTGTATGTCACCCCACAATACTCCCATCTTACCGGTAAAGAAACCTGATGGGAGTTACAGGCTGGTCCAAGACCTGAGGGCAATAAATCAAAGAACTATTACACATTTTCCAATAGTGGCCAATCCATATACTTTGCTGAGTCAATTGCCCCCTAACTACACGTGGTATAGTGTAGTGGATTTAAAAGATGCCTTTTGGACTTGCCCTTTAGATGAGGGCAGTAGAGATTATTTTGCCTTTGAGTGGGAAGATCCGGACACCGGTAGAAGGGAACAGCTCAGGTGGACAGTATTACCGCAGGGATTTACTGAATCACCTAATCTCTTCGGGAAAGCATTAGAAAATCTCTTGAGAACTTTTCAGTTGCCGGAAGGAATTAAGTTGTTGCAGTATGTTGATGATTTGTTATTGGCAGGGGAGACTGAAGAAAAAACTAGGAGGAGCACTGTTGATTTGTTGAATTTTTTAGGTGAAAATGGTTTAAAAATATCTAGATCTAAATTACAGTTTGTAGAGTCAGAAGTTAGGTACTTAGGTCATTGGATCAGTAAGGGAAAGAAAAAGCTGGATCCCGAGAGAGTTTCAGGAATATAAAACATGGGACCCCCGAAATCAAAAAGAGAAATAAGACAGTTTTTAAGTCTTTTAGGCTATTGTAGACAGTGGATTGAAGAATTTAGTGGAAAAGTGAAATTTCTGTATGAAAAATTGTCTGCCAACCATTTTAAATGGACGGGGGAAGATGAGAAGAGATTTGAAGGGGTTAAAGAAGCTTTGTTACAGGCTCCTGTACTAAGCCTTCCAGATCTGGGAAAACCCTTTCAGTTATTTGTGAATACAACTAATCAGACAGCCTACGGAGTGCTGACTCAAGACTGGGCAGGAAGCCAAAAACCAGTGGGCTATTATTCAAAACTGTTACATCCAGTTAGTAAAGGCTGGCCAACATGTTTACAGGCTTTAGTAGTGACTGCATTACTAGTGGAAGAGGCCCGGAAAGTAACCTTTGGTGCACCTTTGGAAGTATACACTCCTCACAATATCAGGGGAATTTTAGCACAGAAAGCTGAAAAATGGTTAACGGATAGCCGAATACTGAAGTACGAGGCTATCTTGATTACTTCCCCTGAGTTAGAATTAAAGGTGACACAAGTGCAGAGCCCTGCTCAATTTCTTTATGGGGAGCCAGGGGAACAGCTGGTACATGATTACATAGAGGTTATAGAATCACAAACCAATATACGTCCAGATTTGGGAGACCAAGAATTACAAAGGGGAGAAAAGCTATTTATAGATGGGTCATCCCGGGTGGTAAGTGAGAAAAGAAAATCAGGTTATGCTATAATCAGTGGGGAAGAGCTTGAGGTAAAGGAATCTGGTCCCCTTAGTCCCTCCTGGTCAGCACAAGCTTGCGAACTTTATGCACTACTCCGTGCATTACTAATACTAAAAGGGCAAGAAGGCACTATTTATACGGACTCCAAATATGCTTTTAGTGTAGTACATACTTTTGGAAAAATTTGGAAGGAAAGGGGACTTATAAACACTCAAGGAAAAGGGTTAGTACATGAAGGATTGATAATTCAGATACTTGAAGCTTTAAAAGGCCCAAAGAAAATAGCAGTGGTTCATGTGAAGGGACATCAGAAAGGGAGGGATATTAGAGTCAGAGGAAATAATCTGGCTGATGAAGAAGCAAGAAGAGCGGCTTTCAGAAAAAGGGATTCTAAAATCATGACCTTGCAAGAAACAGAAATTCAGCAAGAGACACCCTCCCTTTCGCTAGCAGAATTGGCAGCTATAAAAAATTTGGGAGCAACATTTAAGGAGGGAAAGTGGATTCTTCCTGATGGCAGAATTATGATGCCAAAACCAGTGGCACGTCAAATTTTAGATAACTTACATAGACGGACACACTGGGGAACAAGAGCCCTTTGTGATCATTTTTTAAAATTTTATGGGTGTATAGGGATATTTGAAATTGGAAAACAAATTACCCAGGGGTGTCTCACCTGTCAAAAGGTAAATAAAAAGGTGTTGAGGAGCCCTCCCTCTGGAGAACGAAAAACAGCCTACAGGCCATTTGAAAAGATCCAGGTTGACTTTACAGAATTGCCTAAAGTAGGTCGGTGGAAATATTTGTTAGTTATAATAGATCAATTGACTCAGTGGGTCGAGGCTTTTCCAGCAGCTCGGGCTACAGCTCAGACGGTGGCTAAAATATTATTGGAACATGTAATTCCAAGATTTGGGTTAGTGAGGGTTATTGATTCAGACCAGGGTACGCATTTCACTTCTAAGATAATTAAGGATTAGGTTGATTCATTCAGTGATTCAGGGGATGCAGATTACAACTATGTCTCAAGATTCTGAACCCCCAGGAAAAAGAAAACCAAAATCTATAATGGTCTTAACAGCTAAATCGACCCAGGTAAAAGAACAAGGACCTAAAGAGATTGAAATAGCCCAAGAAATGTTGACCAAATTTGAAAAAGAGTGGGAAAAATTAGAGGCAGCAGCAGAAATGCTGGAAAAGTTTGAAGCTGAAAGGAGACAACGAGAGAATCAAAATTTTGAAGAATATAAAGGTTATCAGGGCACAGCCTTTTAAATACAGCACGAATCAATTATCAAAAAAGAGAAATGGGGGATTTGTGGTAAATGATTCATGCTGATAAAAATTGAAACTGCACTCAGTATTGATACAGTAACTAATACTTGGAAATAATAGCAGTAGTAATGCCAAATTTGGAAATAATTAAATAAGTTAAAAATAGTAATGCCAAAGAGGAGAGGGAAAGGAGGGGCTCCACCCACCCCCTTCCCAGCAGATGTTCTCAAGGACCACAGGAAAGAAGCTGAAGATAAAGTTGCTAAAAATGACCAAGAACCTGGTTGGGTCCAAGAAAATGTTAATTATAAGGGACTTATTGCTTTGATATGTAGATGCAGTGATATGTTAGTCTTGGCTTACACTGTACTGGCTTGGTGCGCATGTGTAACCCAAAGGTGAATTAAAGGACAACGAGGAAGACTACAGGGCCTTCATCAGTGACGACCCCCAAAGACTTGTGCGACCACCAAACCGAGTGGTGGCGCATGCGTGGTAAAGGTGGTAATGAAGGTGGAGACAAAAAAGTGACGAACCGAAAATAGGAGGAGATGGCATTCACATATGGCATATAAGGGGTGATTTTCACTTGGCAAGCTTGTACGTGAAGTGGCAAGGGTCATTGAACCCTGCACTCCGTACCCCGCGGTATATTTTTGCTTATGCGCTATTATTGGAACCAAATTATCCCTTATTTTAATCAAATCATATTGTATCCAATTTTATATTTTTCATTTTAATTATCTCATTAAAATTGTTATTACTTTTAATATTGTTTGGTTCTTTTTAATGAGGGGATAATTGGGCAAACATAACAATGCTGTATTTAAAAACCATATTGTGAAAGACAGGAATGAATTGGAGAATACTGGAGGTGGCCAGAGTAGCTTCCCCAGGCAGGTGCTGTCGGGGTGCCTGCAGGCTGCTTTGAGAACTTCCCCAGCCCACCAGATACCTGAGCCCAGATGGTGTAATCATAGCCTCACGAGAGAAAATGAGAGGACTCCTCACATAGCAGATCCAGCAGGGTTTATTAAGGGAAAATCCAAAGGTCCAGGTGAGCTGAGGGTGACAAGAGAAACGAGAGCAAGCAAGAACACAACTTCTGCTGAAGGCAACCAGGCATGAAGAGCCTGGGTGGGACCAGGGTATATAACTGTGGGAAGGTAGGAGGGGACAAGGTGCAACTTATCCAATGGGAAAGGGAGTCAGGGGTGGAGTTAAGGTGAAGTGACACAGGATACACCAATGGGAGAGCAAAGTGGGAGGGGTCTCTAGGGAAAACCAATGGAGGAACAGGAACACAGAACTTTCTGGAAGTGGGGGATGAACAGCAACCAATTGACAACAGCACATTAGCATTAACAAGCAAAGAACTATAGGGAATTGTGCCAGCCTCTCACCCTAACTAAACAGAGGTGTCCTCCCATGGCATTCCAGGTTTGTCTTCTCTCTGGCTGTCTCCCACAGAATACCATAGAAAACATAGAGCTGAGGTACTCTCTCACAACCCTTTTAGTCCAATTGCTTTTAGTGATGTTGGCACAAATGCTTATGAAACACTTCTTTGTCATGTAGCACTTAAAAAAAAATCCTGAAAGTTTTTGGGGTTTTTAGTGTCCTGGATTTGCCAAGCAAATTGTATTCTATTTGCCATTTGTATGGCAGTTGTCTTCTGTTAAGTGGGCAGTTTTCCTTATCTCTTCCACAACCAGTCATCCCTCTGGGGAGCCATATGCTGATATCAGGCTATTGAATGTCACTGCATGACTGATAAGAACAATAGCATCCCATTGTGAGATGCTTTGCCCAGAGGGAAGAGCCAAGCATTCCTACCCAGATATTTTATTGAGATTCTGGAACAACAGCATGTCTTCTCCACTGGATTTCCCAGAGGAAGAGCTGCCTCTTCCACTGGATTTTCAGAGGATGACAACATCCTTTTCTACAGGATCTCTGCTCCAACAGAACCACACCTGACACTCCAGGAGGACTGCAGCCACAATTCCACTTGGACTGCTACCAACACCCTGACCGACAGAGTGTCAGGTTGAGTTCTGACTCTGTCAGTGTTGTTTAGTTTATTTTATCTTTTTATTTTCTTCCCTAGTAAAGAACTGTTCTTCCTGATCTCATATTTTTGCCTGAGAGCCTTAATTTCAAATTTGCAACAATTTGGAGGGAGGGGGTTTATATTTTCCATTTCAGGGGAGGCTCCTGCCTCCCTTAGCAGACTCTTGTCTTTCCAAACCAAGACATTTAGTAACAGCATATTCCTGATTCTTCCCTTGTGCTGAAAAATTGGAATAGCTTTAAACCTCAGTCTTCCTTGTGTCTTCCATTCTAATGTCTGGAGAAAGAGACCTAATAACTAAATAGTATTAATTGATGCAAATAGAACAGTAGCCCTGGGAAGTTTATCATAATTTCTTTTGGGTGGGTCAGTCTCTAAACTCTCTCTGTTATACTCCCTCCTTCTTTCTTCATCTGTCATATTCAATCATCATTTTGGTACAAATTTAAAAAATTAATTTTCCATACGAAAATGTATACAACCAGAACAAACAGCAGCCCAAATGTTACACAACACAGGAGAAGTGAAGATGACATACTGCCCTTTTGATACTATTCAATAGTTCTATTCAATAATTAGTGTCAACTTCAACTAACATTTATATGATATGAATATTTTAAAACAAATTCATTACAATACCCAAGTACATATTTATTGAGTAAATATGCTACAATCAGCTTCACCATCCCATATTCCTTTAAATACTCATGATTTATCTCTACAAGGAAAAGCAGAAAATGAGGATATCATGGAAAAAAAAATTGATTTGATAGCTCTGATTTGACACATTGCTTCTTCATAGCAATAATTGATCCTCTTTGTTTATCTTCAGAGTATATATTGCTTAATGGTCAGAATTGGCACATTTAAAATTATGATCATTTTACAGTTATTATGTGATCACTTTACCATTTTTATTTGAATTTCAAATAAAAATTTCGCGTACAAGTAGGATAAATTCAAAACAGTAGAAATTACCATTTGGAGTAAATGATAGTTCCATGAATACATAAGGATTGTGGCTGTACTTATAAGGATTATAATCTTAAAGATTATAATATATACCTAAATGATCTCTATGTTCTGGCATATATTTTCTCCTTTTTTCTTGTACAGGGCTGTTTTGCTTTTTGGTTTTGTTTTTTTTTTTTTTTTGCTAGCTGAGAGGTTCGGTGGCAGCTGTCTTCTTAAATTTAGCTTCAAGTTTATGTTTCACTCCAGTTCAATAACCTGTGTTGACCAAAACAATGACTCTTACCATGGAATATGCTATTCTTATCTAGAACTAGTGTGTTTAGCCTGTGTCACTGAGACATTCAACATTAGGCCATCTTCATATATTCATTATTTGTGGTTTTGGTTTTTTGATTGTGGTTTGTTGAGGGTTTTTTAGCTATAATGCTATTTTTTAGTTTCTCTGGTTTGTTTGTTTAGCCTGTACTGAATGGACATCCCAATTCTTAAAGCATGATGCCTGTGATAAGTCATGGAGTGTGAGTGCACAATAGAACATGGTGAGATTTTGCTATGAACATCACCTATATAAGATGGCTCTGACAGGTAAGTAGTGTACAAACGTGAAGCCTTATTAAAATAAGTTGCTTAACAAGAGACCTTCAGGTAACCTCTTTGAGGACAGTCACTGATCATGAGCAGGCTCTTGATTAATTTTTATGAGTTTGCAATGGCATGAATGTCTGCCACCATGTTTCCCCCCAGTGAAAAAGGAATACATAGCCTTTACTGTGGGACAAGTCAGAAATGCTAAGCTGATAGTATAAAAAGCAGGGAAAGCTAAGTGTCTATTTCTGCACTAGTCAGAAGGAAGACTGGGGGCTGGGTCAAGCTGCAAGGAGCCTACCAAGCCCACTAAGAGACTTCTGGAGATGAGTATAAGGTAGCTTTTGGTGTTTCTTAGAGAGAAGGAATTTATTTCATTTGCAATCTGTTGACTAGTCCTGGAAAGCTGTTAGCCAAACAGCTCTCATGTTATGTTGTGAAGAGTTACCTGTTATCTGCTCAAATGGATTTAGAAGGTTGCTGCTGGTGGGGGACTCCCTTGCTGAAAAGACATGCTCATGCACCCGTTGTTTCCTCTGACTAGACATGGTTAAAGCCTTTATACCACATTCTTCAAAACTGCAAATTATGGAGCTACTGCTCTGACATCTCACTGTGAATTATTCAGAAAATGTGGGTCACTCTATTTTTTTATGTTTCAAAAGTTAATGTGTCATTTTGGTTACATGTACCTGTCTCATTCCCTCAACCCCAAATTACCAAAGACCATCAGTTGCAAATATTGTTATCCACATATAGCAGCACAGTTGCATGCTGGTGAACATTGCAAGGGAGTCTCCGCAGCCTGGTCCCCTCAGGCCAGCCCTGCCAGGAGCAGTATCCTTGAGTCGCCGCCCCCTCCCCATTGAGCTGGTACTGCTCCTTGTTATAGATGGATAATGAGATGATTTGCTCTCGCAATTAAGGGATGAATATTGTGTGACTATTAAGAAAATCTTGAGTGACGTATAGCTATGTTTATTGTAGTTTAGATGTCCTCTGTTTCCCCAAGTTCCCTTCTCCTCCCGCTCTGTATTGTTGCCATCAGGCAGCCTGGGTTCTCTAGGACAGGTAGAGAGAAGATGTGCACATGTGCCCCTTACCTGGGGCAGTTGGGAATGGAAAAGCTTGTTGCTTAGTGGGTGCAGCATGGCAACACCTGATCTCCAATCAAGTTACAAGAAAGCAGTCTCCATTGATAAATGGCAAAGAAGAGCTGACTGACTTTGGGAGAGGCAAGGGTTGGCTGATGCAACCCCTCAGGGGTATAAAAGACTGTTGCATCCATCTTGAAGATGAGCTAGCCATGTGGTATGCACGAGGGGCAGTTTCCAGTGATGCAGCTTTTTCCTTATGTAGTCCTTTTGTTGTCAAGATTTAAAAAAACTTTTTAAATTTTCAAAGTGAGCAGTCATTTCTCACACCTTCATGCATCCCCACTCCAGGTCAGCTCAGCCCAATGCTGATGCGCCACAGAGAAGCCCCTGCACAACCAGGTGTTTTCGACTCTCAGCAGTTTCCACACAGAATGCATCATGTGGCACTACTGCCGGGCTAGTGACCTCTGTGTCCACAAGGTCCTTGCACAACTGAGCCCATCCCCAATCCTCGTCATGAAGTGCCCTGCACACCCCGCCACACCCAGCAACCACCCCTCACCACTTGCAGCTCTGTGCCTCCCTATCTCTCCGTCAACGAGAGCACAGCCCCCACCACCAACAGCCTGCACCGATGAGCCAGGGGCTCTGGCTTCATCCCCAGCAGCGCCAAGCCCAAAGGCTCTTGGTGGCCGGAGCTCTTGCTGCTGGTGGCCCTATGCCTCCAAACTTCCCCCGGTCCATGAGCACATCCTTCGCCACCAGCAGTCCCACACCGGTGACTCTGGGCTCCACCGCTCCCAACTGCTGCAGCCAATTCCAAACTGGTAGGCAGCACCAAAAGTCCCTGTGCCAGGCACCTCCCCCAGCACACCACTGGCCGTGTGGGCCCACATGGTCCCTGGCTTGGAAACTCTGTGCACTTGGCAAGAGCAAAATAGTTGGCAAAATAGTTGCCACCAGCAGCCTCCCCGCTTCCCATGGTTTTCCACCACTTCTGGGCACTGCCAGCTGCCCAATGCCGTCATTTCAAGAAAGCCACCCTACCAAGCGTGGCCATGAACGTGACTCTATGTAGACTTGGCCTCTGGCCTCCTCCATGCCCGTGGGTCAAGGAGAACCACCACGACATCCTGAGAAAACCCGCTTGCCCACCCCAAGCAGTGGCCCCGCTGGCACTGGCCACCACCAAGTCACTGCAGGCAGGCATGTGTCTCGGCTGGTAAGCTCTGGAAGTTATTGTGCTGCTCGTGCACCAGAAGCTCACTGCACTGAGCGCTGTGCACCCTGCTCCTCCAAGTGGAGTAGCTAAGCGGTTTCCGTCCCACCCCCACCTGCTGTGACTACTTGCCTTAACATGAGCACTACTACTACTGAATGGTGACTTTCATCATCACTCTAACACCACTTCAGTCTGGTGACCCTCAATCTGACGTTTCCAGACGCTCGCAGACGAGCCCCCATTTTGTAAGAAATGACTGCTCACTTTGAAAATCTAAAGGGTTGATTAAACCTTAACAAAAATACAACAAAATGACCACATAAGGAAAATCAGGCCTGGAAGCTGCCCTTATGGCTGGCTACTGTGTGGCTAGCTGATCTTTAAGATGGATGCAATATTCTTTTATACCCCTGGAGGGGTTGCATCAGCCAGCCCTGGCCTCTCCCAAAGTCAGTCAGTCAGCTCTTCTTTGCCAATTATCAATGGAGACTGCTTTCTTTTAACTTGATTGGAGATCAGGTGTTGCCATGCCGCACCCCCTAAGCAACAAGCTTTTCCATTCCCAACTGTCCCAGGTAAGGGGCACATATGTGAAGAAGAAGAAACATCTTCTTTCTACCTGTCCTAGACAACCCAGGCTGTCTGATGGCAACAATATGGGGGTGGGTGGAAAGGGAACTATGGGGAGAACAGAAGACATCTAAACTACAATAAACATAACTATACATCACTCAAGATTTTCTTAATAGTCACACAATATTCATCCCTTAATTATGAGAGCCAATCATCTCATTATCCTCTATAACACTAGGAAAGAGTGGATATTGTGAGGAATTCGGCTGTCACACACAACTTGCCAAATTCTGATTTGCTCTTAGGAAAATATCTGTTAATTCTGTTATGGAGATAGGAGAGGGTGAGGCACTAGTGGGCATGGACCAGCTGTCTGGTTGCAGCCACTGTGGGAATGCAGGATTTTGAGGCTGGATTTACTTGTCGCGCTTGTGGCCTTGCCCATGCCTCCTAAGACCTGTGAACAGAGTAAACAGAAGGGGTAAGATGTGGAGGAAAGTGTGAAAGGAAAGTCTGGTATTTCCTTTTGCATACTTTACAGAGGTTGTTTGGTTTTGCTCAGTTTCCCATCCAAAAGTGATCTCAAAGCCTTGTGTAAAGGCCTGGGCTGCCATGCTACCAGCCTCTGGATGAAGTGGAATGTTGAAAAATTAATCCTTCAAATCGATGATTACAAGTGGCCACTCTCTGCCTGGAGTGAGGAAAGCAGTGCAGCTCCTGCTGCCTGAAACTCTGGTTTTCTGGAACCATTGTTGGCTGTGACAGAATTTTTAGCTTCCGGGTGGGGTACTTGGGATGTAGGTCTCCTCTTTGCCCTGCCCAAGGGGTTTGCCCTTGCTGGAAAGGCTATTTTTTTCTCCTGTTTTGCAATTATAGTACTGTGTGTATTATATTTATAGGGTATGCTCACGTATTATATACATTGATACAGATACCCAGGAGTGGCCTTTGGATTTTTATAACCCCTTCACTGCCTTATTCTTTTTCAAGGTAGTGTTTTTCTCCAGCTTCATAGTCTTAATGGAAAGGTAGACAGAACAAGTCCTAAAAACTGGGGAGCAGACAGAAGGAAGATTTCAGTAAGGGTTTCCTTAGGATTTTCTTGAAAGCCAGGAGGAAGAGGTG